>NC_089978.1:97245285-97554785 GCF_036417845.1 Apteryx mantelli
AAATAGTTTTAATTACATTTTGTAGGAACTTTTTTGTGAGAGCAGCTTTGACAATCAAAGTCTGTATTTTGTTTTTACTGTTGATTTTTATCTACCCAATTCCTATAAAATCTTATTCTGGACTTTGAACTGTTGCCGTGTTGTTCAATGCTCTGGAGAATGTGCCTGCAATCACCAAAACTCTTCTAGGTTTACAATTAAGTTGCAAATCCTATATCTGTAGTTGAAAATCCCTCTTTAGTCTAAAGTGTTGTTTCCTAGGTCACTGTTGCTTACAGTCAGTTTCAGCTAAAACTGAACTCTCAAAAATTAGAACATGAACCTTTCTAACTGCTGGATTTTTGACCATTGCCTCCCTCTCTCTTTTTGAGCACATGGCATTTTGTTAATGCTTGCAACAGGCAAGCTACTGCCTTGCCGTTCTGGCCACCCTGTTCATCCTTGTGCCACTGCCCTTCTTGGAGCCAGCGGTAGATAACTTAGTTCTGTGATTACTTTTATAGGCTGTTAGGATTAAGGCCGCTTTAACTCCTTCAGTTTCTCAAAAGCTTTGTCTCTAGCACTGACACTAGTTTCTCAAACACTTTATCATATCTATTGGTTTGTAGAGTGGCGCTCTCAGAACGCTCATTCTGGCAGCTAGATCAGGCACATATTTGCCTACAACATTCATCTTTCCAAGGAAGCTTTATTCCTTCTCTGGTCTGTCAGGCTAGGTATACTAATGATAACATCAACCTCCCTTGTGTGACCATTTCCTAAACAATTCTAGAAAATGAGCTGGATTAATAAAGACTTATTATTTAAATTGCTGAAGCTACCCAGCTCATTTTGAATGAACACATGAGCTTCTACCATGCCTGCTAGAACTAGAATACATGTCTATTGCTCCCAAAGCATCCAGCTTGTCCCAGTTGCAAGATTATATGCCTAAATTTAAAACTTCATAAACTAAAGCTTCTATGACTAAATTTCTGAGTGTGTGCTCATATGCTGAGCTAGTTTTATATGACAGCATGTAGCTCTGCACAGGGTAATTTGCTTTCCTGAAAGATCACTCATTTAAAATTGGCCCAGATATTTGCACTTTCCATTGCAGTCTTCAGTGCAGTTATACCCTTAGTTCATTTTATTTTTGGTACCAGGCCTTGCTCCACAAGCACGCAGACCCTAGGAGTTTGAATGAAATTTGATTCATTCCCTGTCTGATTTCTTGCTGACCATGGCTTAATCTGACTCTCCACATCAGCTACTGGCTTGTTTCAGAGTCTCTGAAAGCTACAGTTCCCCACGAACTGTATCAACCTTTTGGCTGATATGTCAGCTAAAAGCAGTTGCAGTGCAGAAAATGGTCTCAGATCTTGCACTCTGCACCTGTGCATTGCACTTATAACTACTACTGATCTCTGAATCAAGTTCCCTAATGATAAAAATACTGAAGGAAATAATTTGTTGTGGGTGGGCACAAAACACTGACAATTTAATTGTAATAAAAAATTGGATTTCAACACTCAGGGATTCCATCGGAATGTGAAAATGTAACAGGTCTCAGCAGAGAACTTGTACTCTTGTTCTACTAGAATTACATTGAAAGACAAAAGTTAAGATTTTCAGAAGAACAACTGCTTTTCATCTGCCTTTAGGTTTAACCTCTCACTACAAATAATAGAAGGCTGGTAACATCCTTTGCTCTGTTTCTTAAAGATTATGATGCACATTTGTCTGTTTTTTCATTTCACCTTTTCCTCTTTATGCTTTGATTTTTCAGGTCACACAAATGACACAGTAGCCCTAAATATAGCATAAGATTGCTCGTGAGACTCTCTCTTAAATTAATCTTATGAAAAGAATTGATTAAACATAGTTCTTGACTAAAAATTAAATCTACTCTTTATGTCTTTGTTTGACTCAAGGTCAATTTTAAGCACCTTTGTCATTCTTCTACAAAGAGGCAAAATGTTTCAGAAAACATTTATGAGAGGGAGAAATAGCAAGCTAAGCCTGGTCCCCACATAATCTTAAACCCCTGAGGTTCAATCCTGCAGCACACTGAAAGATCACATCTATAATCTGTTCCCTAGAGTTGAGATTACTCTCATATGTGAGATTAAGCGTGCATTTATATATCTGAAAACTTTGCTTTGTTTATTTAACTGAATCAGCCTTCTGTATGGTGATATCAAATTCAAATACTCTCTGAAAACTTGCCTGGCTCTTTTGCAGCCACTGCAGCACAAAGACCTCTCTCCAGCAGGGAGGCAATGTAGGAGAGATGCTAGCCAAAGAATCCCCTACCAAATTCAGCAGCTAGCCTGCTCTGGGTAGTTATTTCTTTTTTTCTTCCTCTTGCTGCAGAATCCCAGACCTCAGAACAGATCTGCAGGCCATGTGACTGGACGTACACCATGAAGAAAATACAACTCCATAACCCAATGCTGTATGCTTTTACTCCCCTCTTCTTACCATACCTATGGAAGAGATGCTAAGTGAAAAGTGACCCAAAGGGGATCTTCTTTTACTATATGAAAGACTATTGCCAGGCATTCAGCATGAATGATCATCTTCAGTCTTTAACGCAGCTTATTGAGATAAGGAAAAATAGTGTCCTACACAAACGTAGCACAAGATTGAAATAATATTTTCTGATTCAAGTCCTATCATGTAGAAAAGAAGGGAAAACTTTGCCCTCAGGTCTACCATTTAGCTGGTACTTTGGCAGACAAAAAGACTCAATAGTTCGACTGAAATAAGGGAAAAAAGAAATGTGTGGAACGTGGAAATCAAGACCATCCTACATTGTAGGAGGACTCATTGGCATTGGCTAGTGTTGTTATGATGTATTTATTTAAATAAGCATTTAAATATATATGTATTCAAATAATAACAGTTTTACATTTCTAAAACTCTCTCTTTCAATCCATTTGGATATTGGTCTTGCATCAGTTTGAATGGGACTCAATGGCTCCACTAATTTTGATGTCAGCTACTAATATTTTAAATGAAGCTACCATAAAGCTACTAACAACCATAATTTACCTAATAGAATTATTACTCTGAACTCTGCAACAAACTAGTGATGAGTAAACAAGTTCAAAATTCAAATGGTGTAATTTATCTCAGGCTTTCTGCAATTAGAATCCTGTGCAATATTCTATGAAGCTGAAAACCAATACGGTGTTAAAATGGCAATACTGGAATAAATTACCCAGATTCTCTAAATGCATTATGTATGTTAAGACCTTGAAACTAATATCTGCAGCATACCAGTGTGTTAATACTAAGACTGCACAGTTCTGGCTTTGAGAAAGAAGATACACGTTTGACAAAAATTGTTTTTATCTATGTTTACGATGGCCATTAGGTCAGGAAGCAATGAAGGCTGTTGAGACAGAAATAGAAGAATGGGAGCTATAAAACATGTGTTGAGCAAGAAGATTTGGATTGTCATGAAAATTCCTTCTGTCTCAGCATTAGAATAGTTAAACTTGAACTGAAACATTTGGCAAATGTGCCATGCTTGGAAATATTTATAGAAGGCTAATACTTAGCAGGTGATAAAATTTTCCTTCCAAGGATCTCAAAGCATTTTACAAAACATTAATAATCAAGCTTCATAAAAATTCATGTTTAGCTTTTCCAGATGTGTCTGCACCCATACCCAGACAGCTTGAAGCTCTGCTTTCTAGCCCTGCAGAACAAGCCTATGCTCAGTACCTGAGGAGCGTTTTCTGTCCAGTGCAGTATGGAAATACCTGGAAAACTGGCAGAGTATTCAGGGCAGCTGACTTGCTGTGGGCTTATATACTCAGACTTCTAATATTTTGGTTGAGACATCTAACAACCCTCCAGAAATCTGCACTGAGACAAACACAGAGACCCATCAGATCTATTCCTGTGACATCATTAAGTATCACCTGCATTTGAGAAAGGAGGGAGATGCAGAAAGATTAGAAAACTTACTTAAGGTTACACTGCCAGTAACTGATAGAGCCGGAGCAAGAATCCAATGTTGACTCTGAGTCGTCTGCTTGCATTCCTAGGCTGTCTTCTCTTCCAGGGAAATACAGTGCAAATGCAAAATGAGACACTGCAAGGGAATTAGCTGAACAGATTGTAAGTGCTCTGGACAGTCTTATGATTACATCCCATATGAGCTTTGTTTCGCTACTGGGTAAATTGGATTAAACAATTATGAATAGGTACAAGACACCTAAGTGGACATAATATGGTAGGAACAAACATCTTTCCATCAAAGAAAATGTAAGATTTTCCACACAGATGAATCAAAATTATTTGGATTCTGAAAAAAATTCCATGTAGAAAACTGTGACGAAAGCTAATTGTTGTGGAGGAAGAGAAAGTTTTGTCATAGATAGAAAAACAGTGAGACAGATAAAGAAATGTCAAAAGAAGTGGTTGGTTTTAACTGGGCAAAGATCAATAGGGGGATGGCCTGAGGCTGAGTACCGGTACTCAGTGATTAATATAAATTACAGTCTGTAAAGGAATGAGCAGTGAAGTGGCAACATTTGCAATATGACAGAATTGTTCGGGATAATTAAAACGAGAGAAGACTGAAGAGCTCCACTGAGATAACTAAGCTAGATCACTGAGCAATATAATAGTAGATGAAAATTAGAGTGGGTACCGCATTTTAGAAAAACTGCTTGAACTGCTCATACAGATGTCAGAGCTCAAAGTTAATGCAAATAGTAAAAAGTTTTGAGTGAAAACTTCAGTGCAAAGCTAGGAGTGGTGTGGAAAATGGTATGGATTTATATGCTAAATAAATCTGTGGCATGTTTGTTTGGAATATTTCAGTTCTGATTGTCATATAAAACAGAATGAACAGGAAAAAAGGAAGAATTTAGAAACAACTGGGAAGACTGGCATGGAAAAAATTCCAGAAAAAATTTAAATTAGGACTATCTAGAAAAGAAGTGAATGGGTAGCCATAGAAGTGCACATCAAAAAAAAAAAGAAAAACTAGAAAAAAGTGGTATAGGGAAGGTGTTTCATGTGCTTGTATTTGTGCTTATAATACAAGAGTAAAGAAACATTCAGTCAATAACTGAATATAACTGATAATATTTAAGTAAAGACGACAGTGGGTAATAGGTAGCAATGGGACGCAGTAGTACACTGTAACCCTGAGGCCAGGAGTAAAACCAGAAGGAGGAAGTAATAAGATATATGTATCTTCTATTAGAATACGCTCTGCCATGTATAGGATTGAAGAAGAAGAGAGAAAAAGTCATCATAATTCAGGGATTTACTAACAAACATTAAACTAAGGAAATGGGCTGGCTATTTCTTCTTTGCACAAAGATGGATTGTTTCTTCCTCTTTGGAAGCATCTGGGACTGTCAACAGCTGCTGACATGATATTAGATTAGATGGTACCATCTAGTCCACATATTTGGAAGTCAAAGGTGCTAATTAGAGGAATGAAGATCATGAGCATAAGAACAATAGAGGAAAAAAACAACAGATTGTGTCCCTTTCATATTTTGGACTATCAGATGCTTCATTTTGTTTAATCAGGGTTTTTATTTGTTATAGGGGTATGTAAGACTGAACATAATAATTAGCTTTAGGAAATATGTTTATCCTTAGATGCAGGTATTTCAGTATATAATGAGCACTTTTATAGTTATTCTCAGGCTAATCGGCAGAAGAGAGAAATGTGTGGGCATGGAGGAGTTCCTTTCTCAGTGTTGAAGAGCACATGACCTGTGTAACCCTGCCCATCTTTTACCCCAAGATAAATCTGCCCCAGTGAAGTATGTCAAAAAAGAGAGGGAAGACCTATGGCCAGTTTATTAATTAGCAGAAATCCTCATTTGTCATGTAAACATCAGAACCACAATCAGAATGAAATGGTTTTGCTGTTGCACCCCAACCATGGCTGTAGCTATCTGAACAAGCTAGAGGTCAGAAATATTTCCATTTAAAAATAAACAATTATTTACAAATTGACAGATTATGCCACAGAAGCACAGACACCTGTCTTGATCTTCAATTTATTTTGTTCACATCTGCTTTAATGACTAGCTTTTCCATCCTAGAGAAAAGAAAAAAAAAAAAAAAACCTGCTCAAGATCTGTCCAAGCTCATATTCTAGCACTTTCCTTAATAGTGTGAATGTCCGCAGACCAAGAAGGCTCCTGTGCTGTGTCTTGTCATTTGATTTTATATTTTGATGGGCTCAGTGCAAAGTGATATAAAGGATGTAAATCTCCTGGAAGACAACTTTCACTTTTTGATGTAATTGGAGTGGATGCAGAAGTTATGCAATACAGTGCATGAGAGAGAAAGTTACATGTTTTAATCTGAATATTTTTTTTAGTATGTACTCCCATCAGAAAGAGATTCATATGTAGTGGGTGCTGGGCATGTAAAATACACAACTAGTGGCCAGAAACTAAGGAGACTTGTGTGGTGACAGGAGTGCTGTTAGTAACATTCAATGCAGCAGTCCCTCAGGTTGTACTGTGATGCAGAAGTGGCTGCATTAGTATGCAAGGTCTGAGCCCCCATCCACCTGTGGCTACCTCTAGCTTGGTGTAGCTAGGTGTAGATGACCACTGGTTTCCTAGTCTGGTTGTTATAGAAACCCTCCCCCCAACACCTCACCATGTTATTTAAATATCGTATTGAAGGTAAGATTGCCCCTATTATTATTAAAAATAACATTGCCCCTGTGAAAGAGTTAGGTCTGGGCAGAACAAGGTCACACATGGACCCATGGAGAGCTAAACCAGCAGGACCTTGTTGCATGGTAAAGACTTCAGGTTTTTCTCATAACAAAGAACAGTACGGATTTTTATGTTTAAAACATAGAACAGCTAGCATTTAAAGAGCTTGCATTTAAGTAGCTTGCTGTAACTTTTCAGTCCATGTTTATATCCAGGACTTTCTTTTCCCCTGAAAAATAACTGCTGGTTTCTATCTTCTGCATCTGGTAGGTAGTGCAAGGGAGCAGGGTCCTCACTTTTGCTGAGGGTGTACCAGCATTACAGCTTTGCAGACAAGAGCTCTTGGGCCTAGCCAACAGCTGCACAAGGGCAGCTCACTGGTGACTCCTTTGCTCTAGTGCTGGGGTCGATCATGCTCCGTCTCCAAAGGCAGTGGAGTTTGTTCAAACTCCATCTGGGTGAAGAAAGTAAGATGTTAGGCAGAGGAGAAGACATGAGCATGTTTCTGCTCAGCCATTTGCTAGTCTATATTATGAAGCTATATTGGATAAGTGCGCTTTACACCTGCTAAAAGCCCAGTTACCTATTTCCACAGTATCCATGGAGGCATAATTGTCATTTCACTCATCCTCAGGCATTATAACTTAGTTAGAAACATCTTCATCCTCTATCTCATGTTATAGCTCTTGCTCTAGAGACCTCAAGTTGATTGGAAGTAAGTTAATGAGATTCCTTATTACAGGATGTTCACCACCTAGCTCCTTTAATATGAAGGGATTCTAATTTGAGAGCTCAGTCTTCCATTACGTAAACAAGTCTTACATTAATACCCATCTTTTCTTAGTTCTGTGTTTTAAAACCAATACTTACAGCCTTTCAGAATTTATTTTCAATTTTATAGTACTTCCAAGCTTTCTTTGCCCTTTCTTTGGTCCAAAATTGTATAACTTTATTCTTTACTTGCACCTATAAATGAGAATGCTTTTCTCTTAATCTCAGAGTTTATAGCTCCCTGTCCGTATTAGCCCTGACCAAAGGCACACCTTTGAACTTTAAGACCTTCTCTATACAATATCCCCATATTATTCTGCATGTCTCATTCTGATCTATAGCTCATTTCTTACTTTCTTCTATTATCAACTACTTTTCACTTTTTCCTCTGCCCGGCTTACTTTGCAGTTGATGTGCAACTGACTCTCCTTGAGTGTCTGCCTTGTTATACTTGGCTCCAACTAGTGGGAGGACAGTGCAGATTTCCAGAGCCTCCTAATTTCCCTTTGAGAAATCCTTTCTAAGAATTATCACTCCTTTTACCTTAGTCATTTCCACCTGCTGATAGCAGGACTTTTGAAGTTCTTTTTTCTTTTTAAGCTATGCCATTTATTTGCATAGTCACAAAGTCTATAGTTTTTAACAGCTGAGTCATTAAAAAGTCACAGAGTGAAAGCTGTAAGAGCAATATATACAATCTTGGCTATTAAAGGAGAGTGGTTTCTAAACAGAAGAAATATTGTCAGTGGGACACTGCCTGGGGCCCTGGAAACACTCCAACTTACAGCTTACGAGTTTTTTCAAGGTGGCAGCAGGGTGTGTGCAATTGCATTTCTACCTACAGTTCAGCTTGTATTATTGTTTAGCAGTACCTGAGACAAATACTGCAAATAAAAGATCGTGGTCCAAGATGATTAGATAGCCATTGAACATGAGTATATAGTAGGAACTTTCCAGCCTATCTAGGGCCATGGTGTGTTTGTTGCTCTGTACCCTTTGGCCTTTACCTCTCCTTCTCACAGGTGAGTTTCTGAGATAGTGCCTCAAAGTCTTTTTTTATGACATTAGAAGATGAGGTTTGCCTGCTCTGATTAAATCAGGTTCGGCAAGGAATGCAGCTACTTTTACCATAGTCTCATAGACCAGAAGGAGGATCTCCCATTAGTCTGTCTGCACAGACTTCAGAGGTTTTCCTCCCAGAGATCCAGCAGATTTGATAAAGATTTGAAAGGTGGAGATTCAACTTACAGTTACACAGTTTCTTGTGGGATAGCAATCTGTTAGCCCGGCCCTAGTGATTAGAAATGATGGATACCACCAACTTCCTCATATTCAAGCAACCTCAGGCCAAAAGTACTGTTGGGACGCTGCGGTTCTAATCTGAGACAAGATTGTAAAATCTGTGACAAGGGGACCCCAGGTGGGCTGCCTCTGTCATTTCTATGTCAAATGTATTGGTTTTGTCAGATACCAGCTTAGGAAATATATCCTGCAAATTAAGAGTGTGTTTTCTATAGCTTGTGAGGGATCAGCAGCAGGATTTTTGAATTTGAAATGCAGTTAATGGGTCTCATGGCGAATCATGAAGTCTGATGATTCATAAAGACACCCCAGTTTAGGCTCCCAGAGGCGTATGCAGTACTTACAAGAGCAAAAAGTAGTAAAGACTTACATTTGTCTATAAAGATTTGGTGACTCAATCTATAAAGGGAGCAGACCAATTCAACCGAGAATTGCCTTTACTAAAATAATTTTCTTCTATAACTGCATTCCAGTTTGCTTTATTGGGAAATCCTGTTTACACAGAGATAAAACCATATCATTTAAAATTTGGTATCAGACTATTTAATTTCACAATGAAAAAAGACAAAACTTGAAATATGCATAAACAAATTGTTTGTATCAATGTGCAATGGCAAAATACTGAAACCGACAAAGTTCCCCAAATAAAACCTCATGAGTGAAACCCTGTGCTTGAAAAGCCAGTTGCTTTTTGATGAGCGTAAGAAAAATCTTGTTTTTTCCTCCAGCCCAGAATACTGTCAAAAAGATATTCATATATATATGCTCTCTGGCTATTTGGTAGGAAGACTGCTACAAGCCTGGCTTATCCAAATATTGTGATGTATGTGTTACGACATCACCTCAAAATCTATAGCTGGCAGTAATGGAAGTTTGTAGAAAGTATGGAAGTTTGTGTTTATACTGTTTTATTTTTTCTGCTTTATCTATTAAACATGGGGATTTTCTTGTCTAGTAGCCTTAGTGATGTTGTATATGTTTGCTATCACTGAAGATACAATGATGAATATCTCTAATTGACAGAGTGAGGGAGGTGCAAGAAATATGTATGATATCTCTATGGTATCAGAAGCTCTGCAGGTTATCTCTTCACTATTAACCTACCTAATATGCAAGAGTTAAATCAGAAGAGGGCCGTAAAGAAAAATTAAACAGAAGATGAAGCAATGGGAAAGATATCACACCCTACAGAAAAAATAGCAGAGCATCTACTGATGAAGAAAACGCGTGCCTGACTTCATCCAGGCTAGGAATGTCTACTCTTCCCTAGGCTAATGTTTGAAATCAAAGTGAATGCTAAACCTCACAAATTCTGACCCTGGGAATAAGAACAGATTGTCAGTAAATGGAAGCTGATATCCACACTGAGAAAGAGATGGGGAGGGAGGCATTAACACTGAGTGTAACAGTGTGTTAATTCAGAGATGGGGAGAAGGTCGATCTCCTGGAGCTAACAGTAGAGAGATTAAGCCAGGGCAAGGAGGTGTTCCTCTAGGCTAGTCACTGCATGAGTGCATTTTCCCAAGTACCTCGTATCTTTCAGGGAACTGAATTAACAATGCTGTGTTTCGAAGTTGCTGCTCTTGTCTCATCTGTACTGTGGCAAGATTGCAAAGGGAACTCTGATGGTGGCAAATTCACTTTAGGCTGACACTGTTAAGTTGGCTGGTAATCTAGACTCCTTATGGTATGGTGGTTTGATTACACAGTTTCACCCCACCAGGGCTACAGGGAGCCATACCTGTCACCTAACGGTTCAGCCAGAAGAGACAGAAAAGGGTGCAGGGCTTTGTTTCCCTATGATACATGCCCGTATGAAATGAAATCCCATGTAAAATCATGTACTTAAAATACTGCAAATACTTCAATAACAGCTGAGTCAGATTCTAAAACAACTGGTAATTTCTTTTGAAAAACAAAATTGCAATCTAGTCAAGAGACTTCTTAGGTTACAAATCATATTTGGATATAATTTTTTTTTCAAAATTAAAACAATACTCACTGTTATTAGGAAAATAACAACATTGCATCATTAGTTCTCATAAATGCGGCACTATCTATTTGATTTATAAAAAAGACTGTACATAGTTTCTTATATTCCAACTAATAAATGTTTGAAACAAAAAGAGGAATATTTCAATGCAAGCACTTCTATTATAATAAAAAGCTTTATTTTTTTACTTCTGGAGTGTATAACAAATGGCTGATTTTTTTTTTCTTTCACTATCAGCGTCCTTTCAGCACCCTAGTGTTGTTTAGACCTTTGTGAACCTGAGGTTGTCTGGATGTCATTTTTGCTAGGATGCAGAGAGGTCCATCAATCAGCCAGAAAGGGGAAATTTCCTCTCCAAAGATTCTTAGGACCTGAGCACAGGAACTGTAATTTGTGCATCACAGGTTTAGCCTGAAATAAAGAAGTTCTAATAAAACTCCGTAAAGATTTTTATCTAAATAAATGGAGGCTTTACTCAGGTAAAGTCATCAGGCATACAGTGACTGGCCTAGCTGTATGGTTCCTTGTCATAGCTTAATCTCTCATCCTTTCTGCCAAGAGATCTAGCTTACTCCTGTCTCTGAATTAGCAGACCCAAGATGGCCTTTTTGATGCATGTCTTTTACCTCTGAGAAAGAGATGAAGACACTGAAGGATTGGACCTTCTTTTCTAATATTTGACAATGTTTTTCTCCATTAAGCACATCAGTCCCTCTGGAATAGCAACATCTGCTGCAGTGTTAATAGTTACTCCTTGTGTACCTTTTGAAATTGTAGCCTGCTCTATAAAGATTACCATCATCATGAAAATGTTAGTTAGAAAATAGATCCGAATATTTTAGGCCAATTATGAACCACAGTTAACAAGTATGCAGGGTTGGGGAAACAGCAAGATTTGGTCTGCCCCCTGCACTCTCTTTGCTTTGGAGGCAAGGACACCAATATCTCCATATTTTCTCCCAAACTGGCTGATAGCTTTGGGCTTGGGGTATGCACTGTACCTTTTAAAGACACAGCAGTTGCTGTCCCTGAATCTATTATCTCCTGAGCGTCACTAGATTGTCACTAGAAGCATCCTGGCAACTAGTACCCTTAGGTACCCTAATTGCCTTTAGCAGTTATGGATGAATTTGTCTCCTTATCCTTACATCTTATTATTGGATCATGCATTCCAGGGAGAAGCTGCAATACGTTTCTTTATGTTAAAAAAAAGAGTAGTCTAGCTTAAAGTCTGGGGAACAGTTCACTATTATTCCCTACCTAAGCAATTATTTATACCATATAAAGTAGCAATTAAGTGCTACTCCTGAGAATAGTTGCATGTATTCACTTGGCAGTGATGGAAGGGGCAGGCAGTGATGAATCAGACTATAAAAGAACCACCAAAACCATTTTCATTAGGACAGGATACCCAAGACTTCTTATGGAAATTTCACTTCTCTTTTCTGGAAATAATTTCTTCCATTTATTGTTAAATTGAATGTGCTTGCATTGTGTGGTATTGAATGCTTAAGCTAAATATTGAGCATAATGCAAATTTGTTTTGTAAGTTGCTGTTTACTGTTTGAAGACAAGACAGTTCTAGCTTATCTGAATAATGGTTTTCTTCTTAACCAAGCTAACAGCAGTGGTGTCCCAAAGCACCAAATGATGAAGCAAGAGAGCATATAGGAGTTTAATTTGAAAGTTTATGAGGGGGTACAAAACCAGCTCATCTGTTAGGAACACACAGATGAAAGACAAAACTGATTGATCTAACAATAATCTTCAAGAATAAAATTTTTGGTGACTGTAATAGGAAATTACTTGAATCTCTTTAGGGTTCCATGAAAATTAAATTTCTTTGGAGATGGATTTTTTTCTGTTTTTACTGTATATTCTGGAAAAGAAAAATAATACTGTAATTATGATTAACAGGTAACCTTTTAGAAGGAACAGTCTAGTAAGAGGCTAATTTTCATTTTTCAGACACTAATGATTATTTCTAGGCTTTACTAGCTCACTAGAAACAAGTTACAAAAAGCATCAAAACAGATTTCTATGCCTTATTAAGTCAAGTAAAGGTAATTTATATAACTAGGATGCCTCTGACAATAAGTACTAACTGCTAAGCATACTAAATTTTGATTAGCTTCCGTTGCCATATTATATCTGAAATTGCTTTTTCTTAAAATTTTCTATCCCATGTGTAGGAACGTGGCCTTTGTCGTATGGAATTGATCTTCTGGTCTGTACTCATCCATTGTAGAAGCAGTATGCTTGGTTGCAAAGTCCAGTTTAACAGTAGTAAACTCTGGGGTTATGAGGGACTCCAAATTTCTTCTAGGCATCTTTTGAAAAGTAACTTTGAAATACTATGCTGTAGTTGTTGGTTTCTTGAAATTGTACTGTATCATTATTTTTTCAGCAGGTGAACAAATCTTTAGGGAGGTGGTAGGTGTCCCACATGTCCTGAGCCTTTTCTCTGGCAGTCCAGGTCTGGTGGACCTGCTTCCTCAATCACAGACCCTCCCTCCAGCAGGGTCTATAGGTGTGTGTGGGAGTTCCTTGTCCATCTCTTGATACTGGGGCTGGTGACATATATGAGCCCATGCTGACATCTCCCTGTATGTTGTCCCTTTCTGCTTCATGTTTGTGGGTACTGACCTGTAGTGCTGGTAAGCCCCAATAAGGTTTCTATTCACTTCTGGGTCTTATTCAATTTAGCTGAGACAGGAGATGCTCAGCACATCAGAAGACCATAGACCTTCTGTAAATTCTGCTGTCTGTAATATATGTTTGAACTTTTTGTTCCCACTTGTAACAATGATATGGAATATTGTTCTTCAAAGATTTTAAACAGATTATCCCTGTGTTGTTTTATGGCTAAGTATTACATGAAATACGTCTTCATACTGCCATTTTGACACTTCGTGTATGCAATTATCAGCTTCTATACATTACAGATTTTCCAGAGGAAATGAGTTTTTAAACATGATAAAAGTGTCAATCTTTGAAGTTTGGGAAGAGTCAAGGCTCCATCTGCCTACAACCTCAGGCTGACTGTCTCATTGCAATATGAACACTCTTCTAAATACACAGAGATGGATAATTGCTTCCTATATTTTGAAAAACTTTAACACTGGGGAATTCACTCGTGTTGCTTTACAGCTCTGTCCAGCTGGCAGTACCTTCATTTGAACCTCAGTGACAGCAGATAATTGTAACTGAACAGTCCCTGTCAAAACAAAAAAGATTTACTATGCCAGTGGATAATGAAATGGAACAACTCATGAAAGCAATAAGGAAAAAGCACTGCCAGAAAGATGGAAAGGCATATTCAGACCTTTAAAGACCACAAAAACAATATAGTAAAAGAATGAGCTGTTGAGTGTATCACTGCATAACATCTCAGGACACAAGGAGAGCTGTGTTCACAAGCAGCATCTATAGACTTGCCTCATATCTGGGGCATGCTTGCTGAGCAGCTGTGATGAGCATTCCCAGCATCACTAGCACTTCCTGTATCAAATCCTGTACCAGGAACTCATCTATTCCAATATGCTGACAGTTTATGATACTAGCCAGTGCCAAACAATTTAGAAAATGCTATAAGAAACAATTATGAAATATAACATCTGTAAGGTAAACTTTTCCCTAAATCCTAGCAGTTCAAAGAGTGTTTTTGCTGCTTTAGCATTACTGTTTGTTAATGCTTATGTATGATTTCTCTCATTTATGCTTTTATTATAGCTTATACCAATGTCTACTATTTTTTGGAATTCTACTGATTGTTGGCCGCAGTAATGTGTGTTGGAGAGGACCTCCACCAGCTAATTATGCCTTGTGTACAAAAGTCTGTGCTAGGTGAGTTTGTTTTCTCTTTTACTTGTTTTACATGAAAGAGTAAATAAAGAGCACCTATCTATCTATTGTACACTAATCATTATTTTATGTATAATACCGTGATTCCTGTTATTATCCAGTCCTCCCTAAACAGTACACTGAAGTCACTGCAGTTGCAGCAATATAATGGAAAGATGTTCAAGCCAATTTTAAATTAACTCTCACAGCTGTTGTTTGCAGCTCAGTGGTAGCAGCTCAGAGTTCAGCGTGGGCTGCCAAACCCACCCAAGAAGCAGTTAGCACCAAGTGAGATCTATACTGCTGCAGCTAAACTCGCTAGATTGCTTTGCTATCACAGACAGTAGTGTAGATATGCCTTGATCTTTCCAGTCTTTTCCTGGTATGGAAATCTCCAATCTGTTTTGTAACCTAAATCACAACACATCTAATAGTGTCTATCTTTCTTTCAGATGACCAGGAAAATGTTTCCAGTATGGTTATATACATTTCTTTTTTCAAGGAACATACAAACACTAAGTTCTTGCATTTTCTAGAAACACTGCAGATAAAGTATAGGGATATATACATGGGTAGCAAGGACTATCCTTTCACTTCATTACTCTCAGCATCTTCTCCCTCTGGTAAACTGCAGTGGTTTTTTTTCAAACTGTGTTGTGCCAAGGACCGTATACTAGCAATAGGTACATCATTAGGATAACAGCAGTAACAGAGTATTATAACACTGCAAAAAGGAAGAGGTGAAGGCAGCCTAGTTCCGTACCCTCAGAGCTTTCCTGTTCTTATTTCCCCTGGATTTTCCATTTTTATCTCCACCGCTGGGACTGAGAAGCAAAACCAGGAGCTGTATTTCTCTTCTTACAGTTGTATAGTATGACTACCAATAGGGTCCTCTTTTGGGCCAGATTCTTATCTAAGATTTGGTGTCAGAGGCATTGATATTATTTGCTATATAAGACAGTCATTTTTATTATTAGTTTCTTTTTATACTTGATGGCATTCAGGAGTTAAAAAGTACCAGAAGGAGCAAGAAAAAGAGAACAAACATCTTATCTTTTTGTGGGAAACAAGCCAACTTTCATTTAAAAGTTCATGCTGTATGTATATTCTCACGTGTTTAGTTCAGACAGGCTACATTTATTAGAGAGACAGTGTCACCACTAAAATCTTCACAGTTTTGCCTTTGAGAGAAGATAAGATGACCATACTATTCCTTAGGTGTTATCTTTTCTTAACTGAGGGAATGCTTTGAATACATTAATTACTTGCAAAGATTTTTAATGTTGACAACTATAATGTTTACATATTATTAAGTGCACTTTTGCAATGTGTATATAATAGGATATGAGTTACAGTCAATAATATTTCACTATTCGAAGCATGCTTCATGAAAATAATTGCTTTCCATATTTGTGTGTTGGTCTAAGTGAATGATCTCAATGCACAGGGCAAAGTCAAAAAAAGCACCTTCATCTGTGGTGGAAAGACTGCTGGAAACCATTTGAGAAAATTATTTGTATTGCTTCTTTCTCCTTGGATGAGAATAAATACGGTCTGTCTGTCTTTTATTCCCTACATTTTGTAACCCTGCTCCCTTTCTTTAGTCTCGTTTCTCCTTCTTTCTTGCTGGCATCAGTCTTATTCTAGCTGTGTTTCATGCAGTAACAGAGATGGTATATATTTTTATGTAGGTCTATCCAAATTATACATTGGACAGACAGTATTTTTACATGCCATCACTTGGAAGTTTTAGCCTACTCCCTGTAGCTGTTTTCACATCAGAGAAGAATAAGTTTTCAAGGCATCATCATTTTTCTTCTTTTTCTGCTGCACTTCATATAATTCAATAAAGCTCAAAGTTTGTTTTATTTCATGTCAAAAAGTGCTTTATTTTAAAATGAATCTAACTGAGGCTTTGAAGAGTCTCAAATGGCAATTCTCTGGAGTGGAAGCACATGATTGAGAATGTTTGCAGAGCTTTCAGCTGGGAGCTGTGTGCCCTCAGCATTCACAGATTAAATGCCTGCATGGTCTTTTGGTTGCTGTTGTGTAACTTGATGTGGAATGTGGTGAAAAAACATGCCAGAAAGATGCAGAACAAAGGTAGTTAGAAAAACACCACTTTCTTGTCATGTGACTTCTATATTTGCTTTACCATTGTTTTCACAATGCTTTTAATTAAAATAAAATACAAATATTGCATGAACCCAGTCGTCCGTCAGGCTGGCATTACAGACAATCAAAAATTAATATAATTTAGATAAAGGGTATAAATGTCTGGCAACAGTGAGTTTAGACTGACAGCATGCATTAATTTGCCTGCAGTCTCTTCTTTACAAGTTCCTTTTATATTATATCCAAGACTGACACCATATAACCTTTCTCGTGGTTGCAATGGTTAATATTCTCATATTAAAACCAAGAATTCCCAAGTAAAGGGGAAAAGGAAGCCTTGGAGGACACAGAAGCTTCCACCTGTCAAAAGGACAATCTATAAAGAATTTTATACACAGGAGAAGAATTTGACAAATCAGTCCCCTCTCATGCACCTTTAAACATCCAGCTTGTCATACAATAGTGGCAATGGAAGAAAAAAAAAAAGTCACAGTGGGCAGACACAGTCCCTTGCTGCATAGCGCTTCTCTATAGTGCTTTGTTTTCCTTGTCCACTTCATATGGCTCAAGTGAAGAAATAAAGATTTGTCCCTACCCAAATCTGCAGCCTGATATGTCTTTATCGTGAGCGTAAAATAGTGTCAGACACTGCAGGTACTTTCTCTTCAAGATGCAAGCCGCAAACCATTAGGTGTTTGCATTACCCTCCACAAGACACAAAGAACTGATTTTTGGAATGGGTCTACATGCAGGAGTGTACTCTTTCAGTGGAACAGTTAAATGAATATGCTCCCACTGTTGCATCCTCTAGGTTCACATGCAGATATGACTGATTATTTCAGACAGGAAAAAAGAAAAGGCAAAGAATTCAGTCAGAAAGTTAAAAAGAAAACTAAGAGATATATGGGGCTCCTAAATGTTAAGCTCTATTACAGAATCTGGTCTGGCACAGATTGTGCCCTTTTCTGAAATCAGAATCACCATTTCCTCTCTGGTGTCACCCGTATGATATAGGAATAGGAATCTTCTCTATTCAGATTACTCAACGAGGATGGAGAAATCCATTTCAATAATTGAAGTACAATAAATGTGAGATATAGATTTACATAATGACAGAGATGAGTGCAAGCCACACTCTTTCTTCTGAATGCTGTAATACTATACTATCATCCATTTATTCTTATTATTTCTGATGATGGAATATCCACTTAAGTCCCAGGCCATTACTTCTGTTCTGTAGTTAGATGGCTATCTTCTCCTTGTTTACAAAAGTGCCAATACCTTCACAATGAACTTGCAAACATATTGGTTGCCTTTATAGAGAAAAACAATTTTGTATGAATATTTACAAGTAAAGGACCAAAGGCATTATGAACATCAAAGCAAATTCCTGATTTTCAATTCAGACTTATGCCTGGAAGTACACTTTTGCACTGTTCACCTAAGTCAAAATATTATTTTTAGTAAAAATCTTTGCTAAAGATATGAAAAAGATGCATTTGATGTTCAGTGGGTTGCCAGAAAAGATATAAAGGTTATAGCCTCTGCCCAGGTCACAAATGAAGCTGAACTGACATAGTTGGCTGCTATTTTTAAAAAGGCAGAGGGCAAAGATGTTTTCAGTTCCACTGGCATCCCCAATCAGCTTCACAGAATCACAGAATAGTTGAGGTTGGAAGGCACCTCTGGAGATCATCTGGTCCAAAACCCCTGCTCAAGCAGGGTCACCTAGAGCAGGTTGTTCTGGACCATGTCCAGTTTGGTTCTGTCTGTCTCCAAGGATAGAGACTCCACAACCTTTCTGAGCAACCTGTTCTGGTATTCAACCACCCTCACAGTGAAAAGCCTTTTCTTACATTTAAATGGAATTTCCTGTCTTTCAGTTTGTACCCATTGCCTCTTGTCATGTCAGTGGGCATCACCGAGAAGAGTCTGCCTCCATCGTCTTTACATCCTCCTATCAAATATTTATACGCATTTCCCCCCAGGCCTTCTCTTCTTCAGGCTAAAGTCCCAGCTCTCTCAGCCTTTCCTCACGTGAGAGACACTTCAATCATCTTTGTGACCCTTCACTGGACCTGCTCCAGTATGTCCATGTCTCTCTTGTACGGGGGAGCCCAGCACTGGACCCAGCACTCCAGGTGTGGCCTCACCAGGGCTGGGTAGAGGGGAAGGGTCACCTCCCTCAACCCGCTGGCAACATTCTGCCCAACACAGTCTAGGATGCTGTTGACCTTCTTTGCCATGAGGTCACATTGCTGGCTTATGGTCAGCTTGTCCACCAGGACACCCAGATTGTTTTCGGCAAAACTGCTTTCCAGCTGGTTGAACCCTAGTCTGTACTGGTGCATGGGGTTATTCATCCTCAGGCGCAGGACTTGGCATTTTCCTTTGTTAAACTTCATAAGGTTCTTCCCTAACTATTTCCCCAGCCTGTCAAGGACCCTCTGTATGGCAGCACAACCATCTGGTGTATCAGCTGCTCCTCTCAGTTTCATATCATCTGTGAACTTCCTGAGGGTGCATTTGGTCCCATCATCCAGGTCATTAATGAAGATGTTCAAAAATACTGGCCCCTATCGACCCATGGGGTCTCCAGCTGGACTTTTTGCTGCTAATCACAACCCTCTGAGCTTGGCAGTTCATCCAGTTTTCAGTCCATCTCACTGTCCTCTTGTCTCACCTGTTCTTCATCAGTTTGTCTATGAGGGTGTTATGGGAGACAAAGTCAGAAGTTGTTTATCTAGACTTACTAAAGTCTAGATAACTTAGCCTTACTAAACATGCACAGCTCTCCCCTCATCCACCAAGCCAGTCATCTCATTGCAGAAGGCTATCAGGTTGGTTAAGCACTATTTCCCCTTTGTAAATCCATGCTGACTACTCCCAATCACCTTATTGTCCTTTACATGTCTAGAAATAGTATCCAGACTTAGTTGCTCTGTCACCTTTCCAGGGATTGAAGTGAGGCTGATAGGACTGTAGCTCCCTGGATCTTCCTTCTTGCCCTTCTTGAAGACAGGAGTGACATTTGCTTTCTTCCAGACCTCATGAACCTTTCCCAGTTACCATGACCTTTCAAAGATAATCAAAACTGGCCTCACAGTGACATGGGCCAGCTCCCTCAGCACTCGCAGGTTTATCCATCAGGGTGCATGCACTTGTGTATGTCCAGTTTGTCTAAGCATTCCCTAACCTGATTCTCCTCCACCAAGGATAAGTCTTCCTTGCTCCAGACTTCCTCACTGGTCTCAGGGACCTGGGATTACTGAAGGCCAGTCTGACCAATAACAACTGAGGTGAAGAAGGCATTCAGTACCTCAGTCTTTTCTGTGTCCTTTGTCACCAGGGCCACTATCCTATTTAGCAGTGGGCCCACATTTTCCCTAGCCTTCCTTTTGCTGCTTAGTAAGACTGTATATGTGGAGGAAGCCACAGTAAGGAAATGAACTTTTATTTCAAGGGTTTCACAAGTACCGAGCACAACTGAGCAGTTAGTGTAGACTGTATAAGGGAAATACATGGTAGATATTATATTATATTCAGTGCTTTTTAAAATAAAATTTAAACATTTTTTTGAACTGATTGCACTGATATTTAGCAAGTTGCCCCAATTAGTGAAATGGAGGCAAGAGAAGTCCACTGCTGACAACTATTGCCAAGAAGCTGGCCAGATGGTGTAAATGAACAAGAAGGAAATGTGGCCTTCTTACAACTAGAACACTAAGAGGAGGCCAGGGAGCTGTGTTTGGTGAGATACAAAAAAACAAGTTTCTTGAAGCCAGAAGCTTTATATCAGCAATGATTTTCATTCATTTAATCACACTAATGAATTTAAATCATTTAATCTCAAGTATTCAATTTTCTCCATCTGTGTGTATACTGTTACCTATCATTATTCTCTATGAACAAGCTTGGTTAGGATGTCTTCTACTCCATTGCTGTCACTACCATTTCCATAGGAGGGGCCTGATTTTTTACCTAGGTTAATCAGAGGGCAATGTTGCTAATTGTTCAGAATCTGGGTTCCACTGGATAGTGCTAAGCAGCTTTTGGGTGCTAAGTGAGACTGAGATATCTTGGGAATTGGGCCTGAGAAGCTCTACTAATACCACAGAAACTGGATGCTGAACACTACAGAACCTGGTAACAGATTTGTAGTGTAAATAAACAGGATACATCTCAAAAAGAGGGAAACTAAAGGCCTCTCTCACATGTTTATAAAGCAAAACCGTATCTTTGTTAGTAATGTTAGATGCAAAGTTTATAAAACGCTTTGAGTATTCACCATGCAGTAAAAATAAGTGGGAATTACAAGGCAAAGAATGAAATGATTGAGTTGTACACATCTGGATGTAAGAAATGCTTTCCCAAATATGGCAGCTAAGCAATTAACACTCCCACACCCTATTATAAAATACATGCTACAATTAAAATATATGCATTTTGGAATTTGAAGCAAGGATCATTACAGCAGAAGATGTCAAGCTAAGAATTGGCAGTACTAACAAGTTGCACCTGAAAATACTGTAAACTCCTACCAGTAGAAAAGAGACATTGATCCAGTATGATGTGAGCATAAGGAATTTGTTGTCTTGTAGCTCCCTGTCTCCTTCTGTAAACTGGGCACTGTTCTTAGCTTGACTCAGATAAAGAAACCATGACATATACCTTTCTCATATTTAAACTAAATAGTATTTAAACTGATGCTAGCATTAACTATATTCCCAAAATAATAGTCATTATTACATGTTATTTGTACTGCAATGGCCCATAGAGACCTTAGCCAAGATTGGTCATCATTGTGCTTTGCACAGTGTAAACATACAGTAAATTATAGCTCCTGCTCCAGAGAGCATATAATCTAAAAAGAAATAAATCTGGAGGCTTGTGTCACTGTGTCCTTGTGTCATTGACCAGTCATCCTGGAGATTTACACTTAATCTTCTGAGGCTTCACAGGGGTTGTCAGTATCACAGTTTTTTGAATTGCTTGTAGAAAAATACCCTCCTCTTCCTTCTCCTACTTAGGTTCTACATCAGACCTCTGTTGATTTAATGCGTTTCTTCCTACAGAAAACCCATTTTCCTAGGCAGCGATACAAGTCCCTTTCACAGCACCTATTTCATACCATTTTATAACCCATACCCTAATCTCCCTCTTGTTAACTCCTTAAGATCAGAAAGGGTGATTCTCACTCCTAAAGTGCAAGACTTGCAGGGATAACACCACAGTTGATTTCTGAGAGATAGTGAACATCATTTCAGATTCCTGTCAGGATTTTGATACCTTTTCATAAAGATTTATTTCAAACCCTAGACTGACTTTGAAGATGTTTTTAAGGACCACAGATTATTGAATAATATTTTAAATAAGGAAAAACTGATTATGTTCTATAAATATTAATCTCACAGTGTAATTGCTCCACTGCTCTATTATATTACAATAAGCTTACTGGTGTTACAGCATTTTAAATAAGTGCTAGATGATTTAGTTTGTTCTTATACTCTTCATAGAAACAGTCTTCAGTCTGAAACAAGATTGCAATTTGCTGATTAAAGAAGTATCATCTAATCAAGTGAGATTGATGATTCTTTTTTTAATTTTTACTTTATAGCTTTTTATTTACTTTTACTAAATATTGCATTTTTGGAACCACTTAAGTCTTTTCCACTCTTGCTGATTAATTGACATTAGTAAAATGTTCCCAATCCCTTTTATTCAGAAGGTATCACCTATACAAAGCACATGGGAAAGGTTTGGTTGGAAATGCCAGCTCTGAAAACAGCCCAGAGTGGCAGGAGTCCCTCAGGATGTAATCTGTTAATAAGAGCTGTTCTGATGATGTAATGTTTCATATTTGTTTTACTGGCTGCATATGTGACTAGTTGGGAGACTTTTGGGAAGGGGGCTGAGAGAAGTGGATTATGTTTAGAGCTAATTCTCCAGCAAAATGGTCTGGAACAGCATATTGCAACCTGTCCTTGGTAAAAATACCACACTATCATCTGATTGGCAAGGGGCATCTGGCCATTTTTATTACATATTCTGGTTCTTCTGTCCATTCATGGGGAAGGATCTATATGCAAGGCAAGAACAGAAGACAAATTAAACAGGTTGAGTAAGGCTGCAGGATTTTGCTGGGGTAAGATAATTGAGTTGGAGGTGGTATTCACTTTCTTCAATCAAAATGTGACAGTGGTGGAATCCATGCCAAGAGATGTTTTTCCCATCACATCTCATGCCGTTTAGCATCTTATTAGATGTAGTCAAATATTTTCATAACTCATGCCTGTGCTCTTAATGATCATTTCTTCACACACAGCTAAAGTGAGAAATTAACTTACGTACACAATCAAAGTCACTTTTGATTTTTAAGCAGATGCTCTTCTAAACATGCAGGTGCCATTCTTTGCCTTTCCACACTGTGAACCACCTCGTATCACAGTCCCCACAGCCAAGCCCCTCTGAAAGCAAAAGATACATTTATTTGGATAAGGTGTGTGAAACTGGCCCTGTGGAAGTGACTCAGAATGAGCTGGCTGGTTGGCATGGTGGAGTATCTGAGGCCTCTCGTCTGTCCTTCCACTGGGGGTTCTCCTTATCTTTTCTTTCCCATTTCTCTCCCTTCATATTCACTGTGCTGTATAGGTCTCCTTTTATCATCAAATTGAAATTCCTCTAAGTACCACAAAGCACTTTCCTCATAAGACATCATGTAACTTTAACGTATCTTTAAAAAGTGGTAACTGTCAGAGGGCTTCATTTGCGTGCACATGGATAATCTCACTGGAGTACCTGAATTGCAAGGTGGAATTTGGTCCAGATTTCCAAATGTTAAAGCAAGTGCAATCTAAATGAGGAGCAGGTAAATACCATAAAGCCATGTGAGTAAGAGTTAAATTTGTTACCATTGTGTTCACTTTTAAAATATTTTTAGCTTTAAGTTTCTTGGGATAGAGTGTCCTTATGGGCCTTTGCACAATATCTGCAATGGTGGAGACTTGATTATGATAGCAGCTTAGTGTGTGGCACACACCAGTGATTAGCAATCAGCACAAACATTTCTGCAAGCAAAATGAGAGTTGCACAAATACTCAGAGGAAGCGAAAAATGCTATTGGCTGAGGACTACGTGATAAAGAACATGGTCAATGTATTTTTTTTAATTCCTTCTGACGGCTTGCTGATATCTGTGTACCAGAATCTATTTTTTCCCTTATATAATGGTTTGAATATCCCTTTATTAATCACTAAAGCACTAGATTCATATTTAGGGTATGTCTACGCTGCAGACATGGCTATGACAGGAGAGTAAAATAGCAATATATAGCGTAACTGTAAATTAACGAGACTCAGTGGTCTGGCTGTAGCAGTGCCCAGCCCAGGCTAGAGACAATTGTCTTTTAATTTCAATGGACAACATTTAATCAGCCAAATTATTTTAGCTAGGAAAATTTTAAAATGAGAGAATTGGAAGTATCTTAACAGTTACTGACCTCTGGCTTTCCACCACATTGCTGTTAAAGCTAGGTAATTTTAGCTGTCTGATGGCAACCTGAAGGTGTCACGGGAAAACGGGTTGTTTTCTCTGTTTTAGTTATACTTTTAAAAGACTTTATAATCAATGTAACAAGTGGGTGCAACTGCAATATTGCACATATGCATTACAGAACACCTAATAAATTAATTTATTTGAAAGTAGTTTTGTTGTTCTTTTGCTAAGGGGAATCTAAGGAGGCAACTCGTGGACAAATATCCACTTTCTTTTAAAAACAGTTTGTAATTTTCTGTTGGAATTAAATATTTTCCCAAATTCAAGCACATTACCTTGCTGCAGTTAAAAGCTGAGTGATCAAAATTGTATTTTTCAACTAATAAATCCTCTAAGAAGGAAATCTCATTAATGTAATGAAAACATTGAATGGTTGTTTGTTATACACAATTAAACTCCATTAATTGCAGTGGTGTGCTCACATAGCACAGAAGAAGGTTTGTTTATCTGACAGAGTGATATTTGTAGGGAGAAGAAGACATTTCAGACAACTTGCCAAAATAACTTCATCTCTGGCTGATGACACTAAGTTACTCAGGGCAACACAAATGAAAGCTATCTGAAGAGTTACAGAAGGCTTTCATGACACTGACTGACCAAGTGGTAAAATAGCAGGTGAAATTCAGTGCTGATGGATATAAAGCAATGCCCATAGAGACTCTTTCTGCCAGCTTTTTATGCACGATGATGGGTTCTGACCTAGCTATTACTGCTCAACAAAGGGCTCTGCCTGTAACAGACAGTTTTATGAAAACAGCAGTGCTCAGCAGCAGTCAAAAAGTGAGAAGACCACCTGGAATTGCTGGGAAAGGTGTAGGGAATGAAAAGGAGAGGCCCACTATGCCACGGTGTGAACGCACAGGTCACCGAAGAGTGAATACTATCGCTGCTCTGCTCTCCCCTCCTCCGATGGGGGTCTGCACCCTGCCGCTGGTGGGTGCTGAGGCCCTGCAGGCTCTCAGCTGCTGTGGGTACAGGCCGCTGGCCAGAACCACCTCCAAGGGCACTCTTCAGCTAACGGGGTTATATACAGCTCTAACCGGTGGCCCTGCAGGCTGTGGTTTCACCCACTGGTGCTTTGTGCCACCAGGCCAATTCACTTGCCTTTGAACAGGTGTGCCCACGAAAGGCAAATCAAACACAAATCAACGTGGACATCTCTGCATCAGCCTGAGGATAACCTGGTGCAGCAATTCCCAGAGCTGGGGACTGCTCCTCCTTGCTGCGAGAGGCACTGACCTCAACGGCCACTGAAAGCAGTTTAATGCTTGCCTGGGCAGCAGTTACTTTGCTGAACTGAAGGCAAACCCCAAAATCATTCAAAGCAGGGGGGAGCGTGCTGAGGATCTGCACAGGTTATTTTGTTGGCTTTCACAGTTCAGTCTTGAAAGTGTGCACACTCATCCTCAGGTTTGGTTCTCTTGTAATGGAGGTATTTTGAAGAGTTTGGGATGTTGTTATACTGAGATAAGGGAGAAGCAGGGTGTTACAGTTTTATCAAGAGCAGTGCCAGGAGATGTCTAATCTTACAATCTATTTATGTCCTTGGGAAAAAATGTTACCATCTCTGTCTCTCTCTGGTTAATTTATTGGCCTTTGGGGACAATTGCTTAGTTGTAGAAAGACGAGTTTCACAGAATGGAGCCCAGATACTGCAAGCTTTCCTGCTTTTGCAACCACTGAAGTCTGACATATATACGGTGGAAGAGAGAAGGTACTAATTAATATGTTTTTGATATTGATTTTGCTTTTTCCTCCCCTGCTGGATCATTTTACTACCAGCTTTATGATTCTATTGGTAGATCTGCATAGTTTCTTTTTCCCACGTTAATTTTCCCTTGTTCGTGAGATGGAATTAATGTTGCTATTAGGGATCTCTGCTTTTTATTATCATCGCAAGTATAGGGAAGGCATTATTATCTTTTTAAAACTTGCATTGCCACTTACTGTTGCAGTTAATTCTTAGGCATTCTGTATCTGTGTTGTTGTTTATAGAGAAGTCAATAAAATGCTTATGAAAAATGGGCCAATTCTAAAATGCTGCAATCAATATGCAATACTTCTTACATGTTAACCTTTACCATATAGATTTAATATCACATCTGATTTACACCTAGTATAAAAAGTGTCTGTCTCTAAAGTTGTTCTCACTTAATTTTTTTAGGATGGACCATTTTCCACTTCAGATGTTACTTTATGTCACACTTTGCTCAGGGAACCATTATATATCCTCACCCAGTTACCCTTACCCAGCTAGTCTGACTTCAGTAAAAAATTCCTGAATTCAGATATTTTACAGTGAAGGACAAAACCAGATCCACAGTTCCAAACGTTACCTTCAGTTCCAATGGTTTAAACCTGGAGAAGAGACATCTACTCAAATAGAAGTGCTCTGGGCTTACCAGTATAACCAACACACACATTTGTCATGCTACCTCTAGACTTTTCTGTGATATTTTAACCAAACTTGCATGCATTTCTGGCCAAGATAATCAGATTTAGTTTGCAACTTTGACGGCTAGAAGCAGATGTCCTTCTCTCCTGACTTAAAAGCCTGTTCAACCCTGCTAGCCTCAGTTTGATTACACAAATGTGATTCCAGGGTGAGTCTTGCCTGCTGGCCTTACTGCTAGTCTGCATGTGTAGATATTGCAGAAATATTTTCCTGGGGCTTACTATCTAGGGAGCCTATCCCATGGCTGCTTCCCTGGAAAGGCCACTGCTACTAAATGATGGAATATGTTTACAATGAGAACATCCTGTTTCAGACTTTGGATCCTGTTTAAAAGATAATCTGTTTTTTTTTGTCTTTAGTATTTTTATTTACCTCTTTAGTTTATAATACTTCAAATGATGACTTCATTAAAAAAATATTTATTTTGTTTAATTAATAAGCATTTACCCCATGACACCAGGGCTCTGGTAGCAGTGGAAGGATACTTCCAAGTGATGACAACATGTTCATCACAAGATATATTGCTTCCTGATATGCCAGGGCCCTATTGCCCCAGTGAAGGATTTCTGGGTCCCAGCATAGGCTGTACCACAAACCCAGAATACCTATGTTTTTTCAAAACAGTTTTTTCCTACCTACACATCCATGTGTATAAGCAAGGCACCAGCAAAGAACTAGGCCTCTGTTTTCTCTGGACCTTGACCTCAAACACTGTGCATCTGCCATGGATAGGCTGAAAATTTAGAAGAAAACAAGAAGGCTGGTTTGCAGTCTTCCTTCAGCCTATTTCTGTGTCATGCCACTGTTCATGAGGGCACAGTGTGCAGGTGTGGGGGACTGTGGGGCTGTGGTATGATGATGGGCTTGCTGGGATACCCTTGCAGACCTGGGGCAGGCCGAAGGCATCACATACAGCATGCATATGGGGTGGGGTGTCTGTCCCCACCTGCTCCAACCTCTCACCTGTGCTCAAGTTTCCCTGTTTAGAGAAGTAATTCATTGCTCCATAGCAAAGACTAGATGCAAATTAACAAGCATCCACTGTACACAATTGGGACTTTGGGACCATGGTTCAAAATGGGCAATGTTCCACCTGGACAACATAGCTGTCTCAGTGACTCACATGTCTGGGTACTTCGAGCATCCTTCCAGGGTGCTCTTATCTGAGATCTAGCAGCACCTAGTGAAGGAGCCAGAACAGTATTTTCTCTCTCACACATACCACGGTTGTGAACTTCCTTCCTATTTTCCTTGAGGCAGAAAACTCCAGGGACTTTACCTAGTGTTTTGAGGGGAATAAAAATGCTGCTTCAGGAGCTCCACACTTTTCATGAACTTTGACTTATATTTTTTTCCATCCATTCAACTTCATCCTGTTTTTGGAATTGTACCATCTCTGATCTCCTCCTCTGTGGGCCTTACACCTCTCACACACACAAGACCTAGCTTAATTCCTAGCATACTCACATATTCTCTTTTCTCCCAGCTTCCTCTTAGCTCTGTATCGCACCTGACCACTCACTCTGTTACAAGTCAAAAAAAATTGTGAAGACTTAAGAAATACTAAGTTCTAATTATTGTAATTGTACTACTGAATAATTGACTGAAAAGCAGGATGCCTGCAGTGCATCAAAGGTCTAGTGAAGGTCTATAGAGACACCTGTGTTACTTTTGGAAAAAATATGTGCAGCTCAAGTAATGTATAACCATAGCATTTAAAGCTCCATGGTGTGAAGAGAACACAGGGTGCATCTAGTGACAGAAGCCTGAGTGCATCCTTGGCACAGGAAGAAAGTGACTAGCTCACTGCAAAGCTTATGCATGCTGGAAGATGATAATCAGTAGGAGAAGCACTATAAAATGAATAAGGGACTGAATAAATGTACATAGAGAGGAGCCATAGGTTGGGATCACTGGCTTCAAGCTGTTGGACGTCAGGGTCCCTCTGCGAGCTGTGTGAGAGCCTGTATTGTGTGCTGCGTTTGTTGTCTGCCTGGTAGGGAAACCCATGGGAAGATCTGGTGTCAAGCTGAGAGGCTGGGCAAGGTGAAGTGAGTATTGTCCTTGCGAGAGGAGGGCTTAGAAACAGGCTTGGAGCCACCCGCTGTGGTGAGCAGCTGCTCCCTGGGGCGCTGGTGACCTCAGCAGTGCTGTCGCAGCTGGGGCAGAGGGGCCCATGGGAGAAGCTGCCTTTGGAAAGACATCCACCCTTTGGCAGCTGCAGGTCATGCTGACCAGCTCTCTAGCAAACATGATACCAGCAGCTTTTGAGCCTTCAGAGTGTGGCAGAGGAAGCCTGTTCCCAGAGAGGTTTCTGGGGACCTCTGTGTTCAGGTTCCCTCCTGAAAGAGCAGTATTCAGAAGGGCTTCTGTAGGTTTGAATTGGTCCTTGCCAGAAAACCAGTGGCTCATGGCATTCTCTGAGTCCAGTAAACCTTCTCACAGACCTGTGCCAAGTGGACATGATATTGCTGTGACCCTGGGTTCTCTGATGTCTAAGTGTGGGCACGTAGTATAAGAGCAGAAATATTTCTGAGGCAGTCCCTTATGCCTTCCTCCATGTTCCACCAATCTGCTTGGACAGTAAGGAGCAGGCTTGACTCTGAGAGCAGAAAGAGGCTGAGGAAGTCATATTATTTAAGTAGGGATTAGCGGGGTCCAAGATCCTGACTGTATGTTTGCAGTGATAATTAATTCTTTATAGCCAAGGGTGATCTGACACAAGGAGAATGCGCAGGAGGCCAGGTGAGCTCTATGCTGCTTTTGTGGTGAGAGGCAGAAGCCATTGCAAAGTGTTACATGGCTGAACACTGAACTGGTGTTAATGCTGTCGCTGAGAGAATTTCTTGTGTGTTAATTTTTGAACTTCATAGCCCAACCCTGCATTACTTATTTATAGCTCTTCCCCTTCCCCCCCTCCCCCCCCCATTGGCATCTGGCTGCTGTATGAGAGATGCAGTTGAAATTCGGAAAAGTGTTCTGAAAAACTAGCACCACCCCTGTCATCTGCTGCTAAGGATTGGATACCTCGGGCAGCAGGGAGTTTGGGAATTGACACAGTCCTCTCAGGGACTGAGTTTTGGGCTATCTCTGGACTCCAGCAGTATTGCTGCTTGAGTTGCACACAGTTGTCTTTTGAAGGGTTTTGTGCATGTATTTTTGTGGTTTTTCATTTTTGTTGCAAGTTGCTTCAGGACTGTAAGTTTCAATGACTGCAGGAGCTGGGATCCTCTCTGGAGAGCTACTGGACCTACAAGGGAAAAGGCTTCTTCTGGAGCATTGCACACACACGAAAGATGTCTGGCTACAACATCTGCAGATGCAGTCCTAGGTCTTCACAGAAATAGTGAAGCAAAGTATTGCTACTGCTGTGAGAGATGCAGTGAGAAAAGGGATCTTTTGAAAATAAATGTTACATATGCAGTACAAGTTTAAGAAGGTAACCGGTACTTCCAGTAACAGCCAGAAACTAACAGATAACTATGAAAAAATAGAGTGCATACGTACCGCAGTAGGTCATGCACATTATGTTTTCTGCCAGATGAGATTTCTCTGTATGTTTCAAAGATAGCCCCAAGAAAAGTGTTTTTCAGCAGCCAAGATGTGAAGCTAAAGATGCAAGGAAAGAAATTGCACAATCGCCAGTAGAAGTCAACATTTACCCCCTACTACCACATTTTGATTTATAATATGACTCTACTATTTCCATATTCTGTGCTATACTAAACCACGGAGATCTTAGTTATGACAGTTACTGCAGTGTTGATGGAGGGTTCAAGGACCTGATATCTAGCTGATGCTTGGTTCTTCTATGTGAGTGCAGGAGCATAAGGAGCAGCTGCCCTGCAGTATTATTTTTTACCTTGCAAGTGCTTCAATTCAGTGTATTATTCTGCAAAGCTCTTTGTCATTTTAATGCTTCAGTTTCATCTACTTTTGCATTCTTATTGAATATATTTGTGGTGTCTAGGTATTGCTGCTGGTATCTGTGTTTTTCTGAAGCTGAGAGATACCACTTAGGACTGTAGCTATGTATTTTTTGCTTTTCTTGCATATATTTTTAATGATCAGTTTTAAAAGGAATTATGCTCTTTTAAAGATTACTGCAGAACTGTTCTGATGCTGTTGACAAAATTGTTAAGTGATTTTCTTCCATGATTGTGCCAGTACTTCATAATACTTTGCAAAGGTTCTATTTGACTCTCAATTTAAGTGAACTTGCCAATTAACTAACTTCTCAAGTATTTTTATATAATTGTTTCACTTACAGAATAATTAAAAGATTATAATTAAAAAAAAATCCTGTTTCCAATCTAGGAAGATTTGCAAGCATTAAAGGGAAGTTCAACAGCAAGAGCTGAGTAAAATCTAACATTCCTGAATAGCAGCTATAATCCTATTCTAAAAGGAACTCTGCACAGATATCTCTCTGCACATGACCAAACCTCTATCATAGTCATCATTTTATTTATTTTACCATATTATTCAAGTCTTTTAAATTCAAGTCTTCTACATAGAAGAGCCGTGTTTCATAATGCAATGGACTGAGTAGGTGAGATAAGCCAGTTTTTGTACAGGGAGGTTGTTTCAGTAGCAGAAACAATCTGTGGGAAAGGGAATAATTTCCTAAGTGGCATTTCATCTTTATTGAAAATTTCAATGGTGTTGCTTTACAGCTGTCATCTTTCAGATTCAAGAGTTCCATCTAGAGGAATCCTATTTTATGAGCTTTGTTTTGTTGGTCTTTTAATATGTGTCACATTCACTAGCTGAAAATAGATTAATTAATTCTTGTTTCTCAGTTTTCTTGTTGCCTATCTATAAATTCCATTGTCTTTTTCCAGCTATACTTGAAATAACTTTATAACATCAGTATTCCCTGTTTACACTTAACATTTCATATTCATGTTTCTGTTTAACAAGCATATTGAAGAGAGAAGAGAATTCTGGTCAGGTCTGACTGTAATTTACGAATTTGTAGCCCAGAAAGTTACAATGATCAGATTTTCCCATCAACAGTGATAAAATACATCTTCAATAAAAAAAGTAGAGTAGCTGAACAGATTCTGACAACTGTGAACCATGTAGTAATACAGAAAATATTGAATGCAGACATACCCATTGAGAACTAATATTTCAGTGAGAGTACATAAATCTTTGTTCAGTTTGTTTTAGGAACCACTATTTCGAAGTCTCTTTTTCTTAACCTGAGAGATATTTGGATAAAAATTCAACTGAACTACAAGTAGAAGAAATTTGCTCCTACCTCGTGGGTTAGTAATTAAACTCCTGTCTTTATCTAATGAACATTTTAAGACCTTCTACTGTTCAGATATCCCAATTTATTTCTTCTAATTTTCCTTGTTTGTCAGATGCAGAGATAAAATGCCATGGTAATGTTTAATAATGAAGTCTCATATCTAAAGCTATATTAAGAAGATGTTGGTATTCACTTGTGCTGAATTTGCCTAATAGAGGAGCCAGCTTTCTAGATATCAGAGAGAAAAGTTTTTGCTGTCAAAACCATATTAGTAAAAGGGTGGCATGGTGCAACCAAGGGGAATGAGATGAAGAAATTCCATAGTTTATGTGAGCGAAGCTTGAATTTTGCAGGTATAGCTTAAATTGTTTAAAACAAAACAGAAACACACTTCAAGCTTTCCTGTGGCTCTACTTTCCTATGGCTCTACTTTCCCAAGCAAAATTAACCATACTTTCAAAATCCATGCCCACAATAAAAGTGTAGCAGCAATCCTAGACTAAGATCCTAGACTGGTGTATGATCCTTACTGGTGTAGCTATATCAAAAAAGCCCTCCAGCTTTAATTCTGATCTGTTTTTTAAGAAAATCCTTTGATGTTTCCTTAAGAAAATTAATTATAGTAGTAGTATATGTAAAGGCTCTACTAGAAAATTGAGGGCAGGCCAGTAAGCTTGAGATTATAAAAACAAGTTGCTGGGGCTATGTCTATAAAATAATAAAAGAAGACCAAGGAGGCCCTGAAACCTAGTGATGTGGAATAGCTTGAATTTGCATTGCTTAGGGCTAGTCCCTCGGTGTCAGATTTGTGTTGGAAGGATCTGATTAAAGCAGTCCAAGACATTGCCAGTGATTGCACTGGCTTCTTGGCCTCCTTTTACTTAAAAGTGAGGATTTACCTTTAATAATAGGGTTCACACACACACACACACAAAAAAAAAAAACCAAAAACAAACACACAACTAGGTACCACTAAAAATATAGCAACATGAATTCAACCGAGCACAACAGGTGAAGTACATTTCTCCACTTAGTTAGATTTTTTTTCTTTCAAACTCAAAGTAAAATGGATTAATTTTTAACTACATGTTAGAAACCTGATGGTATTTCTGATTTTCAACCTGAGGCTTATTTCAGTTTTGATTATGCAGTACCAAAAATAGAACTTCTTTACCGTGTTATCTTTAATTTCATTTTCTGCCAACATTTTCTGAAATTTTTAGACGTCATTATAAAGACAAATTAAGGTCAATCACATAACCCCAAGCTTCAATTTGTTTGTGCTTTTAATGAAGCAACATTATGGTATGCAGTCATAATTTAATTTATCTAATTTGAGACCTGCCACCTTGTTTCTGTCAGTGTTGGTTTTACAGTTTTTTGTAGTCGTCCTCAACTTTCTCCCTCTTCATTTTGTAGCTAGCTTTTGAATTATGCAATTTTAGGAATTCAGCAGAGTAAAAATGTAATTTTGCATTATTACCTGATCTACTGTGATTAAAAGAAATAACCACATGGATGTTTCTGAACAATTAGATGCAACTGACTGTGATGAGAAGTTTGCTTATAAGACGTTGTAGGAAAGACCATTGTTTCACATTCTGCTTAAAAATTGGACAGTTTTAGAAAGAGTCCTAAGGACTGCTGAAGTTTTGCCCCTCAGAGTGGCTGGAATTGGCTAATTCCACGGCAAAGCCAGTGCATAGATTTAGGTGCTCAAGTGAAGTGGCTGAGAACAGACACAGTCTTCCTGGGCTCCCTCTTTGACAATGTTTTTCAACTCTTTTTGTTCCTAATTCCTTTAAACTTTCCAGTGGAAGGCAGAACCCTTGCACCGTGAATTTCAGCTTGCAGACCATGAGCTTGCTTTTCTTTGTTACCTTTCAAAGGACTCTGAAGAATTATTTCATAGTTGCCTCTGGGTCGGTGGGTCACAAGCTGAAAAACACAGCTTTGTGACCAGTGAAAAGGGACTTCAGTTGTTCACTGCTGGTGACCAATGAGCTTTGAATGAAGGCTGATATATCTTGGATGATGAGGTTTCTGAATTACAAATTTCGGTAAGATGTCTCAAAGAAGGTGGAATGGATCTGGGACAAAATACGGATGTAGAAAGCTGAAGGAAAAGTTGATTTTTTTTTGAGCCAGTACTGTGGAAATAGTGTCTCCCTAATATTCCACTTGAAACAAGAGAAACAGTCATTGAAAAATGTCACCATAAACAAATTCTCATCATTGATCTCAATCATTAATTTCAAAAAATAGGATCTTTCAGGCTTTGCCAGGACTGTGATATGATGCTGTGACATTGTAGTTAAATGCCACTCTGTACAATCTGCACTAAAACACAGGAACTATGTTCTTATTCTCCTTTCATTGTGTTGTTGAGGTGGCAAATTTATGGTCTGGTGTTAGTGTAAGGCAGAAGTAACAGGTTTATCACAGTGCATTGAGAAACAAGTTGCTCGATGAGGCTTTCAAAATCTGGAGAAAACTCATCTATTTTTTTGAACATATATTTGGTTTACTCAGTAAGCATAATTTCACCTTGGAAGTAACAATATTTGCACAGTGTAATTTCTGGAGAAAAAAATTGTGATCCATAAAGAACTTTCCAAACAAGATAACTGTAAAGCAGAATTAATTGTGAGAATTTTTTGTTCTACAAAACAATGAGACAGTTCAATAAAGGTGAACCAAATACTAAAAATCCAGGAAGCAAGCAGTGCAAAGCCTACATCAACTTTAGTTTTACTCCCTGTGTCCATACATGCTCACCATCCGTCAGCTGAAGTTCTTAACTAGCTGCCATATGAAAGGCATCTCCAGAGTCTGTGCATTTGTTTTTTGCATGATGGTACTTGTGTTGAAACTTACTGTCCACTCATTGATAAATTGTGGTCTAAATTGATAATAACTCCAATCCACAGAGATGTTAACAATAAAATTAAGCATACTTTAAATGCCCCCTAGCTGGCACCTAGGAAAAGATCTTTGAATTTCCGAGGTGTGTGATTCATTGTATAGAAATCCTAAATTTTTTAGGCAGTGAACAGCTGCTGGGTGCAAAGTGCTAGCTGCCCTTGTCTGAACTGCACAGAAACTTCAAGAAGAGCAGACAGAGAATGGACTGACTATTCTGTAAACAGAGAGGGCGGAAAATGTCTCATGTCTAATGAAATTTTTTCAGTGGAAAGTGTATAATTTAATCAAGATGGAAATGTGGCGCAAGAATGTGCCATTTTCAACAGAATTTTGTTTCAAAAATAAAATCAACATTATGATTAATTTCACCATGATTATCATCAATAGTTATAACTTTTGTTTTAAGACAACTTTTAGGTTAAAAATTTCATCTTAATGGCAACATTGGACCTCGGTTAAATGTGTCCATTTTAATCAGTCGAGCACTATCAGCTACCTGACATGAGACTGTTTTCTGGGGGGAAAATGTGGATGTATCTTGGCTTCATTCTGAATCAGAACAAAACCAGGTCTTGAAGTCTCAATGTTTAAAGGGAAAGTTGAATGAATTGTATGATGTTATTGTATGAAGTTAATTTAATATACATATGGGATCAGGCTATAGGTGGCATTTAAAGGAGAATGAATGAATTAGTAGAAGCTACCAAAAATAATTTATATCAAATTTCCTTCCTGAGAAAGCAACAAAATTTAAATGACTGCCCAAGCATATTCATTGCCAGCATTTTCCAAGAATATTCATAAAGGCGACAGGCTAGAGGTGGATTTCAGGATGATCTTTGGAGGTTGAGGACTTCAGTTTTCATTAGAGAGATACAAGGGCAGAGATAGGAGACTTTTATGTAAATTTGATTAACTTAAGTCTCCAGACATATATAATATATCTCCAGCCATCAAAGTATGATAGAATTAGGAGTGGTACAGGTGAGGAACTCATACCCTTCCCTAGACTTCTAATGGGGTTGTACCAAGTGCAGAGATCATTTTGGTAATAAGTCCCCTCTGGGGCTCTTGACAAAAATGCTCCATGTCTATGGCACGGCCAGCCAAAAACTTTGGAGCAAACGGTTACACATCGCTGATTTTGTTTTCTGAAAAAGCTCCTCTTAAAAATCTTCAACTTCCAAATATTTTCCTTTGATTGGTAACTACCCAGGGGGCAGTGCAGAGAAAAAAATGCTGAGGAATTCTAGAGTAATCAAATTTAAAGCAAAATTTGTTTTAGAATCTTAACTAATGGGCATTATCATGTCTGTATTATTATTACTTATTTATAGATCAGAAGACTACTTTTGCCTTAGCATATTGTGGCTGTCCTTAGCTACAGAACTAGAACATACGTGAATCAGGTAGCTAAAACAAGATGCAGAATACAGGATACTTCAAATAATGCCAAATATTTTATATAAGATATATCTAATTAGAAAGTAGTTTCCTGCTCATTAGTAGATACCAGATGCCTCCAGAAGTAAAATACCTTTCTTTTATCAGTTTTACATGCATGAGATGGGTTTGAATCCTGACTATGTAAATTTATTTACTGCAGCTGTATGTATATTTGTAAATCTGGTGTAGTTATATATAGTATATACTTGTGTGAATTTCTCCTCTTTTAATCAAACTAATTTTGAGCTTCTATTTCTTTTCTTATCTTTTTCTGCCTCAAAATGAAAGAAATAATAACAATAGCAATAATAATAACAATAAGGAGCGTCCTCTTCAAGGTCCACACAGACCTTAAAACAGGGATAGAAGTCAAACATTTTCACTTGTTCTGCATTTGACTCTGTTCCAAATTAGCTGATAGGATTACACATGAAAATACACCAGCCAGAAAGTTGCATTTCACCAATTAAGATTCACCTGAAATAACCCTGCTGTTTTACAGCAGTGTCTTTCAGATGGAAAGATTGTCAGAATAGGAAGACAATGTAAGCCTAGCTGGCAGCTCTGTGAAACTCCCAAGTGAAGATATTTACCCTGAGATTTGAAACCAGTGACTGTGTCTCGGTACCTGCCTGACCTCTGGTAGCAGAGAGTGTCAAATCCTGTGTTTACCCTGACGTGTTCAGTAGCACAGCCAGCCACGATGGTCTTTTATACTTTTTTCCTGACTCATTGATGATCCTCTAGCAGCATTGAAAGACTTTTTGTGCTCAAAGGCAGATGTAGGCATATTCAATTAAAATGCCTTCACAGGCCTGGGAAACTCTTTTGTATTTATTCTCACTTTTTTGACACTACCTCATCCTTCACCTCATCTTTTTTGCCAGTTGCCTTGGGGAGACATGTTTCTGTAACAGCTTATCCTATAAGTTAAAAGGCAACAGTTAAAGATGATGGTTTATGATACGAGTTGCTTTGCACAGAGGCATATAGGAAGATCATTAAAATACAAATGGCAGCAGATGAAAAACTAACTCACACAGCAGGTACCGTGTCTTGATATCATTGATTACTCACTAGCAATTTTCAAAGATGGACTTTTCACAGTAAAATTATAGTATGGGAAATTTACCAGACTGGAGGATCTCAGAACATGTTGTTATAGGTTTCTAGCCTCTTGCCATGTACTGGGACAAGTCGTTGCATCTCTTCCTCATGCTATGTGGGTCACTTGCTGCAGCTTAAATAGCAGAAGCTGATCCCTCTTCCGCTGTTCAAAAATGTGCATGCTAAATTCAAGCAAATGTTAAAAGGGTAACATGTGGCTTAGTTCCTGTCCCAAAACATGTGGGAAAAGCTTTTTTTTTTTTTACTGTTCTACTTTGTCTGTCACCTTCTCCGAGGTATTTAAAAAAGTAAGCCCAAGGATATTCAAAGCTTACAATAATGAGGAGAAGCAGAATTCTGCTAAGGTTTTGGGTGTTCAAAGCCATGCACTTGGGGCATTAACTAATGAATCCTCACAACACTTCCAGAACTACAGCTTGCAATAAACATTTTATTGTCTGGATTCCATCAGATATTATAGATAGGAACACACAGATATTCAAAGTGACTGAACAGTTTATGTTATACATGGGGCCAGCCAGGCAGTGCCTGGGCACCTGGATGGAAGCGTGGAAACCAGGGATCTTACTCCAGCTCTGTAAAAGGGTTGTTAAGCCTTTTCTATGCTTCCTGCCCCCTGAAATGCTTCTGAGTCTATGCATTCACCTTCACAATATCAAGGCGAAACATAGACATGCACCAACCCCTCACACACTGCTTCTGAGGAAAAAAAGCCCAGGCCTGACAGGCTGAGCAGAGTCATGGTGTGCTGCAGATGAGCCCACCTGAGGATGAGGACTACAGAGGGTCTGTGCTATATAAGTAGCACCCAGCTAGTAAGTTAAGAAACAGCTATTTGCTCTAGGACAAGTCCTTTTTTTCCCTCTGTTTTTCTCTACCTTTCTTAATCACCTTGTTTATTTTTATATTGTAATCTCTGGAAGACAGGGACTCTCCCTTTTACTCTGTACAATGTTTTCCAGCTTCAGGACCCTAATCTCAGTTTGGGCCGCTGGATACTGCTGTAGTGCAAATGTTGCTTAATAATCTAAACAAAAGTTTAGTGTGACTTCAGTCTATCTCAAGACCATGAGTGACTTTGTAGAACTTCCCAAGAAATATCATTACAACCATAAGGCAATGAATGCAGTACTGGTCTGTATATTCTATAAATCCTACTACACCACACTTCTTAGATATCTTGAATATATCTTAGAGATGCTTAAACACTGTATTACCACTGTGCTTTCCTTGTATGCATCAATACGTAAGGCGACTAAGCAAGTTCCTGAGTTACCATGGAGCTGAACTGCACAGATCTTGGGAGACAGTGAAAACTAATAAAACAGAATAAAAACAGAATAACTCCCTGGGAGCTGGATTTTCAAAGTGCAAATAGCTGAATGCTGCACCAAATATACTGTTCCCCCTTTCTTAAAAGACAGTAGATCTGGGTGAACTTTGTTGGTCAGATTGCATTGTTGGGTATATCAGTGATGTACAGCTGGGGTATTTTCTTTGTGTACAAAATATATCCAAGCATTTCCCCTTGAGGTGAATTTCTGAAGCCTCTGTGTCTCTGTTGGATTCTCCTAGAACCTTGCAACTTGAACACATAGCTTTGTCATCCTCCTTTTATCTCCGGCTTTCCCCTGGCAAGCGCTGCCCTCAGTGTTCATCAGAAGGGGCTGCTTTTGGAAAGCAGAGTTTCAGCATCAACCCTCCTTTTGGGCAGCTGCTGTGCAAGAGAAAGGAAAGAGTGTTCCCTCCTGAACAACTCGGGAAATGCAAGCAGCCTCAGGAGGGGGTGGGATTCATTTTGCTAAGTGTGGGTACTTACATGTGAGCACAAGTGGCCCAAGTCACTGGAGAGAGATGTGTGCTTAAAAGCTTCTATTTTTGGCCGAGATGAATAACAACATAGACCCCTATGGCTATATTGATTAGATTATCATTGATTATAAAGAGGCCTTTTGATACCTAGCTCTGCTGGAAACATCAACACTGCAGGTGAACTCCACGCAGGGCGCTCTATGCCTGGACAGACTATCTGGTTACAGTGAGAATTTTACCCTGAATATTCATACACCAAGGACTCAACACTTGCTTGCCAGTATCATCTCCTGCCATTATCACCTTTTCCTATAAAAACATAGTTAATTTTGCTCCTCAAAATCAGAATCTGAGAAGGGAAGATACAATTCTGCGAGGATGGGAGTGGGGACTGGAAGACCTCTAGAGGCAAGAATGTTTCATTCTCTCTTTACAGAAGTAAAATGTAGAAAAGCTTTTATTTTTCCTTTTTTTGTAGGCATTTTATAAATGACTGAATGGATTAATTTGTCTTCCTATCTGAGCAGCTTTGTTAGCCAATTTAACAGTAGATTCTTGCATGTATTGAGAGAAATCAACTATATTGATGTTTTTTCCAAAATGTCATGGATTTTCCAAAACATCACAAAAGCCCTGCCAATGAATTCCACAGAAATGCATCAGATTTTTGGTGAGTTTTGAAATAACTTAATATTCGCAAGTAGATATCAGGAACACTTGTTCCTATAGGTCAAGTCTTGCAGGATAAGTAACTAGCTAATCAGCTATAAACCACCCTTTTCCCACAAACTATAGAAAAATAATGAAATGCTAAAAACTTCAGACCCCAAAATGACTCACATCAAGCTTCCGGTTAAAATATCTGCATACGACTATTTGGTCATATGTAAAGGGAACACCAGAAACGGACAATATTCTACAAGGATGGTGCTGCTTTATTTAAACAGTGCCTGTTTTCTTCCTGTGAGCAACAGATTCTTGCCTGTAGAGGGAAATACTATGCTGCTGCTGTTCAGCCAAGACTTTTTCCCTTCCCTTCAGAAGCTTTTCTGTGGGGGCACTGTAGGTGGGGATGAGGGAACTGCTCTTCGAGGTTGCTCCTGCTCCTTGAGGACTGCTGGTGTCTGTGGTACTGAAATCAATAGCATGACTGTTGCAGGGGGCAGGACTGGGGCATTTGCATGTCAGAGAATGCAATTATCAAGCATTTGGTCAGTTCTGTCTGCCACTTCCATGACTCTTCATGAGCCAGTACACCAGGATGGATGCCACATAAGGCAGTGACTGGCCAAGGAGCCCATGAAAGCAAGGAAAGCGCAAAGGACTTACCTACATGTGATTTTGGATGCTGGCAAATCTTCTGAGGCCTACTAAGGATTGAATCCTTTTACTGTTCAAACAAGAAGGGAAGGCCATCATGTGCCAGGCCACTGGCATGATGGCTATGCCATGCACACAAGTTTATGGCCTGCCACTTCTTCACTATAAGAAAATCCTGCAAAAGAAGTGGTCTTACTTTGGTATGTTTTAGCACACTGGCAATCACAGGGAAGGTTTGAAAAACTGGAATAGAAAGATTTTTTTTTTTTAATAAGGAGACAAAATGACTGTATTGGGGAAAAAAACCCAAGCAAGAGAAACATCTGCACATAGAGAACTCTTTTCTCTGGAATCTGCATGAGAAACCCACTCCGAGGAAGGTGGATACCTCAGAGCATATGGGAAAAATACCCAGGTGACAAGGCTATACCACTATGCAACTTATCATCTACTGACTCCTCGTAAAAACCCATGAAGGCTGTCTAGCTGTCTTGGGAAGCATCTAACCCCTCATTACTCTGAAAAGTAATCCTTCAAGACTCACTTAAACCAGTGAACTGAAGGATTATATTTGCTGTAGTTGGGAAGCTCTACTTGTGGCAGATCAATCTTCCGATAGCAGGCAAGTCCCTTAGACAGGGAGGAGGGAGAAATACGGTGCTATTTTTGAACTTCATAAAGCTTCCTCATAATCCATCATGAAAATTGATGGGTCATGAGGGATATCAGTTAATTTAAATAGAGTTCAGCAGAGTTTGTTTTTCCTGGAGAAGAATTTTTACTGTGTCCATTAGGGATTTTTATAATTACTTTCATTGAGGAAGAACACAGAGGTTCCATCCCCTTCTTGAGAGCCGGTATTGTGCAAACAAACAGCAAAATTCACTTTGCCTCAATCAATTTTCAAACTATAAGTACAGAAGTCAGCAACTGGATTCAGCAAACAGGCTGGGGGAGCATAAAATAACTGCCAGACAGTTATTACCAGCACGAGATCATTATGATCAACAATCTAAATTATTATCATACATCCCTAAATAGCCTATTCTGGCAGCCCCATAACATATGTAACACACTGTACCTTCTGCTGCTCCATATCTTTATAATTGGTTGCAGTAATTTCTGTCTTCATCATAGTATTTGATGTTTAGTGCTTTCTTGATTGTTTCTTCTGCTGAGTATAGTCAACAGATAAAATTTACATTTGCAGTGCTTGCAGCTGCCTGAGTTTTGTAGAATTTTTAAGTTCAAGTAGTTGGAAAACAGCCTTGATTTAGGTTTAAGATAAGTAAGATACAATTAGAATAATTTAATTGACCATTAAAAATCTTGGCTTCAAAGGAATTAAAACTCTCTCTAAGATATATTGTCACCTCATAGTCCATTTGCTATAATTTGAGCACTTTTATCAGCAAGGAATCTTACCAAAGGCTCCACAAACATGGGAGATAATTAAAAATCAAAGATCAAAGCATGCAAACAAATCCCATTAATAAACTTGAGCAAAAGGGGATTGTTAAATTATTAAATATGAAGCCAACTCAAACAAATATTTGGAAACACTGAAGCAGGATCCCACTGTCGCTTTTGGCAGAGTGCACTGCCCATATTGTGAAGAAGTTAATACTAGTTTTTGTCCTGCTGCCATTGGTCTAAATAAAAGCTGCATTTGGTGATTCTCATTGCACCTCTCTTCTCTTCCACAAGTATTTTCCTTTTTCAGTGCCATGCTTCTAAGTACCCTGACAAATCAGCAAATAATTCAATACAGTAAAGAAGCAGTGAGCTTGAAAACATTGTATTAAATCCCTCTGCTCAGCATCAGTAGGGTTCCTCCATCATGGAGGGTCCTCTTAGGAAGAGAGAGAGCTTGATCAGTTCCATGTCCCATGGCGGAGTACCAGTCATCCAGGAGATTTAACAAAGTTTCTCATGCCTTCTGGAAAAGGTTCAATAAGCAGAATTTACAGTTTGTGTTTTTGTGAATCTGTTTGTCCCTAATGGTATTGCTATTAATCAATTCTTCTGAGGTAGCATGTAAAGGCTATGACTAATTTGCCTTTGTCCGTGGTTAAGAAATACAAACTGCTTCCCTGGATTCAGAATAATAGACCAAAATATTCCCATTTCCTGCAGACCAGTGAAAATAAACAGATCTGATCTCAGCTGAAAGAATGTAAGTAGAACAGGCCTTCATTTGTAGGGGAAAATAAACTCTGCTGATCCCTTACATCTGGGAGTATAAACAGCATCCTTTTTCTCCCAGGGCAGTGCATAATGTGAGTGCATGGTTTGTACATCTTCAAAATAAACAGCTAATCACCCTTTCCGGCCTAATTAGGTTATGTTCTGGCCCTTGGCTCTAGGCCTCAGACAAACTATTTTCTCCAAAGCAGTAGTGAGGGAAGCTCCGTTCTACTCCAAAGAAAGAAAGTCAGTCCCACTCCGTGTTTATTAGTTAATATTTGCTCCCTGAGGAAATCCAGCTTGGAGACCTTCCTTATAAGATTGGCAGATCCAAGGTGAGAGTATTTTCATTGCTTCCTGCAAAGAACAAATGTAACCCTTCCTCGCTCTGGTAGGGACAGGCACAATACAGGGAAGAACAAAATCAGTTTTGTTTTTTTTTGTTTTTCTGGAGTCAGCTGTCTCCCTGATTGTTGTATATCTGCAAATTGTGACTTGCTAGGTTTTTCATATGGGACTTCGTTCACTCCCTTCCATGAAAGTGATTTAACAATAATGCAATTTAACTGTCCTGTACAAATGGCAACTAACTCATCCGTGAGGATTGTCTAGGGCCAGTGTTATTACTACTGTGTTACAGACACGGAAAAGAAGCACAGGTGTGTTGTACGGCTTGCTCAAGCTGACACTTTGCAAGGAAAGACGTGAGAATGCAGAGGCTGCTTGCTGGAGCTCACAGGCCAGGTCCTGCATTGCTGGATCCCTTACAGGGCTGCTACGAGAGCCATTGCACTTGAACTGTTGCGTTATTATTGGTAGCAAATGGAATTCATACAGACACAAATCAGTGGCAAAGGCCAAGCAAACATTTTAAACTCTGATTCATCAGGGCTTTCTGGGCTGTAGTGTGGGGTCTCTCAGAGGAGAAATAACTGACCAGATTCAGAGCATTACCATATTGCACATTCCTGGATTTCTTTTAAAGTATTCTTAGATCTCTGAATAGGTTTCTATTTCTCATTGCTATTTTTAAATAGAAGTTCTTCCATATCAAAAATAGACCCTCCTAACTTTAATTCCCCTTTTAAAATATATTTTTGTTTTAGAAATACCTAAAGGTGCTCCTAGGACAGACTGGAAACTCCAAGATCCTGACAAAATTCCCATTAAACTTTCATTCCCAGCAGTGCTAATTCCTTTTCTTCTCATTTGTGACCAAAGTTTCCAGTAGAGTTGGGGCAGAGTTGTTGAGGACCCCAGCTGGGTCCATCTTTCCAAAGTAGCTGTCTGTAGCTGGGTACCAACCAGTTAAGGGCCCATTCGGTTTCTTATTGGACCCAGTTCTAAATCCATCGGCTTCAGGAAGGAGTTACTGCTTCTAGCACTGGGTCTAGAGGCTTGAATCCTTTTTTGAGTGTTTTTCCCCCAAATCAAGATGCGTTCAGCAGTCCTGTTGCCACCAACCCTGGAGATGAGCCTCAGGTCTTTTGAGCCCCTCAGATTTATGTCTCTTCACAATTTTTCCTAGATGTGAAGCTTCTTTTTGTAACAATAATCCTGGAAAATAAGAAAAGCTGAGCCAGGACATTTCTTAGCCACAGGCATTTAATTCTCTAGGACTTTCTTAGAAGTAACTGTTTCTGTACACTGCCCAGTTTGATTGCACTTCTCTGTAAGTGCTGTATTTGTTAGGCCAGGGGCCAAACTGAGAAACTGCTGCTCTCTGGGTGGCTGAATTGCAATTACCTGCAATCCCCCTGCTGCCTCCGAGCATCAGAGCATCCCTGCCCCTTCCCAAAACCACCAGTCTCTCTCCTTTTGGAGAGGAGCTGCAGCTCCATCCACAGCTGGGGTCCGCTGCAGAAAACTGTGTCTGTCTGTGCAACTGGGGCAGCAGTGGAAAGTGGGATGAAGTCTGATTGCCTGGTGATAACCCCGCTTTGACGACTTTTTGGCAAGCTGCTTCGCGGCCACTCCAGAGGGTGACTGTTATCGGGAGCACCACATGGGGACCTTTCCCTAGGGGAGAGGGGACATGTGCTCCATGCAAAATGAGAGGCATAATAAGGCAGGGATGCAACAGTACGAACAGTGTTCACAGTTTAATAGACATATTTCACACTGTCACAGCATCTTTGCAAGAACTCAGTTCTCTATTTAGGTATCTGAATAAGTGACAGACTGTATGGAAGGATTTCGGCAGAGAGGCATCTCCCCGTGAGCTGTGTTCTTTAAAAATCCTGATGACGGATGCAAATCACTTATAGCCAAATTAAGGGAATATATTTAGGCACCTAGAGAAGTAAAGAAGTACTTAATAGGATTTTCAGAAGTGCATAAGCAGATTAGGCATCCAGCTCCTGTTGAAATCAATGCTGACTGAGCATTTAAAAAAAATCTTTAGGTACCTCAGCACTGCTACAGACTGGGTGCATTTTGGGGAGTGAGTGGGTTTAAAGTCACTTTTTGTTCAGGATAAGCATTACAAGTAATAGAGCTCCCTGGTGGTGCCAAATCTCCAAAACCATAGGAACAGATCCTTAAGCTCCTGCAAAAGCTGAATTATACTGGCCTGTGGGACTAAAAGAACAAACCCTGGAGGGAAAGGTAATGAGCTCTGAGTGTCTGGATGTGTGAGAGAAGCAGCAGGACTTCCGCAGAAGAGATACGGAGAGTAACACAAAACCAAGGAGACAGAATAATCACTGGATCATCGCACAAGAAAAGGCCTTGCGACAGCTTTTTGGTTGCAGAGCTGGCTGAAAAGGGCTAGGTGAAGAATCTGCAGATTGTTTGATTTTGACAGGGAAGCAGCAGTTTTATATTCCTGGTAGATAAGCAGATTTGTCCCAAAGAAATGTCTCATCCTGCGGCCAATTTCTTCTCTGAGTAGAAAGCACTTGTTAGATCCTGAATTTTGCCTCTGTGATTTATATACGGGCCATAATGCCCTAAAGTCAGTTCCCTACTTTCTCTGAGACTCAGTTCCCAGCCTGTTGAATTGAAATCAGTCCTTATTTTCTTTACAGAGTGGTAATGAGAATATATACATTAAGGACCGTGAAGCACTATGGTAACCAGGGCCAATTAGCTGCTACCTAAGCGCAGTAGCTCCCAGACGTGGAATATCAGACAGACAACTGTGAACCTACAGAATTGCTAACAGATTACTCATTATTCTCCTCTTGAGACTTTTAATTGGTGAATTAACACATGGTATTTTTAGTGAGTGTCCTCAGAACACTTATCTTATTCTATGGCATGTCAGTCCCTGGGGAGCACTATTTGGAAGCTACTGCTTGAGGTGACAGAGAGGAGTTATCTCTTCTGAAATTCCTGTCGACACAAGCTGTTGATACAGACAGTAGGCAAAAGATATGCATGCCGTAACTTTACTCCTAAGTATATTAATAACACTGAATGAATTAAGTGATCTCACAGAACTTAGGGATTGCTAGCTCCAGCCTCATACTGATGGTTTCTGAACTGAACTTGGCTATAAACCTCTGCTACTATGAAGACCAAAGGAAATGACATGCCAGAGAATTCAGAACTCTTATTAATGTGAAATGTGCTTGAAGAGTTAGGCAAGGGAGGAAGTTAATTTATGGGCCAGCAGACAGCATTCAGCAAGGGAAGTCCTACTTGACAAAAGGACAAGAATCCTAGACATAGGGAAGAAGATTCCTCTGCATTACATCTTACCTGATCAACACCACTGAAAACTGGTTGTCATGTTTCTAGATGTTGCCAGAACAAAGGATTTTCTCAGTTTCTGGCCTTTTTTGCCTCATAACACCTTACCTATAGAAGTTAGACCCTTTTGGCCTGACTGTGGTGGTGAAACAACGGATACATTGATGTTCTGCACCTACCTGGAAGGAAAGTGAAAAGGAATCTTGTTAATTGATGCACACATATGTTTACTTATAATCTTTTTCTCTGGGTTGTAAGTAAGTGCTGAATTATTGATGTTATGCTAATAAAGTCCATTTGAGCTCATGGAGCTCCTTCTCATTTAAGAAGTGAATTTGGCAATTGGCCAGCTGGCTAACAGGATATTAATCAGACGATACCTAGGGACCAACACCACTATACTGCTTTTAATCTTTTGACCAGTAAGGAAAACAGGAAGAAATCCATTTCCCTCCTTTCTTTGCTCAATGAGATAACCAGCTGGTACAGAGTAGCTGCAGCTCAGCACAGTTTGGGAGTAAATATTTAGCTGGGCAAATGAGAGAGCAGCACTACTACTCTCAGCGGCCTTGCAGCTAGGTACCATTCATGCTCACAGTGGGGCTCCTCCAGGGCTCTGGCTCCCAGAGTTACATATTAATAGCAGAATGTCACCTAGTGTTGGAAAAATGTGTGGCTTTGGCTCTGACGTGCCTTGAGGAGCAATGTTGTTTTGACTGTGTCCAGCAGTCATTTAAGGGGATGCCAGCAGACGGTGTTCAACACCAGATATGGAGCCCACACAGTGTCTGTGCAAGTGCAGCCCAGGCATGACAGGAGGAGGCTCCTAGAGCATGGGGACACCCACCGAGCAGAGACCACCCCACGCCTTAGGGCTTGGCAGTGCAGTGCGAGAGGGTCTGGTTTGTTTGCCCCCAGACATGCGTCCCTAGACATGAATGTATTGAATTTTCAGAAGCTCGCAGGACTACCTTTGCAGGACACTGGAGATGTCCCCTCTGAGTCTGCAGAGAGTCTCTGATGAGAAAATGGCAGCAGCTGCTTGGGGTAGGGAAGATGTACTCTTTGGTGGGGCTTAAACCCATGCTGGTCTTGTCTTGTTTCTATAGGCTCAGGTAAGGAATAAAAACTGATTAACAGGATCTTTAAGGCTGATTCTGTATTTTATACATAGGCCCTCCTGCCCAGCAGTGAAAGACTGACCAGTACAAACATTTACACTACTATCCTGGGGCATGTCCGTGGAGGCAAGTGGTTCAGCTCCCGTAGCTCAGCGCTGCTCTGTGAGACTCCCTGCAGGCTCGGGCAGATGGTCCTGGATGGCCACTCGTTTCCCTCACAGACGCTGCCCCTGCCAGGCTCCTCTCTTCAAAATAGCACCGTCTACACTCCCCAGAGAACTGTGGGGTCAGAGGGCTGGCGCAAGCTGGTCCCTGTACAGCTCTGAAAAAGAGCAACCTTTCTGAAAGGAAAAGACTTCATTTAATTTCCTTTTCTCCTAATGAATGAAGCTTTTACCTGAAGAAGAAAGCGAAAGTGCTCTTTTTTTTAGTTTCAGCCAGACAGAAGGAAAGTCTTGGAGGTGTCTTCTGGCATGTGGCTCCTGGTAGGCCTCACCAGCTGAGCCATTTTAAAATATACAGAGATGTAGTTTCAGCAATAATCAGTTAACAGGAACTGAAGCAGTCAGGGTATTCTGTTGTACAGAAGTCCTGTGTGAAAAAAAATATATTTTGGCTATCTAAGATGTCTAAGAAAACAGATTTAGTGACCTAATACAAATCTTGGGAACTGAAGTCATGGAATCTGGTTCTGCCCTGAAAAATGAAAAATCCCAGCTATTGCTGGACAGGGGGCTGGCTAGCTTTCTAATTCCAGTTTCAAACACATTGATTTAGACTTCTCTAATGAACCCTTTGCCCTGGTGATGAAAAATTTAATTTCACACCAATTTTTTCTTTATTGCTTAGAATGTGCAACTACTAAATTAGAGATACAGCTTTTGGTGTAAGCCATCATAATCCTTTTACTATTGAAAAGGTCTGGTATGTAGTATTGAGACCACTGTGTGTGTGTGTGTGTGTGTGTGTGTGTGTGTGTCTGTGTCTGTGTCTGTGTGTCTGTGTGTGTGTCTGTGTGTGTGTGTGTGAAATTGCAATCCAAAAGGTATTGCTTAAAATCCATTATGTTTGCCTGGTTTGGGGCAAATGTATTAAAAATTTATAAACGGAAATGATGGAAAATAAAGCAAGTTACTCTTTGTTTTCCTGGATGGGAAATGCTTGAGGTCTGCATAGTGTCAAAGCACTTTGGAAGGAATTGAAATGGTTCAGGGTCATGCTACAATGGTATCATTTTTAATAGACTAGTTACATTTCTTGTTTTCATGAAACAAAGAAAACCCTAACTCTGACAGTGCTAAGTTTGTAGAGGAATGGGTAGTTTAATTGTATTATACTGAGATTGTGGAAGCATGCTGTTCTAATCAACCAAACTAATTTTGTCCAGGCCAACCAAGCTAATAATGACTGACTTTTTGATAACACTTCAGCCTCCTGTAACAATAGCTGATATCTCTGACACGACAACTGGCAGTCATTAAAAATCTCACCAATGAAGCCAAAAATAACAGCATGATTTAAGCATTCTGCTTTACCCAAACTCTCAGTGAGATTGGGAGAGAGGACTTAAGCTAAGGGCAAAGATTGTAAGTGTACCTCCTCTTTTTAAAGTCTGATCTAAAATCTGCTGAGAAGATTCTCATTGCCTTTCAGCCTTTGGGTCAGTCTGTATGAAGGAATTACCTTATCCCTACCTCTGGTATAAACTACTTGGACAAATATGTATGAGGGAACTTGCAGTCATTCTGTTGGCATTCACTGGTATACTTTTCTGGAAAGAGAATTACCTGTCCAGTTTTGCTTCGTAAGCACAAAAATCCCCCCAAAGATCTGGCCCTGTATGTGATATAATTTGCTTATATGTTAATTTTCTTGATTAGAATAAAGCCAGGAATAGTCTTCCTATTATGTCTAAGGGAAGTTAGGCAATATGTAGAGTGAATATATCAAATAATGGAGGTCTAGGGTATAGCAATGAAGTCAACACCAATAAAAGTTTGCTGTCTCTCTAACATGGTCTTCTGCATTAGAGTGTCAAACGCACCAGGACTTATAATGCAAGAAGACAGGAGGTTTCCAAGGCAATGAGATTAGGCTAATTAATATGTCAGATAACACAAGCTTATATTGTTTGAATCAGATCTTTATGTAAGATTATAAGATCTTCATTAGAGGGCCACAAACTTAACTTTTTATAGACAACAGCTTTACCAATTTTTTTACATCAGGTCTGACCTCTACTGCCTACGGATTTGGATTGATATATCAAAACATATATTGCCTTTTAATGTTCCTGTCAAACCTGAGTTGTGATGCATGGAGTTATTCCCTACTTGGAGGGATGCTTCTGTAAGATTTAGCTAATATAGGACATGGAACAGTCAGTGACTGATGTTCTGTTCTTTCAGAGTGTGTTAGCATAGGACAAATGCCATGTACACATTCTCTTCTTGACACAGAAAAATTATATGCATCTAGTAAAAAGCACAAAAGTATGCTCTAATGGCCTTGTAGTGACCTTCTCATCTTTTTTCTCACTTCTCATACACCTTTCTCACCCCTTGAGTCTTTCCCTTCCTTCACCCATAGGCTCTGAGCCTATAGTTCATCTTGCAAGAATGGTCCCCATCACCTCTGAATACATCCCGTATCCTTGAGCACAGGGTCACAGCAGGATCTCGGTTTCATTTGTGGAAGATCCTGCTTTTTCTCAGCTTGGACTGTGAGAGGACAGAGGAAAAAGTTTGTCCTGGTAAAATAAGAAAAAAAATCAAAACAAAATTTAGCAGCTGGTCCAAATCCCAACTCCAGCAGCCTGGTACTTTGTCAGTGCCAGGCCTCAGCCCACTATTAGTCTTTTTCTGGAAAGAGATAACAGGGCTGTGTTGACAAGCTGTAGGACTTATTTCAGGAGCTGGCACCTGGCTCTCTGGCACGTCCCCCTGACGGCTGTGTCATGCTCCTTGAAGTTGCTTGTGGCTCTGTAGAGGTTACAGTGAGAACTGGCTGCCTTGTGCTCCTGAGCCTGCTTGCTTGGGAACCTTGCTATTTATTTCCATAATTACATGTCTGTGTACTGGTGCCCTCAGGCCTGCTGAATACTTAGCAAAGCCTGTTGCGCTGGCAGAATAGAGAGCTCATCTCCTCTTCCAAATATACCTGAGCAAAGAAATGGGCTCCCCTGAAAAATGTTTGCGTCCTGTTCAGCTGCTCTTTATAAATGGCTCCATGGCAGTCAGAAGTGCTCTGCCTGCCTGCTCCAGGGCTCAGCTTTCATTTCTATGCTTAGGCAGGTCACATGGTAACTGCAGATTTTGTAAAATATATGCAGATTGGCATCCCTTCTCTTTCTCTCTCCTTCATGTGGCCTTTATGAAAAAAATACTGCTTTTTGCTAACGCATTTGCAACCAGCAGGCTCAATGCTGACTTCATTGAATTGTAGCATTGTAACTGGAGAGGGCTTCTGATGGCATCTTGGGCCAGTTTCTGCTGCCTGCCATGCCTGCTGAAAGCCTGGACCCTGCCACCCGTTCAGAGAAAGGGGGAAGGTTTCTTACCGTTTCCTCCATGAGGCTGAAAGGTGCTGTTGCCTTGCAGCAGCCGTCTTACCCTCCCTCTCTCCCCACTTCCCTGCACCCCCTTTTCTCTCTGGCTGCCTGCTTCCTCCACAGCCACTTGCTGTTGACTTTGCTCTGCCTTGTGGCCACTGCCCCAGGGCAGCTGGGGGCACACACTCTGGCCGGGCTTCCCGCAGGGACCCTGCAAACGCAAAAGCACTGGCTGGCAAAGCCATTCCGAGCAGGGAGGCTGGAACTGGCACTGCCTGGCCTGCGCTCTCCCTCGGCTGGGGAATGCCCTGCTGCCGAGCGGCCTCCCTTCCTACGAGCGGCCGGGGCCCCCGCATTTTCCTGAGTCATTTGCAGCATTGGATCTGGAGCTTTCCTGCTCCTGCTGAGAGAAAATACTTAGCATTTTAATATCTTTTCACATTTTTAGAAATAGTTTATGCATGAGCATACACAGTGCTTAGTAATCATTTCTCAAATGAATGTGGAATTTTTCTAAAATTAAACTATCATTCTTCTCTCTTCACACTTGGCTGTCATATCTTTCTTAATGCAAATCAGTCATTGACTAGAGACACCTACTGTAAGAAGCTATTTTAGCTGTCTGATTGGTTACATATTGATTTTAAAAGTGAAGACCATTTTGGGGAGATAAGCTGGGATTGGTGGGGAATGGAAAAAATAATTCAAAGGGGAAGTTTTCTATCTGAATATAAGTGAATATTTGTCTCTTTCTTGCGGCAAAGAATATAATCCAGGGGTCCTAGCTGTCTTTCCTACTGCTCCGTTAGACTACAAATCCTTCCCACACCCCAGGCCCTCTACGACTCAGTACTCCTGAAGACCAGCAGTAGGTACCCCAGTGCAGAGCTGAGGGAACAAAATTTTCCCTTTTGATCTCCATTTGACATATGGCAAAAGGAAAAGGGGAGATATTATCTCCAAAGGAGCCTAGCTACTGTTCTATTCTGAAGCAAGTCCCTTTACACAGGAATAAAAAGGAATCCATCATGGTTCGTTTCAGAGAAAACTCTCTCCACCGCAGTATTTCCCCCGCTACTCTTCAAGTGCTCTTCAGAGGGAATATTCACATTTTCTGTGGAAAGAAAATGGCTTTGCTATCACAGTAGTGGTCTGCACGAAGCAAGAGTGAAGTGAAGAAGATTCACTGAGTGAAACTTTGAAAATTGGATAAATGAGAACTGTTTTCTACTTTCCTTTTCTGCTCTTTTTTTCAGGTCCAGCTCTGATAGAGTCTTCTGGGACTTGAACAAGGGGCTTAATTTTTAGGGCATGTCTGACCTCTCTTTAGATTTTGTTCTTTTGCTTGCAGTGCCAATTCTTAGTACATAATTAAAACATGCAAACAGTGGCTGAGTTTTTAAATGAGTTCAGTTTGAGTGAACATGCTTACAGACTTTCATGTTTGCATGCTATGCCTATTTGAACAATGGTTATACTGGCAGGAATATTTTGTGAGAGTCAGTTTGAAAGCTACATAGATAAATAGATATAGAAATCAACTTCTAAGTACAAATACTTCTGTGATTTCCTGCACAGAAAAAAACCATTTCTTTTTCCCTAACAAATTGCAGCTAAGAAACTCAACTCAGATTTTGATTATTTATGATCAATCCACCTTGTCAAAAATTCTGAGTAGTGATAATCAAATGCATTTGAATAAACAAATGCATGTAAGATGGTTCCGGTATGCTTGTGATATTCAGAGAACAGGAGAACCTAATAAATAAAATAAATTACAAACTGCATGTTCTTTGCACAGCTCTATTGTCCCCTGAATGTTCATAATTGGAAGTTCAAAGCCTAACATAATTTGTTCAGTTTTTTAAAGTTCAAAAAGGGGTGTTTTTTAATGCCTAGGCTTGCAGTTTCTCAGATGCATGCAGGATTTTACTTTGTCCTCCATTTAATACAAAATTCAGGGCAGTTATAATCCTTCTCTGCACTTAAGTTAGAAGCAGAGACCTGAGATCAGATTGCAGTTTTGGAATGAGGCCAATTGTTAAAGAAGGTGATTCCTTCTTCCCCTACCTCCATTTACGTACTGAAAAAAAACCTCGCCTAACTTATCACAAAGCTCCCTGGGAACCCTGCACTGCAAACTGCATTAATATGAAGGTGCGATGGCTCTGGCAAGGCTGTATGTTAAAGCCTGGAGCCACCCCATCATACCATACTGTAAAGGGAAAGTACTTCCCTGTTCCTTTTGACAGCTCTTCACATCAGCTGTGCTCAAAGCTGTATGCCATCTGTTTGCATTTTTGCTGTAACCTATGAAAGTCTATTTTATTAAGAATTTGACGCCAGTGCCTGGGCTGCAAGTGAATGCAAATACATGACTTCAACTTAATCACACAGGAACAATTGCGCAGGGGCAGCCCAAGGGGCTGTCTCCCCCCTGTCCTGTTTTGCAGCAACGACCAGTGGGGTGAGGAGGGCTGGCCCTACCTGCTTCCTGGAGCCAGAGGCAGGATGCAATCCGAGCACAAGGGGCAGTTCTTGGTCCCTAGCTGTGCGCCATCCCAGGAGGCAGGGGATGAACCGCAGCTGCACCCTTGGGACACAGCGTGGCCCACTTAGGAAGTTGGCCATACCATTCCCAGACTTTCTATCACCCTGTTTGGCAGGATAGATTGTGGCTATCTCCTGGGTACCCTGGGGGCAGGGGACTCCTCCAGGCGCTATACACTACTGCAAGGGCTTGGGCAAGTGCTGCCCCTGTTTGAGCCTGTTGGTTTCAGTCAAGGAACATGTCAAATCTGCCCTTGAGTGGTCAGCTCAACATCAAATTCTTTCTTCCTCTCCCCTCTTGGGAGAACAGGACGTGCATAGGCTGAGGATGTGCTCTTTGTGACCTGGAAAATCTTGTGCATGGAGGTCTGCCAAATCGCCTACCCTGCAGCTGCCTCCACCTGGCTCAGCTGGGTGAGGTGCTCCAGCCTGATGATTGGGAATGGGTGGAGGTGAGCTCTTTGCAATCCATGCACTGCACCATCCTGTGCTTGTCCTTGCCATCCATTTCTCCTTGGCTGCTAACTGAGACAAACTGGAGACCAGGATGTTCATGTCGTTGCAGAGGTGGGACTGCAGGCCCATGCCAGTTCCTGCTACTTAGACCTGTCTCACATACACACACACACACACACACACATGCACTTATGCACATGTGTTTCTTCGGTAGCTGGTCCAGACCTACGGTCCTCCAGCAGGTGACTCTCAAACCTCTGCCTTCTCTGCAGTATCTGGCCCCCAAACTATTGTCTTTCTAGTAGCTGGCTCCCAGACCTCTTATCCTATCTGCCAGCTAGTCCAGCTTGAAATCTGCTAGCAAATTATACATACATACACTCACACAGGATTGAAGTTCCCTAGGAAAACTCACGCACCCCCCCCCCCCAACACACACACACATGCACACACATGCCAGTCTCTCCAATTGCGGGCACCACAGACACACAGGCCCCTATGACCTGTGGTCACCTTTGCCGTTGCTGGCACTTAGACCTCCATACACACACATGCACACAGCATAGGGAGTCCTCCTGCCCAAGAAAATAGTTAGAAGTGGAGTTTAATAAAAAGACAGGACAGGCTGCACTGATCAGGTGCAGGGCATGGCCAGACAAGTGTACTGACCAACAGTCAGTTTACATGCAACTGGCTCCTCTTACTCTCTTATCCCTCTATTTTTCCACAGTTGTTCCTCCGCAACCCACATTCATTCCTCCCTTTTCCTGCCTTTGCTCTTTGCCCTTAACATCCCATGTCTCAAACATTCCTGAAATCCCCTTTAAAACATCCCATAGTAAATTTTACACAGTCCCCCAACTGCTTTTCCCAACGTCCCATAATGAGTACCACACCCCTGGAGGCAATAACCCCCCTCAGTCTGCAAGGCCATCCAGGGAGAGCATCTCCTGTAGACTCCTCTCACACCTGGGCTGTGGCCTGGCCACCCTGCTGTGATGGCCCGGGGAGGTCAGGGTGCTCTCTTGGCAGAGATTAAGTTATTGGGGTTCCCCGCCTGGCATCATTCCTCTGCTCCTTGTCAGACCTTAGTGTTTATGGTGATTTGCCTGTAATCACATAACCTAGTAGAACCTGTAAGGGTGAATCTCAGTGTCTCTCAGAAGAGTAATCGCTGAATTTCTACCATAAAGCCACAGCAGATTCACAGTTACATCTTCTGAAGTTGTGTGTTTTGCATGTCTTCCATATTCCTTTGATAAACTTCCTCAGTCAATACAGTTTATACAGTCACATGTGTAAAAAAAATCATCTGCTAAAGCACATTTTACTGCTATTTGTTAGGCGGTCATGTTATGAAGCTAATAATGAATGTGAACAACATTTAAATGCTAAACAGACTGGGACATCACATGTCTTATTCAATAAGAGGAGAGGGAGAAGGAGACACCCTTTAATTCAGAACATATTATCAACTTATGTATAAGGTGGTGTGTTGTTATTAAATGTTCTTTTTGTGTGCAGAACATTTGATGTGAGCAGTGCTAATAGCCTTCAGGAGAAAATCAGGAGAGAAGGTACCTTATGCTGTATAAATGGAATTGCTATTCTATTGCCATTTGTAAGACCATGTCCAGAAGACCTATCAGTTATTGCTGCAAGATGTAAACAGTTAACAGTTAGCATCAGAAAGAGCCTGTGGTGTTAAGGATGGGACTGGCCCTCCCATGTTACAGACTGGCAGAGCACACCAGAGCTGTAGTGCATGCAGGAGAGTGCCTGGCCTGTTCATGTTTGCTCTCATATCAAAAGCAATCCAGCACTACAAGGTTCAGTATTTCAGTTTGGAATGATGTCTTGGCAAGCCACCACTGTGCAGACTACCAGCCCTCTGCTGTCTCCCTGTAACCAGCGGTGACATTAGGAATCAATGATTCTGGAAGTATTAGAACTGCCAAATGTAAGTGTTTTTGATTAAACTCTGTGCAAAAGCTATGTGCATAAATGCACAGGCTACATGGAAACGTTTTTGGGATGGTGACTTCCAAATCATTTGCATTCTTCTGTTTACTATTGGCAAATCTTTCCAAGAAACATGTTTGTGAGAAATATGTGTAGAATTTGGCACCATAGCCTGAGGCTCTATCCAAAAGCTACTGAAGGGATGGCATAATACCTGTGTTGTCAGGCTTGACAAAGTTATATATGAAACACTTCTTTAGATTAGTATGGTATTAATTCCTTCCTTGGCTGCAGAATGATCATATTTGATGTTGCCCATTTGGAAGAGATACTTCAATGTATCAGCAATGTTTCTGAAAACATCTGCCAAGTGCATTTTGATTGAGTCTTTTATAATTACTCATTTTTAGAAATCATGCATTCATTTGAAGTATAACTCAGTGACCTAAAAGGTTTTGAAAATAAAAACCTAATGGTATTTTGAATTTCTTACATTCGTGTTGTAAACTTTATGTTGGAATTAATATAGTTGTCCAGGGAAGGGGACCAGATGTGATGTTTAAATTCCTTCAGTACCATGATTATCTGGACTTTTGTGTATAATAAACTATTCTGTGAGACAGACCTACTAGTTAGCCATCTTAAAAATGATTGATGCTTACCAGAAACACTAAAGCTAGTGAGAAAAACAATAGTGCGTGCAGTACAAGCATGTATTCTGAGATCATTGTGCAGCTTACAAGACTCAGAAGCAGAGAAAAATTGGGTAGCTCCCTGTATGAGTCAGTCCTCCTTAAATTCTTGGTCAAAGACTGAGAAAAGTGCATTAAGAAGATGAATGATATGACAACATTCTGTAGAGCATGGGCACATGCCTCTATGCCAAGCTAACCAAAGACCACTGTGAGGAACTGGCTTCTCAAGAAGCCAGTCATGTAATGAGGAGGCATTTTTACATAAGTTACTTTGCTTGTCCTCCAGGCCTCAAATGATAGATAAAAACAGTCACAATCACTGCTGAAAATAGCAATCTTTGAGTTCAGCAAATTATTTCTTGTGAGCACACTGGAAAAATGGAAGGTAGATCTGGGAAGGATTCACTTAGAATAATCCAGTATATGTTGACTTGAAATATAGCAGGCACCGACTGGTCTGCTGCCTTTTAGAGGCACAATAATATTGATGTTCATGAGGACAGAGGAATTCTGGGAGCTTCAAACCTATTTGAAGGGGTTAAAATTTTGCTGGCTTTGGGCAAGTGTGGGAGCTTTCAATGCAGCTTTCAGAAACTGCAGGAGTTCTTGAGTCATCTGTGCACCCCTAAAATTGCAACAGCTGGTATCAACGGCTGCTGTTATCAACTCTGTTGCGGCAAAGGAGATGACACTGACTCCGGTTAGCTTCCACCGTATGAAGAATGTTTATTCCAGTATGCACTGAGGATGCTCTATCAAGCACAAATTTGGAAATGATCCTTGCAAGGGGTATGCTGCTGTGCCAGATCTTAACACAGAATGGCTGGATAACTGGTGCCAAGCAGAATTTAGTCAGGGGATGCTTGGATTACACTCCTGCCATGGGTTTTATGTATTACAGCATCCACAATGGCCATGGGTCTTAGGATATACAGCTGCACCCTTTACTGCAAAATCAGTGACTCCATCTACCTTAATAGTGAGCTTAAGTGAAAAAAGATACACAAACTGAAAACCTAGAGACGCATATAAAAGATGGATTATGAAGAGCAAGATGGAGCTCAGAATAATTTCAATGAAGACTGGAGCAGGAAAAAATGGGGAGAGGGAATCAAGGGAATTATGTCATTTTTATGCAATATTCAAACAATGAATTTTATGTGGTACTTTTTTACATCTAATAAGACTTTCTTTTGATCTATACATTTGAAAATGTATATGCTATACTTAATATATTTATTGCTAGATGAAAGGATGTTGCCATTACGTACATTATCACCATTAGTAAGCCACCCCTTAGAAAAGATTGTATCTAGATGAAATTTATAAGCAAAGTTGTCATCAAAAAGCATCATTATTATTTGTCATGTCAGACAGTGACAATGGCAGAAGTTTCTACTCTTGGGTCATGACTACATACTCCATCATCTGTATCATCAAAGAAGCTGAGTTTTCTGGCCTGTGATGGAGGCCTGAACACATACTCTTTATCCAGTAAGTTTTTGTGGGGTGCCTGTCTGAAGGATTTGATGTCTATTTTGGTTGTTGGAGTTGTGTTATTTGCCTTTGTGTTATTTTTGCAAGGCTGGTACATGGCATTTTTATTATAATTTGTTGTAAATATGCCCACATTATATATGATTGGTATATGTAAAATAAAACAGAATTACTAACAGTAATAGTAAAGTAAATAGGAATGGTATAAAAAGATGGCTACTACTGATTTACTGTTCTAAAGAGTCACTGCATTTCCATGATTAGCCAAATAAAGTTAAGGTTGTTATCTAGAAATGTTTTTAAAATATAAATTCTGTTTGTATGCCTTCATCTGCTCCTGTTTCCAGCTGAAATTGTGCAGCATAGAAGTTGATTAAAACTCTTTAACAATAAACCTTTAGGTTGAATTCTGTTGTTATGTTCTTTTTTATTGAATAGTAAAATGATGAACAGTGTATGTCATACATGATAAATACATGATATTTAATTTTGCAATTCAGAAGTTAAGAACATTTTGGTTAATAGAAGGTGAAGATGCCATGAAAGGGTTTATTATTTATCAGAGATTTATACAGTGACAGGATTGTGTTGTAAAGCACTGAGTTAGAAAAATTGACATGTTAAGTCTCTTTGACTCTCAGGTATTGGAAAAATTGCCCTTGGTTCTTCTTGAGTTATGCACATTGGCTGATATATGTAATGTACAGACCTTGTATAAATTCATTTAAAATTCCCAGGTGGGACAATTTGAGTATGTTTTCAATGAAGAGTGTATTTTCCCTTTTTAACTGAGGACATTACATATGAAAAGTATGGCATGCAAAATGAGTCAGCTTAAATCCAGACAGAGCTGTCTGATCCAGCCAAATTCACTTTTCTGAGCTGATCATGACCTTTAATTACCAGATTTTTTTTTTAAATGGTAGCCATATCTCAGATGCTCTAGTTAGATGTTTGCTGGGTAGTGATAATTTAACAAGTTAATTTAACAAGAAAAAACCCTGTTGCTTGCATTATTTCACCATTTGTAAGACAAATCATCTAATAATGTGTAAATTCCTCAGGGCAGAGGCTTTTACTTCTTTTATATTTATAATCTGTCAGTTAGATCGGTGGAACAATGTAGTCCGTAAACAACAATGGTTGAACACTAGCTAATTCCTACTTACAGGCTGAATAAGGAATTCAGCCTGCAATTCTGCTTTTCTAGGCATGCTTACGTAAGATTTTATATGACAATTAATATTGTAGTAGTAAAAATTTTAATGTGATCCCACGACAGGAAAATATCCACAATCAATCTAAACCAAATGCCTCTTATGACTTTCTACACCTGTCATTTGTTAATCTAAGTGCTGTTGTTTTATTCTGACAAATCTATTCAACCTATTAATTCAATAGCTAAAAAGAATGTGCTTTTTCATAGAATCTGATACAAAAGAATAGGAGCTTACTAACATGCATCAGCAGCACATATTATCTAGCATGAACGCAATGCTGTTTTATCAGAAAAAGAAGAAATATTTCTGTGATAGCAATTTAATCTATTTCTAGTACACATAAAGATAAAGGATGGTGGAGTTCTGAAGATGAAGATAATGAGAATCGCTGAAGCTCAGGATGCCAGAACTTCAGCAGTGAAAGATAAGCAATAGCCTTTTACCATTCAGGTGTATTACATGATGCTGTCTGTCAGAATGAAACCAGTGAAAAGTCATATTTTCAGCATTTTATTCTAATTTTTATTTTTGCTTTGAATTCAACACTTTTATTATGGCAACAGATGTTGGCAGTACTGTACAATGTGTCTGTACAATATGTGCTCTCTCTCACATTTTGTTCTTGAAGAGAGTGAGGCTTGGATTTATTTTTATTTAAAATAAAAGAGAGAAATTTATAAGATATTCAATAACTGGATATCTTAAAAACTGTCCTTATAGGGCACGGGGAGGTTCTCTATTCAAATGTATTCTGTAATATCAAGGGAAGTATAGCTTCTTCCTTCCTCCCTCACTTTTCTCCCTTGTTGGTAATGTAGGCATATTTTCTGAACAAAGAGTAAGACAGACAAATACATACATTTTGTAGCTTGCTCAGAAAATAATCAAGCGTCTGTTATACAATAATACTGACATAGGAGCTGCAGTCAGCTAAGAACTGTCATTATCAGAAAAATTGAGAGATTTATCGAGGAAGTGCACAAAACCACCAAGCTTTGGTCTGGCCCCATTTTTTTCCTCCTTCATCTCTCATTTTGCATGAATGTATATACAGATGACATCCAAGACAAAAGCTGAAATGAAATTACAATAGTGTAGGGTTGCCAATATGGACTATGGGCAACATTTAAAAAAATTCTGTGTGCCTGAGATATCCACGCCCCCTTTCAGTGAGATTTGGGGAAGGCTAAGTGTCTTAAAAATGGGATTCAGAATTCACAGGCTGCAGACCTGTGTGCACTTGTCTGGGTGGCAACGCCTTCTTAAACAGTTTCCACTTTCTCCCTTGTGCTCCCACCCTCCTTTGTCCCTTCTCTTTCTATGTCATTCTCTGTGTTGTTGCCAAGAGAACTGTTTGATCATTTAAAAAATAATGTGCACTAGTTTTTTCCATCTCTCTCTGTTCCTGATGCAGTTCTTTGTGTGGCCTCACACAAAATTGTGTCGCCACAGAGGCAGAAGTGGGAATGATTTTAGCTGAGTGAAGTAAATCTGCCACTGCAGGTGAGACCATGGCCTCAGTCATTTTCACAGTTTTTGACTTAGCCTCAATCCAAGAATTAACTCATCGGTTATTGAGGCCATGATTCTGCCTTAATCTCCTATTATTCATGAGTAACTTGCAACATTCACAGAGGCTGAACCTCTACCTGAAAGTCAGAAAGCTGCTGCAAGATGAGCTTTCAGAGAACAAGTCAGTCAATATTAACCTCTGAAGGGCTATAATGCTAAGCAACACAGAGTGTATAATACTGCTAATTGCCAGTGCCATTGTATACTGTGAAAAGGGTTTGCTGATCAGGAGCCCAAGCAGAGTAATTCTGGAATTTTTATGGAATAACAACGCTATGCTCTTTGACATCAGGAGCAGGGTTAGTGTGGTTCTCCCTGTTTCCTTGGCTGGTGGGCTGCCAGCATCTGGATATGGACTGGAATAACTGGTGTTGCCTTCACAGTGCTGTGCGTGCTTTGCCCCATGTGCAATTTAAGGTTTTGTCATTCCTATCAACAAGTTTTTTGCCATCTCTTGATTTTATGGCTTCAGACAGCTCCTTTCTCTCTTGGGGCAATGTGTAGGCATCAAGAAGCACCCCCGTTGAGGGAGGGCCATGCAGTGAGGACAATGACAGAGGAGGCCAACAAGCTATTAGGTCTCCTCTGGCTGAGATGAATTAAGAAGTAAGTTAGAGCACGTCTACATGATATGTGATGCAGAGATCTCCTAGCTAGTGTTGAACCAAGTTGATAAACACAGCCGTGGCTATGCTTCCCCTGGGGTTCATCAGCCCCAGTCTGAACCCAAGCTATGAAGCCCTTCCTCTTTCTCTTCTTCTGTGCAGGATCCTCAGATGTGGGCAGTCTCCTGAGGATAAAATTCCATCTGAGACATCTCCAGACTAGCAGCTGAGCCCTCTGCTTCACCGGAGCCTCTCCTGCTCTCCTGCGCCCTGCAGGTGCCCTGCGGTGGTGGTCAACAGTCCCCCAGTGAGCAGCACCATGGTTCTGGCCCTCCTGGGGCAACAGATTGGTGTTTGTCGTGCTTCAAGCATAGTTACTGCGTTGGAGCCTGCTGGCAAGTTACGCCTGCATTTTGGCGCCTGGGAATCTGCAGTGATTTGTCAGTCTCAAGGCAGCACCAGCTGCTGAGGTGACCTGGAAAATTTCAGTACCTGGGGGACTGACTGGCAGCTGAGCAGCAGCCTTGAACATGCTGTTGGCATATAAATCATGGTCTTAGGTGAGCAAAATGATCAATAGGTGCCAAAGTAGCTTTAAGGATATGTTCTCACTTTTTCCTGGTGAAAGCCCAGACTCAAAGGTGAAATTTTGGCTGTGGATGTAAAGATAGGGCCAGAGACTGCCTGCAGGACACAGCTATTGGCTCATAAAGGGATATAATATGTATTCCCCTCATCCCACCCCTCCCAGTTTCCCCCAAGTAAATGAAATTAGAATCTGACCCTTTTGTTCTGAAAACTTTTGAAAGGGAGTCAAGGCTTGCCAAAAACCTCTGCTAATACACTAAAGGAAAAGGAAGCAAGTCATAAAATACGTTTTGGATCAAACAGTAACATTCCATTGCACACATCTAAAATGCTGTGGAAGGAACACAGTGCTGCTTTAGAGAATGACTAGGGACATGAATCATGATATTAGCTCAATATTTGCCTAAAAGGTTATAAACCACTACAATTCAGGCAGCTACACTTCATTTATAAGTGCTATGCAAGAAAATGTGCGTACTGCAGCCCTCTTTGGCTTAAATGTACAATTCCTACTGTTTCCCTGCACTCCAAGTAATTTTTTATGTTCTTTCCTTCTTTTGAACTTTTGATTATAAAAGAGAATGCTCCTCCCTGGAGACTGATAATGGCAAAAAGTTGGCATCATGGCCAAATTTGATATTGACATAGATTTGGGCTAGCACCATTGACAGTAAGCAGCAAAGATAAATTTGGCACCAGACATCAAAAAGGCAATCACCACTGTCTGGTAAAGCCACATGAAGAAGAGTTTGGTCAGGCTAGTGAAGTCCATCTGGAATCATGCGAGTCAATTGACTCTGAATAGTGGAGTGTGGAGCTGGTCAGCAAGTGATTAGCTTTGGAGCGCTGGGAGAAGAGGGTTAGTGGATTATGTTTCTGTCCAATGGTCTTCTGGTAACTTGTGAAACTCTTGGCTGATTCAAGTCAAACCTGAGACAGTGTTTTCAGCAATAGTAGTTTATTAATTGAGTTTTGAAGAAAAACGCTGGTGGCAAGGGGAAAGGAAAGAGACTGTCTTCATGACCTGTCTGGACAATTCAGTGCCATGTGTTATATTTGGCAGTTCCCCAGCTGGCTGGGCATGTGCATCTTCTGGCTGACTGCCTCTCCGATGCATACTTCCAGCCTAGTCACATGACTTGTTGTCTCTTGCCCTTGTGGCAAGACAGAAAAGGGAAGCAGGGGATGAAGGAGAAACTAGTGGGATCATTAGCAAGCCTGGGAGACAGGAAGGCAACCAAACATACTATAGGGCAAGATGTTATAGGGAAAAGATTGAGGACACATGTGGGAAACTTAAGATACTGGAAACAGATAGGGGTTATTTGGGGTGGAAGAGGAAAGCTATAAGACACTGACCTGCAGGAAATCAAGGTTCAGTAAGTTCTGTTCCTCATGGAACAACTTGTCTCTAAATCTTGAAAATATTCCATTGTGATTAAATGTGTCTCAAGGGAATGGTTTATTGCTATTATGATATATGGATCTCTTACAGATACTTATCTCAGAGGTTGTGAAGAGGTTCAGTTAGCAATGGCAGGCTATAAATGGGAAGGAGAAGGATGTCAAGCTTATCTGTAGGGAGGAAGGAAAACTAAAATAATAAATATTGATTTGGAGTATGTCTTTTATTATCTCTGAGTGAACAGGAAAATGTTATAAAAATGTGATCTTTATGTGAACTATAAATTATCCACGTGAAGCTTTTCTGTATTGGTGTTGACTAACCAACGAACCATTCTGGGGAGCTGTTGGCTGTACTGTTCATTCAACAGCTTAAGTTTGTTATCATATTTCATTGTTCCTGTAGGCTGTACATTTTTATTAGTTTATAGTAATTTGTGGGATGCATGCCCTGGAATCAAGGAAATCATTTTTACCAGATGGTTTAAATCAGTAAGAGTCTTGTTTTCAATTCAGAGATCCTTCGATCTCTTCCCTATTGCACCATGTTGTATGGCTGAAGAGAGCTAAATAAATTGTGAAAATAACAGCTTAAAATGTTAAAATGTTTTGTATGGATCCCGACTCTATATTGGCAGTGAATTGTAAAGCTAAAATAAGCATTGAATATGTAAATTGAATGTTACATTAATCTATCAATGAGATGCATTTTGGGAATAATAAATGCAATTTTTGCATCTGAAATTTGCTTGGATTTCATCCCTCTCTGACATCACTGTTGTGGGTGACAAGGGGATTCTTAAGTGGACAAGCCTAGCTAATTTACAGTTACCATGGACACACATGAAACACTTCCAAGAAGGGAGGTCAGCAGAAAAGCAGGGTGGTGTCTGTGACCTAGAGCTTCTTTCCAAGAAATCTGAAACAACGCTGGCTCAGACTCCAGGCAGGAGTCTGGGAACCAAGTGATGCTGTTCGAGTGCAGGCTGAGCAGTCTTCTTCCAGTTACAGGCTGAGTCCAATGACTTGAAACAGCCAGAACCATATGGGGTGAGGAGGGAAACACAGAGCTAACTTGGGAAAAACACATTCAGAAATTAACACTTTTAAGCTGGTTCCCTGTCCCAGGGCATTATTGGCCAATAGCCTGAAACTCAGTCTTCCTTTCACAGTCGGTGGTGAGGGCTGTGTTAGGTGGTTTGGCATTGTCGCAGCTCTCCTGAGGAGACACAGGAGCGTGAAGGACCCTGAGGGACACCTTGTTGTGGAGGAGTTGACCCTGTGCTTTGTCCGGTGCCCTTCCAACTTCCCTCTGCCAGCTGCAGTCAGCATGACCAGCAGTCCTGCTTGAAGGACATACTTCTGAGCAGAAAAGCCTTTTCATTTTATTTTACCCCTGACATTAAAAAAAGTAATGAATTAAGTTAATGAATTGACAAAAACAGCCCGAAATCTTCTATAACAGAAATACAATGCGGGTCCTGGCCCATTCTGTCCTTTCCTTCCTTCGCGAACAATAGGCGCTGGCAGGGAACTTCCCTTTAGCAGGGGGTCTTCGCTCACTTGGCTTTCCAGCGTCACCTGGGGCTGCACCCCTCTGTGTTCAAACTGAGGTGCTAAGCTTTCAAGCCCCAGGGATTACATGTGTGGACAGCTCATTGCTTTAAATTCATTCACAAAGCCACACAAGAAATTGATTTTTGTTAAAAAATCTGCTTCTTATGGAATAACAGGAAAAGGAAAGCAAGATTTTTTGTTTAATAACCTTCCTTGTAGAAAAAAATGAGTAACGTGGCAACTCAAGGTTCCTTAATACCTAGGTCAGATGGAGGAAATGTAAGTGATGGTGTGATCTCAAGTTTTTCCCATTCAAGAATCAAGAAGGAAAAGTCATCAAAAGAGCTAGCGCCATGTGTTCACCATGTGGTTACACTCCTCTTTTGTGATCTGGTGAACAGATCGTGTAGCTATTATCAATACTTTCAGACTTAATTAGATGTCAATGCCTTAGCTGGGTATATTGAAGGGGATATATTAAAGTTGTTTGTGTCTCTCAGGGCTGTTACCTCATGTTGCTGGCAGACTCAGTACACCTACACTGACAGTTTTGTGTAAGCCACCCAGTCACGTTTTTGTCCCTATCCTTGTCCCCTGGATATTCACCCAGGAATACCTTAGACTCTGATTCAGCAATTATATTGCCTGAGGTGAATCTAGCCTAAGCCTCCAAACTCTGCCCAACTTTGGGGTATTTTCTAGCCTCTGATGGTACCTCTCCTGTCCTCTCCCGAGCAGAGAAGAGACAGACTACGTAGCGGCAGGAGAGCAATCTGACTGCATGGCACTTAGGTAACTTCTGGCAGTAGATCCACAACCCAACGCCGGCAATATCTTGAGGGGCTGTGAATCCTTTCCCCTCACAAGGGACAACCTTGCCACCACAACAGCAAGCAGCTGATATTTCTGTGTGCATGGGAGGGTAACACAGAGAAAGATGGAAACCAATTTACTGGTGCAGATTTGGGATGAAAATACTGTTTTTTGAAGGTGAAGAGTAGGCTAGCAATTGTTAGCAACAAAAAAATGGTGTTTTGTTTTGTTCTAGATTTATATATTTTGTATCTATCAATTTCCCTTTATACTATTTCTTTCCTCAACCTTATGAATTTTTGTATTTTTCTTCCCGTTTATTGGTCTGTGAAATCTGCGTGCGTGTGTGAGTGTCTTATAGTGTGGTTTGTATATACTATATTGCAGATGCCAAGAAATATGCTGGTGGAAGACTTCAAACATGAAACACATTTGAAAGGGCCTGAGCTTGCACAACATGTCTGAAAAATCAGAACCCTGTAAAATCCCATGTCAGATGTTTAAAGATGGGGGCACACAGAAGCAAGGACTATGTTTAAAAATGTATTTCTCCTGACCAAATCTCCTCAGTTAAGAACATCTTGACTCAGTAAGGATAGTTCTCCCTTTTGCAGTCACTAACAGATTATGGGGTTTGTGTAAGTATGATGGATATTTGAAATGAGGAAATTTAGGTAAAGATGAAGGTATTTTTCTTTATTAGTGGACTGTTACATGGAGTCTTCTGGGAACATTATTTTTACTAACAGTCACTATTATTGGCACTGCAAAGCAGAGTCTGCTAGAGTCAGGATTTTTTTGAATTTTGTTCTGTTTGACACAAAATAATTTTCAAAACAAAATTTTGCAAACTTTTAAAACACCGATGTCTGATTGCTTTGAAATTCTAATACTTTCAAATGTTTGTTTGCACCTGGGCACAGTAAAATGGAAGCTGAACAGGTACCTCTGCCCACACAAACAATTTTTTTTTTACATTTTTCAAATGTTTCTGTGAGTGGTTGCTATTGAAACACCTTTGAAAAACCTTTTCCAATGCTTGAAATGTGACACAAACAAGGCATTGTTTCATTTTTCATTTTCAAAGATGCAGAAAATTCAAAAATGTTCAAGGCAATAAAAAGGAAATTAAAACCCAAACCAGAAAAATTTTGATATTATCAATTTTACTATGTCAATGTCAAAAGGAAAGAGGAACAAAATGAAAAAGTCTCTCTCTATGTGTATATATTTTGATTTTGGCAGGTTTCCTGTCTGAAAATCTTTTGTGAAACATTTTGATTTGCAATATTAGCAATTTTTCTATGAAATACAAATTTTAATTTTCAGATAATCCTAGGAATAAATCTTGCTTGTTCTTAGAAAAAGGAATCCCTTCTAGGTATGAACTAAGATCTGTCTTGCTATCTAGAGAATGTTAAGTTTGGACAGTTAAATTATAAATAACTGTTGATTACATGTCTATGATTCCAACAACACTCCCCTCCAAAATTATGAGAGAAAATTAAACTTGTTTTTTTAATAATTATTACCTTGTGCTTCTTCCCATAAACCAAGACTGTGATCTGCAAAAATGAATAAAGGTTCTCAACATTATACTTATTGCATTTCAGGGAAATTTCTTGCAATATGTGAAAGTAATCATGCACAAATGTGTTTGCAGATTTGGACTGCATTCTCACCCAAATATATAATATAGTTTCCAGGTGGTAGCTATCTGATATTATGTCTATTTTTGTTTTAACACAATGAATGCTCAGCAGTAGAGTAATACTGCTCACTGTCTTTTCCTTCTAATATTGTTTATGGCAGAAATCCAATTTATACAGTGCAAATAATCATTATTTTCAGAAGGCCAAGAGTCTTTCCTGGCAATAGCATAACCAATGTCTTCTACTCCTACTTGTGTCATTCATGATATTTCAGTGATGTGAATTAGCATATAAACTCCATTACCCATAGAAGGATTGTAGGAGGGGAAAAAAATGAAAAAAAAAGAAGACAGGGAACATGCCTAGTGCTGCAAGGCACAGAGTATTAAAAGCGAAACAGATGGGAAAAGCTGACAAGGAAGTTTCATACACTAAAGAAATGCCGAGTGCATGTGACCCTGGGGAAGAATTTTTCCTTTTGGTGTCTTTTTGGCATTGTTCAGTCCCTGCACATCATTGTTTGGGAATTAACTATTGTTAAACGGCACTTTTATGAGGAGCTTGTCACAGTCCCCAAGCCCTGTCCTGAATCACTTTTGATGTATGAAGAAAGGATTTGAGAATTTTTTCCTTTCTCACCTGGAATGTTTTGGGGAATCAAATGCCAAATAAAGCTCTTAATTGTCTTTTGAAAACAGAATCCAACAGAATGATAAAGCAAGAGATTGCTTTTCATCATTGACTTTGTAAATGGGAATGACTCATGTGCCATCTGTTTTGTCCCTCCATCCGATCATATGGTCTCTCTGTTTGTGCTGGTTAATATATTTGCTATCTGTTAAAGGGAGAGGAAACTTAGGAGCAGTCAAAACAAACATGCCTAAGAAAGGCAGAAGTTTTGGAAGGAGCTTCTTGGAAAGCCACTATCACTTTCTGTTGAAATGTGCAGTTCTGGGACATGGACATGCTTGGTGACAATCCAGTGAAATCCTCTAACAACAGGACAGAGGTTTCTAAGTGTCTGAGGCACGTCTGTATTACGTGAAACAGTGACCACTTTAGCTCCAGAGCATGCAAAATGCAGAGAAGCAAGACACAGCACCACATCATGCCTGGGCTAGCAAATACAGCTCCTCAGTGCCAGCTGTCACCACTCAGTAATGTGCTGAGATAGCTGTCTTGCTTTGCAGCTGGAGTTCAGGACTGTCCAGAAAAGACTGTTCCCTGTCTCCTCTAGTGCAAAAATTGGGGGGCAAGAAATGAAAAGCAACAGTTGGTAGGTTCAGAAAAGCCCAGGAGCTTCCTCTATCCATCACATAGCTAAACCATGGAACTCCTTGCTGCAGGATGTTGTGGATGCTGAAATTTTACCTGGGACTTAAAATATGCTTAAATAAAGCAAGGAAAAAAAAAAGTGTCAAGAGCACTGAAATACAAAGATACAACCTCTGGCTCATTAACTGAAAATCACATAAAGATAGGAGAGTATACCAGAGAAATATCTCTGTATGCTTGCCCTGCTCTTCTCCCCTTTCCTAGGCACCTGCTATGAGCCAAGATAGGATGCTGGGTTTGATGACCCAGTGTTGGGCTTGCTCCGATCCAGTACTGCAGCTTCTGCAATTTTTTCGGCTCTGGTGCCTCCATTTTTTGCTTCATTCCGCATCACAAACTCTGCATTATTTGAGGACTAGGACCTGAACTCCAAAATCACTAAACCTTACAACAGACTCTACAGAAAAATGTTAGAATAAACTGGAAAACCGGGTTTTTGGTGCCTAGTCCATTCATAGGCTGTCATTTTACCAAACTTTTTGCCTTAAGCTATTAGCGGTCAAACAAGAAGGTCATGTCCCCATCTGAGGAGATGGGCCATACTGGGGATGTAGCCAGAGTGTGACATGCTCCAGCAGTTTCCTAGGCATCGCCTAAAAACACCTTAATGTGATGGTCACAGAGCTTACTAACAGGAACATTTATAGACAGTATCACTGGAGGCAAAACAGTAACGACTTGGGCTCTTCTTAAAATAGCCATGGTTACATTGATGACAAGCGTTGCATCATGACAGCGGGCAAAACAGAGTAAACAGGACCAGGGAAAAACTTACTAGAACATAGTCTTCCCAAGGAGCAATTTCCTAACAGCCTTTCCTCAACAAAGGTGATCTTTCCCTTGGTGCTTTGGTGTCATGCAGCTGTAAATCATTTCACCCAGGTTTTAAGGTTTTATATATAAATTTATAGTGGCAGAAGTGCAAGGCAAGCTATTTAAACATATGAAAAATAACTTCCTGTCTTGAATTACCTGTAGTTTTTGGTCCCCATTGGGCAACCTGACTCAGTGACACATAGCACCCCAGAAGAGCTCACAGGCCTGATGACATAATTTCATTATCAGAGCTCAAGCCTAGACCTGAGCCAGGACGTGTCACAGTCTTGCTCTAACTGGTTTGAGTTTCTCTTTAATCAGTGAAAATCTTACCTAGTTAAATGAAAAAGAGGAACAAACTGTGCCTATCACTACAAAATCTCCCTCTGAAACAGTTTCCAAACACATACATTAGGTAATGAGTCTGTTTTCCTGACTATGTGTCACAGCATACAGTGCTATTCTGGTTGTATTTCACAAGTTAGCATTGCTTTTTAATATGCTTGCTCCTGATCTGTTCTGAATCAGTTGTTCTGCATATTCTCAGTCTGCTTTATGAGAAACCGCAGTTATGCTAGGCAGCTTCTGTCTATCCCATGCCATATTTCTGGATGGAACATTATTTTCAGTTCTCTCTAGTTTTTCATTTTTCCTATCTCTAGCTATTTCTTTTTTTCAGTGTGGTGTGAAACCCTTTGTAATGGGAAAAGGCAAAGATGACATTCCAGTGGCCCTCACTGCAATTCTTTGCCAGTGACAATAGCCACTAATGCACAATGGTGTAATTCAGTAAAAGTATGAATGCATTCATAAAATATGTGTGAGGTGTTCAAAAAGCCCAGCCTTGTGCTTATGAAATCTCTGAGAGAGTCTTGTGCATTACATCAGCTTGCTCAACGTTTTATGAGTTTTCTTTTTTCCTCCCCGGAAATGTTTGCCACAGTGGATTATTTTATTCAGTGCTGCTGTATATAAAATGCGGAATCTTAATACTTTATTTGGATAAACAGGCATAATTTGGGAAGACAGGTGATTTGATGGATTAATCATCAGGCTTTTAACTTTAAGTCTTGTAAGCTGCAGGTTTAAATGTTGTTTACTTGAAATTACAGCAGGGATATCATGTTTAAGTGGAAGCTCTTTATATATATATAAATTAAAGCTGCTTTTGCTGTTGGCATTAAATGAGAGGTTTGATGTAAAATCTGACATTTTCTCTTATGCCTGGATATTCAGATAGACTTATCACAAATAACTCAGTGCCGAAGGTATAGCTACTGCAGTGGCAATAACATTTTCCTTCCACTTTCTATTAATGTCTCCAGGCCTTAACTTACAGAACCTCTCCGGCTTCTTCTGAGAAGGCAATTACATCTGGATGCACACCTCACCTTTGGCACCTATTAAAATGGCCAATTCTGGCCCCGTTTGTGATAGTGGATTTGGGCTGCAGCTTTCTGTCAGCAAGTTTAAGCAAGGGCTCTGTCATCCTGAAGGCTTTTTGACAGAAGCAATTCCAGGACACTATGAGCCTGTGGATAAACTTGGAGGAAGCTCCTCTATTACCCTGTTGCTATTTTCTTGAGATTTCCAGACCACTCCCTGTTCAGATATTTGCAATGCGGAAATGCACCTTTGGATTAGGAGAGCTGAGCTACGTTCCTGGCTCTGCCTTTCTCCATGACCTTTGTGAGCCTGACCTGCAGATGAACACCCCATCACTGAGCTGCACGAGGGTTCCCCAAGAAAAAGTTCTGCTTCCCTGCTTTAGGAGGCTTGGCAGTTCCTCTTCTGAAAATTATAGGCATCTGGATACATGGCTATGAGTCTTTGGCGTAGAAATAAATTTAAATGAATTTTGCTGCTCCTGCTGAGTAGGGAAATTGCCCTTTATGCAGCTCACAGCTTCCCCAAGTCACCTTTTTCAGTATCTATTTATAGATTTTATGCTCAAGACATCTCAACTTCAAAAGAAATTCTTCTTAGCAAAGAACTCCGTATTGTCTCTGAAGATAGGGGTCCTCCTGCTTTGAATTTATACTATGGAAGAGAGAGGTGAATATTAGATTTGTCAGAATGGCAATTGAACCAAAAGAATGGAAAAGCACTAGCCTGCTGTTGAGTCAAAAAAGGTATTCTTTTGTGAAACTGAAATGCTTTGTTTAAACTAAAAAGGATTTTTTAGACTTCATTTTGGGATGACTTAATCCTTTTAACCTTTTTTTGCTTTGGTATTTTTTGTAGACAAGCAGTGTCATTTCAGAATGAGAAGAAATGTTTGTTTTGATGTCAGACGGAGCATGTAGGTATTTCTGAAATGAAACATGTTATTATGCAGCATCCAAACACTGTGTTTTGATGTAATATTCCAAGTACTTTTCAAGCTCTATTTACCACCAAATTTTGTAGTTCCCAGGGATGTTTTGCCCAATTCAGGCAGGGGCTGATCTGGGGTAGGCAAAGGTGAAAAGCAGAAATTCCTTTCTGAAAGAGTTAAAGACAAAAGGGTATCTTGAGAAGTAAATACTTTATCTTTGATCAATGCTAGAAGGAAGCAGTTCATTACGTGGTCTTTAGCAATGCTGGATGATACTCTTCCATATTTTACTCTCAGGAACTCGTATTTCTTATCTCTCAGGAGAGGTACAAAAAACTTGTTGCTAACTAGTACAGCAAGCTGGTGCATGATTATTTGTTGCCACAGATACATTCTTTTCATTTATGGGTTCTAACGTTTTAATTTCATTGTGACTGTGCTGTTTAGAAGAAAAAGTTTTGATGTCTGTGTTCCAGTGGAGCCTCTTCACAGTGCTGAAGATGCACCTTGCCTGCCAGAACATAGTCATTTCTTGGGAAATATAATTACCCCGAATGAGAAAAGAAAGCTTGAGGAAATCATGGTCTGACCATGGTTTTGGTATCTTATGGGAACTTATTTTCTATGCCTCTGTGTTCATCACAGTTCCCGGTTTACGGCAAGTTAAGTGATAAAAGGCCCACCTCCTTACACTCAAAGGAGCACGGAGGAACAGTGACAGGAGTGCTGGGGGGAGCCCCGGTAACCTAATCAGAGAAATGAGCCTGAGACAAACCTGAAATGGCTTTATGTATGCAGCTCAGTTTATGTCCGCTTCAGTATGTCTCTCAAATGAGAAACTCTGGAAACCAATGTCCTCAGCAGTCAAACGGGAGGAGAGGATGACGTTCCAGCATTTGTCATCTGACAATAAGTAGGTAAACAGGTTGGCAGCAACAGCTAAGATTATCTCCTGTCCGCTTGGCGCTGTGTTGTAGTTTCATTGAGCTTATGACAGAAGAGAAAAACTTACGTATATCTTTTAACTTTTGCATTGCTGGTTGTCTGTGACCTGAGGCACTGCAGTGCTTATAACTGGACAAAGCTGGAAGCCATTGGAGTCTGACAAAGGACTTCTGGGGCGTTATATTTCTGTGAGACCATACACAGACCATGACGCAGCATAAGAGCATCAACTCAGAGGCAGCTCAGACATGCTCTTTCTTCCAGAGCACAGTGTTTGATTCTGTCATTGATTGCCTTGCTTAGAAGAATTTCTTCTAAATTATTTTTTATTTCCTTTTCTCTTCCTAAGTCACTGTTGTGGTTGTTCATAGTAGGCTACGTTTGATCCATACTTATACTTATTTCCTGTACTGCATAACCACTTCTTTATATTAATTATTGGAACACAATAAAGAAAAGAATTGGGGAGAAAAGGAATTAGCTGTGAAGTCATCTATTGATAGCATTCCTGTATTTACCAACTAGATTTTCACTTCTATAAGAATTTCAAAAGTATCTCTCTTTGGTAGAGGTATTTCATCCTACCCATTCTTATTTGCTTCCTTGTGTCAGAATCCTCTCTTTTTTCTTCCTTCTTTCAACTCCTCTATTTATGTAACATTTCTTCTGTAATTTACTGCATTGGAACAAGAACTGCACAAGCTCAGTTTTGCCCTAACCCTAGCCTTTATACTTCTAGGAGGACTTGGTGGCTTGGTGGCTAAGTGGATTAACCTCTCTCCTTTTACTGTGCAGGACTGCATCAAATTATTATTAAAATCATGGAAGATAAACTCTTTGGTGGTTAAAATTATGAATTTTGGGGCTTCAGCCTTTTACATAACACACATTTGGGACCTCTAGGTGTTATCTGGAGTCTGAGAATTTTATCGGATTTATTTTCAGGTTTTTAATAAAGGGACGGACTCCATTTAGGAAGCAAGTTTATTGTTACTCAGCAACGGCCTGCTTGTCACTGTGCATGAGAGGATTTTAAATCTGTACTTTAGAAGATAAAAATGAATAGAAGTTGTGCTGACTGTGCTCCCTTTGGCTTCAGGATTGTGTTCAGACATCTGAGCTGTAGAAACAGGGAGATAGAAGCAGATCAACCACTTTATCAATCTCTTCAATGTGCAGCATTTTGAGTAAAATTCCAGCCTCTCATTATATTACTCTTCCACATCTGTGTCCTAGCCTCACTCACGTACTATAGGAAATATGTAGCAGCAGTTTTGATCACAAACACTACTACAGACTGTTTATTTAACCAATAGCAATTGGAAAATGGGACTGTGTCTGCCAGGCAAACACACAGTCCAGGTCAGAAATAGACTAATTAGAAGGAGATAAGCAAGGCAGGAAGTCATGAAATAGATAATATTAGCTGGCATGATCTTGACTTTGAAACTTACTTAATAGTTTTCCTTTCAGACAGTTTTTTTTTTCTTTTCTAGATCTTACTCGTTTGGGCAAGGAGAGGAGGAAATGTGATTAAATGAGATTAAGTGGCATTTAATTCACATTTTTTTCTCTTTTCTGCTATATGCCTGCTACTCCTCTTGTTGAAGTCAGTGCTCTTGCTTTCAACAGGGGCAGAACCAGAGCCTAAATATATGAGAGTGCCACATAAAATTTCAGAATTGTGATGATACTGGATGCAGCAAACTCACATTTTACATTGATAAAAGACTGTGCGAGCTAAACCACAAGTCTGTGGATTTATTAATTAAAGCTCCTAGAGTCAAGGCAACAGGAGGAGAGGAGGGAGACAAGGGGGGAGGGAGGAAGGGAGAGAGTAAAGTCTGTGACAGACTGGTATCAAATCTTTCCCAGATTGTGCTATGGCTGTTTCACGGGCAGCGTCCATGTTTGCCAAACAGTCATCTCTTAGCAGGCATCCCACATACAAGTGTGAGGTCTGGCTTACCTTATGCACACTTACACTCACTTCTTACAGCGGTAGCAAGTCCTCTTTAGTTCTCTGCTGCACAGGGAGAACAATTTTCTTTTTCTACAAGTGGGACATGGCCTTCCCTTGGTGAAACAGCTAACTGCTTGGAGATGTGGACAGCCTATAGGTGGCTCAAGAACTATTAAAGAAAGCTAATAATGACAGTAATTTCCAATATGTATTTTCAAGAGAATGCTACAAAGGCGCAGTAGCTGTTTGAGGGGGTGCAAACAGCAAAGCGAACAGGGCACCCAACCTACCTGAGGGTGACAGGACATTTGGCCTAAGAAAGCCAGAGCAAATTCAATCTCATCAGACCTCGCATAATCTTATCAGGATGCAGCTATTCCGACCATGATGTCAATACTCTCTGAATGGTATAGATTCAGCTTGTCCCCCTGAGGCAATGAAGAGACGCTGATATGTTGATTGCCTGATAGCAAAATTTGGCCTTCCTTCCATAGCAGTTATTTCAGACTTGAAGTTTAGATTGGAAAACTATACCTCCCTCAGCCACATACAAATAAAGTAAAGAATTTCTTTCCTCTAGAAATCAGATCTTCTATGAGATGAACTTTCCACGACTTTTTGGCAGCAAGAAGTATGTTTTTGGCTGAGTTGCATGCTTCACATATTGACTATACTTTCCATGAAATTACAAAATACATTCAACATGAAATTGGCCAGATTTCACTCTCAGTTTTCTTGTTTTCATCCTTGCAGAAGGATCTCACAACGCTTAGTGATTGGGCAATAGAATGACAGAAGAAATTCAATGTCAATAAATGCAAAGTGATTCATATAGGGAAAAAGCACCCTAGCTGTACATACAGAATGACAGATTCTAAATTAGCTGTTAACATTTAGGAAAGGGATCTGGGAGTCATTACTGATAATTCCCTGTGAAAGTCAGTTCATTGCTCAGTGGTGATCAAAAAGATTATTAGGGATTATTGGGTAAAGAATAGAGAACAAGTAGAAAAAAATTAGTTATGCTACTGTATGAATTCATGCTGCATCTGCATCCTGAATATTGCATATTGCTGCCACAGCTCAAAATGGAGACCTGCAGTGTGGAGTGGTGGTGAGGGGTCCCATCAACTGGGCAACGCACATCAGGTGGGGCTGGGGCTGGGGCCAGGGCCTGTGCAGGGACCCAAGTGGCACCACAGGGCTGTGGCGGGGCTGCAGCTGGCACCGTTTCAGCATCATGGGGCAGGGACTGACGGCCCCGGGCTGGGCTGAGATGGCGGCCGGGGTGGAGGCCCGGGGAGTGGCAGGGACAGTGAGACCTGCTGGTGCCCCAGGGCCCTGACATGTTTTTTGTATGAGGAGAGGCTAAATATACTGGGAATTTTGAGCTTGGGGAAGAAGTGACTGAGAGGGGAGAGAATAAAAGCCTGGTAACACCATGAATAGTAATGGGTAGCTGGGGAAAAAGATTAATTATCATTCCTTCCTGACCGTGTAGGAATAAGGGTTGAAGAAATAATCATCTGGGCATTTACAAAGGGATCACTTCATCACCCTGCACGTAGCCAAGTTGTGCGACTCATGGCCCCAGAATATTATGGAGAGCAAATTAACAAATGGGTTCAAAGGCTGATGGGACAAATTCGGAGAGAACAGGGTCATCAGTTTCTATTCAGAATGATGTTCAAGATGAAACCTCCAGCTCAGAAGTCACTGAATTGCTGATGACCGGAAGCCTGCATTATTTCTCATGCCTTGCTTGAGCTTTTGCTTCTGACCACATTCAGGGTGTGAGTTAAGTGAATCTTTACAGCATCTCTACAGTAATGGTAGGGCTATTCTTATGGCATGCTGTTCTGTCAGTAAAATTTGTAACTGACATATTTATTTATTTTTATTTGGATGTTTTTCCATTTCTTCCATCACGGTATTACCTGGATGACCTGAACTTACCAGTGAATCTGTCCCTCGCAGCTGCTCAAAATGGCAGGGAAACAGCACAGTCCCTGTTTACAAAGGGGGCCTCACCCCAGGTAGAGTCTGCTGGGCAGAGAAGGGCCCGGAGGGCCTGACAGCCTCCTTCGGTTGCTCTGGGGGGGTGCCCTGGAGAAATGACCATGAAGTGCCTCACCACACCAACCCTTCTCTTGCCAGCGGTCTCAGAACTGACAGCCTTTTGGCTGTATCCATCCCTAATGACTCAGATGCAGAGAGAAAGGAGAGAGAGAAAAAAAACCCCAACCTTCAGTGTGGCAAAGCCCTAAAGTCCTTAGTCAACACTGAATCAGAGCCTACGTGGTTTAGTCAAAGCCCAGCAGCACGTTTGTGGAAGAGGTGGAAGCTGAATCCAACCCTTTTTTTTTCTTGGATAGTAACTTGTATTTGCAGTTGTGGTACAAGATGCCTAACATTTGTACATTTTTCTCCTCTTTCACTCTTGGTGTAACTTTTTCTTGTATTGTGTGTTGTAATTTTGGGTTTTTCCCTTTATAGCAGTTAGTTTCTCAGAGTAATCCCTGACCAAAAATACTTTTGAGTGGAACATCTGGTTCTAATGCGCACTCTAGAAACGTTACTTTCTGCAATATTCCACTTTTCTCCCAAATGATATTTTTCCTCTTGCGTTTGCCCATAACAGCTTGTAAGCTGAACAATATCTGAAGCAACAAAAGAACCATTTGAGAACAAAGACTTCAAAAGCCACGTAAGTGATTTCCCAGAACTCTAAATGATCGCAGGAGAGTTTGTAGTCAGGCAATACAGACCAGAACGGTACGTGGCTGCCTTCTTTCTCTTTCTCCATTTTGGCCTTCCCCACTGCTCTTGCCAGTTACCATAACTGTAATACCAGTCTTGGCTTGCTCCCACCTAGTTATCATTTCCTTTTTCCAATACTTCTTTGCTTCTAGCCAAACCTATTCAAATTTTCAAAGGAGGAAATACTGTTACACAGTTCCTTCTGTTACTTCTCAGCTATCATTACAGCTGCTCTTTCAGAAATACTTGTTCAGAAACCGTCCTGTGTTATGTGAGTAAACAAACTTTCATCTACTCACAGGGTGAGTATTGCTCTGAGTAAAAGGGGCTGTGTAGTCAGTAAAGCAGAGATACAGGATGAAGCAGGAATGTTTAATGTACTTTCAGGCATGGGAAACATGAAAAGCCAGCTGAGCTCCAGAGGAAACTTTAGTGCACTTCTGGTATGTCTGCAATACATATGATGTAAATAATACAAGACTCCTGGAAGGAGTGCAGGAATATATTAAGCTTTATGCAGGAAAGCACTGCACACATGCAGGAGATTCAGACACATCTACAAATCATGGGCTGGATGCTATGCAGTGCAATGGTGCCCACTGTAAGAGGGACTCAGGGACTGAATTTCTTAGTTTGTGACTCACACACTGAAAGAGTAAATTGGGCACTACCACAATCCATCATGTTACTTAACATGGGAAAAACAAACAAAGCTCCTCTGCGATGGGGGAGGAGGATTTATTATTTCATTATTTTATCTTTATAAGCCCTCCCATAGGCAAATATGATCATGGTTTTATAAGAGTTTGCAAGAACTGTGCTGTCTTACTGGCTGACCACTTCATCAATACCATAAAGCATGGATAAAAGGAGCATGATACAAACACATGAAAAAATGTAGCTTAATTCTTTTAAATTCTTTAGGATTCTTGCTGTTGAGAGGTGAATAAATCTATGAATACTCTTGAAGAGCCTGTTATCCATTTATGTCTCCTGTCGGCAGCTCTGCTGCAGCTGTGCAAGGTGGGGCTTCCTGCCAGGGAGTTGCTCCCACCCATCCTGGGCTGGGTGCCTTCAAAGGATGAGTTCGGTGTGCATATCTCACAGCTGGGAAAGGGAGCTTGCATGAGGGAAAGGAGCAAATCAGGAGTTAGAGGAGTGCTAGGAAGGCTAGTGTAGCAGCTGGAGGCTGAAGAGCTGAGGCTGAAACTCCGTTCAGCTCCTCAGAGCCTGCCTCATGGATTTCTGTGTACTGCACAGCAGCACAGTCTGTGTACTACTGGCTTATTGACTGGGGAGGGAGACTTACTTCTCCAAACTCTGCTCTCTGAGGCACATCTGTGATCTGACGACCCTCTTTCTATTCAGCTGCCCTGTCTCTTTGCATTCTGGCACAAAGCAGTGTCTCATATCCATTTTTTCTTAAATAAAAATAGAAAAAAACAAAAACAGAAGACAGAAGACAGAAGAGAAGCTGAACCCTTGCCTCCCACTCCCAGTTCACCCTTTTCATAGTGTTGCTCCTTCCTCTAGACCCAGAGAATGTGCCTAATGACTTTTTCAGTGCTAGGATCTGCAGCTATCCTTTTTTCATCTGCTCATCCACCCATTTAATGCTTAGTGTGACCACAAACGTTTGCCATATGGATCTGTCTCTTGAAATTTTAATCTGGCCTGAGTTTTGGGTCAGTAGTGAGCAAGAAGAACAACTAAAAAAAAATCTGTCGTACTTGAAAGAAAATATAATTATCATTTTTATTTTTCCAAAGCCATATTCTTTTCTTAGACATCTAAGAAAATGCCTACACAAGGATTTTCTTCTGGCTGTGTTGAAGTGAGGAAAATAGGATAGAGATTCCCTCTGTAATCATTTGCACGCTTTTGATGCTGTTTAGCACATGATAAATGTGATGAAATACAGGAAATTATTTGTATTGCCTGAGGTCAATAGAAATTTCAATATTTTTACAAAATGTGCTTAGAAAATGAGCTGGCTCAGATAGTCACACTGGAGAGACCTATTGGTCACCTTGCATAGCTGCCAGCAGCCTCTTTGAAACCTTCCCAGAAACATCTTTTAGCATGAAGTTTGATCTTCAGCGGCTGCTGCACCAGCATTACACACAGTCTCTGGAGCAAAACCCCTGCTATGCCGGGCAGCCACCTTCCCCCAGGCAGCTCTGGGTGCGTGCTGGCTGCAGGCAAGACCTTTTATTGTGGTGGAGGAAATCAGGGGACTTGGCTGAGGGAGCTCTAAAGGAACAGGTATGCTGCATTTTGGTGCTTTCTGAGACCGCCTGACCTTCTCTTGGTGTAAGTAATCCAGCAGACAGGTACAAGGCAGCCATTTGTTTCATCTGCTGCTTTCTCAGGTGATCACAGGGAGTGTTAACTTTGCTCACTCACTTAGCACAGCGGTGCTGTACTTATGGGAGCTGGCCCTGGGGATCTATATACAGCAAGGACACCCCATGAAGTGCAGGCTTATGCCACCACCCAGCTAAACTCTGACCAGAAAGAGCTTCTCAAAGTGAAAAGGATCATGTTAGAAACCGAAGCAATTTCATCACCATCTAGAAAGAAATGCTGTACCAGTCAATTTTGTCTTCATTTATTAAAACTATTTTTTGATCTGAAAAAAACCCCTCATTTTATAAGAATAATGTTTATGCAAAAAGCATTTTGAACTCATTTAGACAGAGCTGGCAAATTTTAATTATAGATGAGCACTTACTTTAGCACTTTCTAGTCGTATTTTACTCTTCTGAAAGCATGGTGGGTCTGAGTCAGCAGGATGCACACCTGACTCCAGTCCAGGGAGGAGGCTGGGCAGAGCCTGAAGAACAGACTCTGCAACACCCAGATGTGTGCTATTTCCTTCTCAGTGGCTTTTTGAACCCTCTTGGGGACGAGGTGATATACAGACTAAAGGACTTTTTTTTTTTTAAGGGGAAGTCTAGAAAACAAAAATGACTAGAAACAGTACAATTTCTGATGTTCTCATGAACAGCATCTGCATCAGTTAAAGCAGTGATAGATTCTTAAAATTAGACAGGTGTTCAGGTTTCATTGAGGTAAATATTTTAAGCTGTTTTCTTAAGGAGGAGTGGCTGTAGGAGCAAAGTTGGCTTATTTTAAAGAAAATGGCACAGATCAAAACAAACAAACAAAAGCCAAAAAAGGAGAAAGTATGATTTGATATCAGCTTTGAATTGTCTTTTTTTGTGCTGAGTAGAAGGTTGATGTTTTGGATACATATCTAGAAGACTGATGCTTTGGAAAGAAAGGAAGTGAAAGACAGGAAAGAAATCTGCACTTATGGAAACAGGGTTTTGCCATGCTGTGGTGGAGAAAGGCAATGCAGTCGAAGGGGTAGACGGGTACTGGTCTCTTTACAGACTCCCTCTGAAACCAGACACCACACAAAGTATACGTCCTTTATCAGCACGCTCTGAAAACACTAGAGGTCCATATATTTTTGACAAAAGCCCTGTTACTTTACCTGTCATTCTGATTTATGCTTCTTAGAAAACATTGAGCTGCAGTTAAAAAAAAAGAGAAAAGCCATATGGCAGATTATTGTCAGACAAACAAACACATACAATATAGATGCCAAATAGATTTTGTACAAACAAAATGAGGAGAAAAACAACCTCCTCCCCCTTTGATACTTGTAAATGCTTTCATAAAAGAATACTTACCTGACTTTTCACCTCCATTTAATTCTCTGAATTGTCTTGCTCTATTAGAATGTGTGCTCAAAGTATTTCCTAATTCTAATTCCTAATTCTGATTCCTAATTTTAGGAAGGTCACAGTTTACAGAGATAAATATGGCTAACCCTGAGATTATCTCTGAAACTAGCATTAGCTTTCAAGTGTTAGCACTATATTTTAAGTAGCTGAAATATTGTGAGATGAAAGGCTGCTGACTGGGCAGGGACCGTCATACCTCAGAAATGGTCTTTAAAAAGGGCACTCTTCAATCTAGACTAAAAATGACATCTTGCTCATTCAGTGCCTGCTGTTACCTCAGCCCTACTATAGCAACTTATTATGCAATCCTTACTCAGGCAAGTAAGACCTTGCTTATTTTGTGCCTGTGAGTTGATGAGTGTGGGAAGGCTCTTCAGGAACCTGTGATTACAGAAAGTGCTATTTATTTAAGGAGATAACTGTCACACATTTAAAAAGCCCTAGAGCAACACCACTGTACCTTGTTGTAGGAAAAAAATGAGGAAAACAATGAAATTGTCTCTCTTTAACTTTTATTAAAGAAGAAAAATGAGTTTTATCAATTGTGAAAGCCTTTAATCTGATGCAGGTTGCTGAACTGCACACCAGATAAAATTATATGTAGCCGATGCATGCATGTGCATACGCGTGTGCACGACACACACACTTCCAGGCAATAAAAGTCATGCTGGGGTTGTGGTCTGAGATGAGACTCTGAACTTCATGGGGAGGCATAAGGGACTGGCTGGATAAGGAGACTAGGACTAGGACAGCCAAAACTTGAAAAAGAGGAGCAAAACTGGCACTGAGAGCAGGGATGACAGCAAAAACAGGGATTTGAAGGACCAATCTAGAAGGAAAGACAAGGCAGCTGCACAAGGCAATGGGGAAGTGCAAGGAACTGGGGACTGAGAGCAGCCAGGAAAGAGTCTGGAGCTCTTGTTGTTCCTAAATTCCTCAGCTTCATCGTTCCTCTGGTTCAAGAGAAGGGTTGCAAATGCCTTAGTGAAGTGTTTATTTTAGTCCTCTCTAAAACTGATAAATGTTGAGGAAAACAACTCACTATTCCTGTCAGCCACTCTGCCAATTTCCCAGAGGCAAAGATCTGGACCAGGGACTGGACCAGGGCTCCCAGTGCTCCTTGCTCGGTGTGTGCCAGTCTGACTCCCCTTGCTGAAACTGTTATATTTTTGCACTAGGAGATTACATGTTTGTTGTTTCCCATTCCCTTTCTTCCCCTATACATACTCACATGCATTTACTTAAACAGGACGCTCAGATTGCAAAGTTTGGAACTGTTAGTACCTGCATTCAGCTCATTGTATGTGGATGCGCCATGGTTTCTTCTTTCAGCTCTGCTAGTGCACACTCTTCTGCAGTACTCATCCCTTACTAAATACAGAGTTTGGATAGTGCCTAATGCATGCCAGTACTTGCTGTGTGCCAGCTGCCTGGGATGTACCCCACAAGTGGGCTGTGATACGTTGGCATCGTATAAAAACAGCTGCACAAGGAAACACCTTCAGGTCCTCACTGAGAAGAGTTTAGCTTGGGATGCCTGTTATCATACCCATCCACGGCTGCCTGTACTGTCACCTGCCTTAGATGTTCCTGTTTCCCTCTGGGGACATTTCCACTGTCCGTGTGGTGCTTGTTGAACTTCTGCAATGGTCAGCCCAGCAACCTGAACTGGGTTCAGTGGTGGCTAGGGAGGGGCGGCTGAGACATTCCTCCAGCTGGATGTGAAAACACAGCAAGCTAAATCAGCCCTTCCTGTCTGTCAGAGTGCTCCGTCATTACTGTGCCAGATGGGAATGCCAGAAATTGGCTACATCCATTTTTACTTCTGTCTGTGTCATGGGCATAGCCTACAATAAGGGATTGCTGTTACAGGTTGTCTATACATTCATCCATTATAAAATGACTAACTTAAGGAGAATTTACCATGGATGCAGGAGATCTTATTCCACACAGGAGAACCTGCATTAATTGATTGTGTTAATCACATCCTCCTCTATTCACCTTAATCCCTACAATTAATTTTATTTGGGTTACACAGTTCCCTTGAGGAATTCTGCTTGATCTGAGTGCAGTCAGATGCTGTTAAGTTTCTTGCCATACAAAGGAGAGTGGAAGAGTGCACTGAGGATATAACTTAATTCAAAGCAAAAAGGACAGAAGGGAGGAAAATGAAAAGAAATCTAGATGCAAAAACTAAAACATTGTCTTGGAACTTATCCTTATGATAAAAATACTAAATAGCTACATCTATTCTAGGAAATAAAACAGATGAGAGCAAGTTCTTTCACACCGAGGGATGTGATATAGCACCACCTGCTTCCGCGCTGCTTTGTTTTCTTCCCCCGCAGAATGGAGTGGCCTTGTCCACGCAGCCGAAAGGGAACAGCCATGGCCACGCCACCTCTGCACTGTGCACAGGTGTTGCGTGACAGTGTAAGGGAAGCTAAACCATACAAGGAGCGTGCAAACATATAAACAGTGGGAAGTGCTTGAACGCAGGCCCTCGCCCTGTTTAGTTTGCTTGTATTGACATAGCCCATCCACCTCAGATCTGTGGGCCATTGCATTTTTACTGTGTAAAGTCTCCGTGCTTGCAGGATATGGTAAGGACAGGCTTTTAGATGGGCATTTCAGATTTGTTTTTGAAATTCTCCACTTCTGAAAATTCAGTTCAAATTCTTCTTATTATACTAATACAGCTTTTTTGTGGTATAATTTCTTTTAGCTTCAATTTAGGGTTGAAGGATATTAACCCAGTAAAATCCCGGAGGAACAAAAAAACTCACCTAAGCTTTTTCTTCATCATTTTTTGTAAGTGAGGTAATTAGCAGGGATTTAGAGTAGATAATTTTACCCTCGACAGTAAATAGGCAGTCATTTGTGATGAGGCAAATAGGCACTCAAGCTGGACAAGGGACAGCCAAGGTACAACCTCAAGAGATCATAAAAGAAGCCTGCTGATTTGCAGGTTTCTGACTTTCTGGTGTCAGCAATAACTGACACAATTCAGGTTAAACAAGCCTTTTCTGTGTGGAATAGGGTTTTGCTTCCAAATGCCTTTTTGTGCCTGGTGAGCAAGACACAAATATTTATGTAATTAGACACAAAGCCACATAGCTGATCAACACATTCGAATGTTAACCCCTCCTCTCAAGTTTAGCTGTTTGCAGGAATCAGTCAATTTATAATATAGTTCCAAAGCACAGGGTATAGACCACACAGAGCTTGTTGTTGCATATAAGAAGGGCAAAAAAAGCAGCAGCTTAGTGAAGCTTTTATTATGACTGTCCCCCTAAGATCTGGAATCCCAGTACAGGTGGTCACAAGCGTTTGCAGAATGTGGTCTGCTGCATAAATGCAAGAAGCCCAAGTGTCTTGGCTGGGGGCGGTCTTGGTTCTCAGACGACAAAGCAGGGAAAGGCTTTAAACAATACAATGTAAATCATTCCCTACATCATAGAGACCTAGATATTAACACAGCTCTGATGGAAATTCCCTGGCAGGACCTTCACTCAGTAGCCCTGTTTGGTTTCTTTCCACCAAAACCCAGATGCTTGAAGTAAATAGGCTGTCATACTGTCCACTGTCTCAGCCTCTCTGTTGTCCTTCTTAGGCACCAGCTCACTCTCTGCTGCCCTCTCATGGAGATGGGATCCTCCAGCTCAGCTGCCCACAGCCTCAGCAGTACAACAGGTTTCTTGCAGGTGCCCTGTTCTCTCACCCTATGTCAGAATTTCACATTGGAAGTCACTGTAGAGCTACACTTTCTCTGTGCAGGGGTATGCAATGCTGAAGGCCAGCATACTTATCATACTTTACAACAGGCTATAGTAACCCAACTTTTTTTACTTTAAGTAGGTTGCCTTTATTGATGATGCATTTACTCTTGTACTCTCAGGCATGTCTATTAATACACTGATAATGTTTAATCTTTGACCCATTCATAGATAGATAAGAAGACTGGTACCAGGTCTAGTCTCTCTAGCATGGTCGCATAAATTAGAACACAATACACAGCATTCCTAAGGACATGAGCAGTTCACATAATCCCAGTGGAATTAATAAGTGTGCTTCAAGATATTCCTTGTGTTGCAACAGATTAATTTATTTTTATTAACATCACATCTTTGAATACTGTAATCACCTCCTAGCTCCAGGAAAATGCTGTGATCTCTGCTCCAAAGCTCTTAAAATTTTATAGTAGTCACAAATCTATCACTGAGATTAAAGAGCTAACAGAGTAAGCGGGACAATGGAATGTGATGAAAAGGAAGGTTACAGCTACAAGATCTCCTGTTTTCCAAGGGAAATCATAGTTGCATCACTGAGATTTAGGAGCGTTTTTTCCTCCTGTTAATGTTAGATTAGAAGACGTTCAGTTACTGGCACAAAATGTGCACTGCAAAGAAACAAGTCTTTCAATGAGGAAAGAGTGAAGAGAGTTTCCCGAAGAGAAGTGTCCATGAGCACCCTAGGCACCTTTTTTAAAGTAGCCATCTATACATTCCAGTGATTTTAGGCAACGCTGCGGTAGCTGCCAGCTTCTCCTGTCCATGAAGTGGCATGAGGGACAGAAAGCAGCATTTCTCAACCTGGTACCTGCCCCTTCAGTACTCCTGTAGGTGCCCTGGGGCAATAGTGCTCTATTCCTTCCCATTTTGAGAGTACAGTTATGAGAGGCCTTTGCAATGACTGAAAGTGAATAACAAGGTCTTTTTCTATTCCTTCTTGCCCCTCCTCACATAACATATACATCAAGGCTGTTTCTGTGGCCTCCATTCCTGTAGTGACTGAGCACCACTCAGTCCTTGAGGCATCTCCTCTCAGAGCTTGGCCATGCAGCATGGGATTGCTGCTCTCCGTAACTCACAGGTCAGCTGTGAAGTGCGGAGAAGCTAACCAGCATGCCAAAAGTTATTCAGGGTGGCTGTGGCAGGTGGTGCAGCCTCCTGCCTGCAGAGCTGTGTGCTAGAGCTGCATCCACTGCACAGTCCTCCTATACAAGACTGTAGATAAGGGGCTATACGTCATTTCAAATACTTCATTTACCATTTTCCTTATCATCTCACTTTTGTGCTATGAATTCTGGTTACCACTCAGGGCTGACCTACAGTTCATGCCTATGTTGTAAAGAGGGCTAGAAATGGTCAAGGCTTTTCATTCATGACCTTTTTAAAAATTCAAATGAATGCTTCGCCAAAAAGGCTTTGGAAATAACAGGGTTGGTTTGGGGGAGGGTGGGAAAAGGAGGCTATTACTGAAAAGTATATTTGGCAAACTGAAAACAGAATATTTTCGGAAAGCCAGGAGAAAATTGTTATTAAAGAAAATACATTTTTCTGGATCATCTCACTGAGTTTTTGGTTTCTGAAAATAATTTCTTTTAAAGAGGAGAAGGAAGTTCTGACTTATTCTACAGCTGAATGTTAATTTGTCAGCCTTTTGTAATAAAAATAACCTGTTCACCTCCCTCCCTCCCTGCATCCCTCCTTCCCTGTGTCCTTCTCTCCCTTCATCCCGAGTTCAAAATTCACCATAGTGTCTGCAAACACTGGGTCCAGTCACAGTTTCAAACCAGACCTAACCAGATAATGACACATGTTAATGTTAAAGCAAGGGCCTTTGAATTTTTGCTGAGCTGATTAAAAGAAAATAATTTAAAAGGCACTTTCAGAGCATTAGTGGACTCTGCCAAGCCAAAAATAAAACAAATATCATTTTTATTTACCTAGTTCTTTTCCTTTTTTAATAACTTATACATTGAAATGTATCCAAATTTAGAGGAGGATCATCAGCTATGTCAGTATAATTTGCATCAATTAGTCACCCAGAAGTTGGCACAATTCTATTTTGATTGTACAAAAAAGCAATAGCCAAAGGGTCTCTCTAAAGGGGGACTCACACACTGCCATAATGTGTTGCTAAAAATACCGCATAGATGAGTGTATCTGTGTAGGCCATGGAGAACTCCTTCTCCTTGAGAAGAAAGGTAAAGAAGATATCTTAATGGTTAAATCTGCGTGGGTTTTCTTGAAAGTGTTTAGTTATTTATTTTAGTAGTAACCTAAAAGGCATTTAAATATGAAGATATTCTTGTCTAAAACATAAAAGGGAGAAAGGCAAGAAGACATATGGTATTCAAGTATAAGCAAACATTACAGTTATTGTCAAATTTTTCTGCCTAGCATTTCCCTCTGTTATAGCTGATGACGTTATTCTGATAAAGACCTGGTAATTTGTATTCAAAACTAATTCCATGACTGAGAGGTAGAAGAGCCATCCCTAGCATTTTGCCAGTCTGGCTATTTTCAGATATAATCTTATCAGTTTTTGTGGAAGGGTCAGTCCTGCAATTGTACCCCCTCTACCCCCAGTGTGGCTGAAGGAAGGATTGATGATTTAGGCCCTCTCTTCACACTGCTTAAAAAAACCCAACCAACCAAACAAAAAGCACCACAAAAACAAAAGCAGTGATGGAACTGAGGGTAGCTGGAGTTCATTCACTGTTATTTGAACTCCTTAGTGTTTACCTGCTTCTCACACATATCATATAGTCAAGATTATACATTTTTTATTTACAGCTCTGTCACAGGTGACAGGGTCTTTTAGTAAGAGTCTACTTACCTTTCCAATTTGTTGACTTTTTTTGAACATATAATTACATAGCTATAGATCAGTACTTGCAACAGCAGTAGGTAACGAAAAAAGATGCTGTTCTGGGAATATGACTGGTCACAGACTATTACAGATACGTAGTAGGCTATTACACAGCAGTATTACATCACTTCTTTGTAATTTCAAATTCTTTCCTTGCATGTGTGTTCAGACTAGGATGCACATATTGTGAATGTGCACAATTGCCTGTGACAAAACCTTTGGGTCTTGGAGGGGTCAGAGTGTGATACTTTGTCAGAAACACTATTTTTCTTCCGTGATGAGGACATGCTTGAAGCTCTTCGGAGGGAAAAAAAAGCAATGTGTTTTTCCTCAGCTCTCTGTCCTTCTGTTGGAGCATTTTCTCTTTCTCTCTGGTACTTGCTGTGTGGAGATCTAGCAATTTTTCATAAATGTGTAACTGCAATTTCTACTTCAAATTGTATTACCTGGAAATCAAACCAGAGCCATCCAAGGGCAGTGGAGCCTACATGGCAACTCTCTGGAGTCTCAGTGGCTACAGTGTGTCTGTCTGTATGGAAAAAAATTTTTTTAAATGTGCTGGCTGTGAGGACTAAATGGCAACATGGGCTGTCTGCCAGTAACCTCAAATCTGTAGTGAGAAGTAATTCAGTCTGCTTGCAAGGTGAGCTCTAGCCTTTTTCTCCTGTATAGACTGTCAATTTCTCAGTGATTTACTAAGAGTAGGTACAAAGCATATTTTATTAAGGCAACATCTTCCAGTCAAATCATGGTTCTTAAAGTAAAATGCCAACATTTTGCTTGCTAGCCCCCCAGCATCTTTAAGGCCAGTTTTTAAACTTGATATACTGTGGTGAGTACAGGTCTTCATCACCAATGGTAGATTTCAGCATAATTCTTTGCTAGATTTAGCTGCTGCTCTCCATCTATCATCAAGTATCTTGAAGCAAATTCATTACCAGAAGACTGGTGTGTATCCCTGCTGCATTTTTGCAGCTTATCTAAATTGTTGAAATAATCAAGCAGCATGCACTTAAAGTGGAAGTCCAAAAGCAACAAGCTGAGTTGCAGCTGTTTGGTAAGTGAAGATGTAAGTGGATGTAAGTGACTTTTACCATTTGCTTCTTATCAAATCCCATAACAGAGATGATAGAACATCTCCTTGAAAAAGCCCTTGTTGTCCTCACCAAAAGGAAACATTAAGCTACTGAAGTCAGGCAAGGGAGACAATGACTATGTTTCATGACCTCTTATAACCAGTGCCATGTGTGAATTTACAAACCTGCAGTTCAAAATACATTAGAGTCTTTCTACTAACCGCTTTTGGAGCAGGCCCAGGTATGGTGTGGTCCTGGTGCAGCTTTCAGACAAATCATGTCTAATGGTGATGTGACATCCTAGTGTGTTAGAGTGAAGATGAGCCTGAAAGGAGCTGTGGAATAGCCCAACTCAATATTTGGTATGGAAAATAAATAAATGTCTAACTTGTGTGCATGCTAAAGTTTTGTCAGCCTTTAGTGCTGGCATGCCAGATCTCCATGCACTCAGCAATGAAGGTTTTAAAGCCCAGCACCAGTATGTGGATAGTCAAATTGGCAATCTGCCTTCCCACCCCCATTCCACCCCCCTGCCAGGCTGGCCATATCTCTAGTTGCATCCTTTGTTTGCACAACGCATGTTTGTCATTTTATGTGTTTGCATAAAATGTAGCTTTCAGGCTCTAAGGACTGTGCACAGTGTGTGGTTGACAGCACAGCTAAGCTGACCTAATGACTGGCTGCTGCCAAAAGGAGCAGCCCTGCTCCCCATCCCCCTCTCCCCAGAGCAAGACCACATGCTCCAGTTGCTTCCTTCACATTGGCACTGATGTTCGATTGACTCTGTGATGTGCCAGTTCAGGGAGTAACGAGCAAAAAATACACTGAAGAGCTGTTTTGCCTGAATTGGTTGATCATGTGATTATACCTATGCTTGTGTTAGGGGAAGGGGTGGGAAGGTGTTGCTGGGAAGAGGTGGAGAGAGGGGCAGACATACCCCTTTTGGCAGCAGAGGCATATCATCACACTGGATTAAATTTGTGATTAAATTCCACCCTGCTGGTGTGCAGGGAGCATCTCATTTACAGTGGGGACATGAGCTGCTCACAGGCAAAATAAGGACTGGCCCGATCAGTATTCTCTGTGTTCTTCTTCAGCCTGGTGTTTACTGGCCAGAAAACCAGGTGATGGCTGTGTCCAGCCCATGCCAAGGGGATATCAGTGCATTTCTAAAGGATTCCTAAAGGACGTAGCAGATAAAAATCCCAAAGGTGACCTGATAAAAATGGATCTCTTGGTTAAAGATTGAGTTTATCAATGGCAGGGGATTAACCCTCCAGGGGATGTGTGCACCTGAAAAACCTGCAAAGAGAAAATGGATCTGTAGGAATGGGAGCATCCCCAGAGCGGCATCCTATTTTGTGCCTTGAATAAGGACCTGGAAAGCAATGGATATGTTTGAGTTCAACATAAGTGTTCAGGCTTTTCAGACACTTAAGGATCTGACTGTGATTTTTGGAACTGCGACAGGTCCTGACAGTACCTCAGCTGGATGAAATAAAGAGAGCAGCAACTGGAGTTAAGCCAAGATACAGTTTGCAGTGAGATACAGTTTTCTTTTTATTTTTAAAAGTTTGTTTCAAAACTGTTTTGTTTAGCTTATTCTTTCTTTACTTTTAGCCAAATGCTGGTCTACTTTTCAGAAAGATTTCAAGCTGACTGGCAAACTATTCCATTTGCAAGGAAATGTTAATGCTAAATAACTATAGAGGCCAGCAGCAAGCATAAGAGTGGGGTACTGAAGAGATGGGGGGGGAATCTCCTCTTTTGAGGGACTAGCTTGCCTCTTGGAGACAAGCTTTAGCCAGCATATCCTGTGATTCAGCAGAGGACTGGATGTGCTTTGTGCAGAGTCTTCTCAAATATATAACAAGCAGGAACAAGGAAGGCTGCTATTAAAAGCCAGGCAGAATTAGAATTAGAGTATTATAATTCTGCATCATTGCTGTGGTTGAGTTCCCTGAAATTCAAATGTGAAGAGAAATTGTGCTTCCTGGAAAACCTATTCTAAAACTGTTTTTTTTTTTTTTTTTTTTTTTTTTTTTCTTTTCTGTACTCTTACATTTGGTACAGGCTGCAGAAAAATCTCTCTGGCAGGTAGCCACATGTGAGGAGCACACCTGAATGCTGGGAATCCCCAGAAAGTTTGTGGCCATCATTCAACACAGACACTCAGAAACCGAGGAGCTGGAGGACAGTCAGAACTGCAGCATCCTGAAAGTGAGACTGAGAGAGAGAGGAAGATCCTTAAGGAATATTAGCAGCTGTTTCTGGAGCATGTTGCTCTGCTGAGAAAACTTTGGGCTAGAATGAGGATGGTAGATAATGCTGGTCTCAAACAGCTACAGACAGAAAAGCAAGTGCTGAAAAAAAATGTTGGAGGACTGAATGGAGAGGTATACAAAGGAGAAGCAACAAGACATTGAAGCATGCTCACACTCAGCGTGCAATGTTGCCTGATGTTAGGCATAGAGAAAGGGAAGTGTGACTGTAGGGAAGGACTAGCAGGTGCACACTGAAAGTAAGAGCCAGATAGGTCTCTGTCTTCCCTCTGATGCCTGGAGAAGTAGCAGGCAACATGGGGCCCTGTGCTATCAATGGGAGCATGGGGGTCTCAGTCCATATCATAATCAGGCCTTCAGATACTGGTGCTGCAAGCTGCTCAGTGCTCCTGCAGGTAGCAGAGATCACAGGCAGGAGAACAGAGATAAATGCATAACAGGTCCACAGGATCAGGCCTAACCAGAGCAGAGGCAGGGATTTCTAGGAGACTCACTGCAGGGGCAGAGTGTGTGTGCCTTGGATATTGGGAGGGTATTTAAATCTGCACCAAAATCACAACCTTTTATCAGACATGTGCTCTTGTTCCGGCTGGAGCTGTTTGTAAACCTGCTGCCCCTTTGCACTTGAAGAGCTAGGCGTGGGCAGCTGAGTTAATTATTGCATCTGAGCTGATAGACCTCTTGCTGAGGACAAACCTCTTGAACAGGTGTGCAAGCTCTTTGCCTCTTAAGCTAAATCGGTGTGAACCACTCTTACACCAATCTAAGCATATTCTTGGAAAGATGTTTCCAAAAAGATTGTATATTTTGCTGTTGCTTCATTACATCAGCTTAAAATTCACCTTTAAATCAAAGCGGTGAAAGTTCATGCTATAGTCTAGTCTATAATCTCTGTAGTTCTCAAAAATTAATATAGTCTCAGTCTGAAGGTGAATGAACAAGAAAGGAAAAAGCTTTATCCTAGACAGTAATCTGGAGTGTGATTCTGATCTTCTCTCAGTTTAACCTAATATAGTGCCACTGATATCAAAGGAGATATTCTTGCTTTACACAGAAATAAATCTGATCAGCAGTTGGGCTGTTAATTTGACATTATTCAACCAGATGTAAAGTTTTTATAACCAGTTTATTAATAGTTATTAATAGTTGAAAAATGAAACTTTACATTAGTGTCAGGGATGTGGGGGAGAAGCAGAATTTAGAATCAAAGAAGATGATAATATTTGCCCAAGGCAGATGATTAAAGAGCAATCTACTTTAAGTGTCATCTATATAATTTTTCCTGTCTACCATTGCCACAGTTTTCCTCACCTCAGGGGCAGAGCTGGCATTCTCCGATAAAGCTGCTAAATGGTTTCTTGTTTCTGTGAAGTGCTCTTATTAATTGGTTAATTTCTTTTTTTCCAGAAAGCAAAAAGTAAAGCCACCCCCAGACCTCCACAGAACAACACGATGAAGTTAGTCCCGTTGTGGGTAGTAGAGAGTTGAATGTTGTTGCACAGCCATCGCTTTTCTTCTCTCAGGATTCAGCAGAGTGGGTGCAAAGCTTTGTCAAAATGACAACTTGGTGCGTTATATACTTCATATGCTTATACTTCATATATATATTATATGGAATTTCTTAATAATACTTTCAGCTTCTCTTTCCTATTCAACAAACTTTCCTGCATATGAGAGAAAAAGTTCCTTTCACCTTCAGGAGTTTGTATACTTTAAGTTAATGCCTATTAAAATGTTGTCTTCTGTTTAAAAAGCCTAAGCACTTTGAACACTTTCTATAAAGGCATGTCTGAAATGATATATTCTCTTTGAATAAAGTATGTGCAAATTCTTCCTCAGCCTTTTGGAGCTAGCCACTTGTTTCTGAAATTGAAACACTGTTGCATTATCCTGCCAGCCTGCTGAACTTTGTAATATGACAAGATCCCCTCACATTATTAACTTTATGGTAACCCATCAGTGACACCGAGTATCTATTCCATAGAGGCTGTTTCTCATGCAGTCAGTCAAGACAGCTAGTCTGGCTTGTGTCATTTGTTTTTGTGTTGCCTTACTAAGGATGCTTGTTCTTGGTAGGGTCTGCTTTTCTTTGAGGCCAATTGCAGTGTTCCCATTGACTTCCATGGTCCAATTAAGAGTGATTATTCTGAAGAAGTAGGAAAACCTTTGCTGCCGCAGTATAATACAGGTATAAGTATGAAAGGTCAGGATATATCTGAGGATGAAATTTGAAGAAAAGCATCAATATTGGGATGTTTTTAAAGTTTTCTTGTTTGGTTTGGGCTTTATGCATATTGTTGCATACGTTACAGAAGCCATTAAGGTAAATATTTGAAACAGTAGTCCATGTATAAACAATATTAGATGTAACAAACCACTTAAGGACTGAGTTTCCCTTAGGATGTGTTCATTTTGCACACTTAGTGCTTTATGGCCCTGCCTTTGACAGATGCCTGCCTATCAGAGACACTGAAGATCTATGGTTGGACTTAGGAGAGGGTTTCATGTGCGCCAGGCCCAGAAACAGCATCACTGATGCCTCACCTAGGACATCCAGAGGGAATGACTTCATGAGCACTTTCAGGAAATGTGGCCTTAAAGCTGGTGAATTTCATTTTGAATCTTTGTTTTGCATTTTGTAACCCGTGAACGGTAATAAGATTTTCACTCCTGCTGATAGTTGTGAATAAGATGAATGATCTCCCAAAGATGCATGTTGACAGATTTCTATTTTTAGTCCCTGTTTTCCTTTTGTCTATCTGCCTGAAAATTTTACAAGGGTGCCCATTGCCTTTGATATCTAAAAATGATATTCTTTTAACCTCTTTGTCCGCTGGTATTAGTGTTTTGGGTTAGAGTTACCTCTGTGGATAAATAGGAGGACTAGTTTACACAAGGGGTATATCATGAGTCCATACCTCCTCCTTCAGAGGCTTAGAAACAGCTGTCAGTTATATGGTATGAACCCATTAGGCAATTCTGATGTTGATTTGACTATATATTGCTCTTTTATCACACTAGATTTAATTATGTAGCATTTACTTGGCTTACTGGGAACTACTTTCAAGAATATCTTTAGTATGGCTCCTAGATCAGCATGCAAATGTGTGAAACTTAGTCTTGAACTGTAAGAGTCAACAGATTTTTTTTATAAGGTAAGCCCTTTGTAAGAAATTCTGAGTTAATAATAATAATAATAATAATAATAATAATACTGTTCATTTTCCTTCATTGTTACTAGCATATCCTTCTCTAGCATGACCTTATAGATCAAGCTAAATGTTCAAAAAAGAAAAGAGAAAGCTAAAATGCTCTCATTAGTCCACCTTCTAGTACCAATATATTTTCAAACATGTCTTATGGTTTTGGTAATGGAAAACAGTCCTTTTCTTCTAAATCATAGCCTTAAATTCAACACAAACTGATGTGAGCAAAAGTCATCATCATTTGATTGCTCTGTGATCAGCTACAGAGTTTGGGGCTGAAGAGGTCACCTGTTTAGTTGTCTGTCACAACTGGCATCTGTGCTGAAAGTCTTAACACTGAAGTCAAAGAAGGAGATACAGATACTGAATATAAACGCTCTCTCAGCCCCAGAGCTGGTCACATCAGACACGTTAATATATCTGTCTATCTATATCTATATCAGATTTGTTTACACTGATTGTATGACATCTGGGTGCCTAATCTGGGATTAGGCAGAAGTATTCATTTCTAACCCCTGAAGAAGCTCTGGTGCCGGGAGGGCAGGTCAGGTGGCCTGGAATTTGAGAGGAGCTCCTGTGGATACCATGTAGAGACCACGCCGAGAGGTGTGGATTGCAGCTGGATGTAAAGCAGAGCCTGTATCTGCAGGTGTAAACGCATAGGCAGCATATGATAAATAGTTTATGAGGGAAAAACTTCTTGTGGGTCACTCAAAATAATTGAACAAACAGACAAAATTTTCTAGCAAGTCTTTGAATAAGACTTCTTAAGAAGACAAGGGGGAAAAGCTAGTCAGCCTCATTACAGCAGAGGTTATTTTACTGAAAATTTTAATGGAGCATGGGATAAAGTCAAATATTTTAATGTCTTCCATTGCCCTAGAAAAGACAATGGTGTTTGAGAAGTTACTCTCTGCTTTCACTGTTCTCAGTATTATTGATCATAAACAAATGTTGAAAATAATCAATTTGATGACACGATGGATAGGGACTAATTTTAAACTCAGCCATTGGGAAGTTGTTATCTTGAATGCTTCTCTTCCAGAAAAAGCAAAATGATCAGGTGGTGTAAGAGTGTTCAAAATATAATGCATATGCAAGTTAGAAGATGAATTCTGTCAACAAAATTTTCATACTTTCAAGATCATGTATTTCTCTTTGTCAGAAAAATGATAGTTTTATTTTATATTTTCAAGTTGTTACAGTATGAGACCGAGAAAAATATACTTAGAAAAATTAGAAAAGTGATACTAGAGATGTTTAATTAGCTCCTATCCTGAAGCACTCTTTTTCATGTATAGGAGATCTAAACTGAGTTTCTTGTATTAAAATACTCCTGGTATTGAAAAATGCAACCTGCTGAGTAAAAAGCCCTTTCTCACATGTATAGAACTTCTGAAGATACTTCTGCATGTAGTTGCACATATTTAGACCTTTCCTCTGAACATACTGAACAAATAGGTAACTTTGTTAGTGTTGGGAGGTGATAATACTTTAAAAGAGCCCATGTGGAGTTACCACCACTACTTCTTAACAAAGTGTGTGGGAGGTTGTCCTTTAGAAGCCGGTATGCACCAAGGGACAGAAAAGTGGCAAGGCTTGTAACTTTTGATGACATCACATAAAAAATAAGAGACACACTTTTTTATTTGCCCTTTCCTACCCACTCTTTAAGTTGTGGCAACTCACATTTTCCTTTTTTTTTGGGGGGGGGGGAAATCCAGAGAAGGGAAGTGATCCTTTTCCAAAATATTTGAGGTCTGGAGCTGGAGGTTGGGAGCAGGAGAAGAACCAAATTCTTTTACTGGGGTGATGGGACATAACAGTTACAAATTGGAAACAAGTGGCGTACTTTTCAGATGTCCAAGCATCATCAGCTGAAAAATACAATCTCTTGCAGTCATGTTGACTGAACATCCATATGGGCTGGCCAGAAGATCCAATGACCAAAGCTACAGGGCAGGACAGACTTGTTTCTGTTTTTCCAGGTAGGATGTCACAACTCAGTCACAAGAACACAGCTAATAAAATAAAAAGCAATTCAACAAAATTCCTCAGCTCTGGGTTTATAACCCAAACTCAGCACCCAAGGTATTCCAGGTACAAGTCCTTTCCCTGACTGTTTTGCTTCTCTTGGACCACTGGCTGCACTAGTATTTGTTCTCGTCTTGGATTAACCTCTGCGTAGCTGAGGTCTTGACAACTACTGTTTTCTAAAGAGTTTGCAACTTTCTACTCTCTCAGTTTGGTATTTTAAGGTCAGGATTGGGCCAACCCCTGCCTTTCTATGCAGTAAGGCTGAGGAAGATGTTAGCATTTCCTCTCATTTCTCCTTGAGTAGATAAAACCCTTGCTCTGCCAAGGACAAATATGGTCTAGTAATTCCACTGTCTGCCTTTTGCTTGCTTGCCTGCAGGAAATGGCTTTCATAGTTCTGTCCAGGAGTTATAGAGCACCCTTCTTCACTGCATATACGCCCACCCAGTGAAGAAGTTGCCACTTAACCCTGTGTACATGTATCAGTTTCTAAAACAAATGAATCTTGCTTTCTTCAGGTTGCTGAGGGCTTGCCAGTGAGCAAAACTTGGTGAAGTTCTGCCCATCTGAGTATAAAGTCAGATTTCTGTCAATGTTGGTTGAAATGGGAAGGGGAATAAGTTTTTGTTGCTTTTAGAATTAAGGTTTTGTTTTTTCTAACTGTGTCATAAACACATAGATTCTTTTCTGGTGACTAGGATATTCTCCACGTCAGACTTGTCAAACAAAATACATTTGTGACTAGGACAGGGTGGCTGGTAGTGTCAATTCTGTTTCTGAAAGCACACTCCATTCAGGCTTTGTGTTCTCTTCAAAATATATATACACTACAGGGGAGAAGGGGGCGTAGGTTGCAGCTGAATCTCACACTACTTCCTTATTGTTCCTGTGATGGGGTTAAGAAAAAGCTCAGTTGGTAGTTTGATAAGCCCAGGAGCAGAAGCAATAGACTAAGTATTGCTGCATTTAATAAAGAGCAGAAGTCAATTATAGCACCACCCAGGAGCAAGGGTAATTGGGGCAGGAGATTCAGCAGCAGGTCTTTGCCAATTCTCCCCTTTGTTTGGCACAGTTATATATGAATGTAGGCCATGCTGTGGAAGAAATCTACCTCGAGCTTGAGGTTTAAAAGCAAACTCATATTTAAATAATTCAGACACAAAAGACCTCCTAATTTTTGATGGAGATGTATTTTTGTTTCTTTCCATGGCTGAATAATGCACACAAATGTGAGGGAGCTCTTTGTTCTCTTTATCAAGGTTGCCGTACATTTGCGCAATGCAGAACTGCCTTGGCTCATTGTACAGACATTAAGAAAACCAAGCCTTTGTCTGCAGACTGAGTATGAGAAGTGCTGTCTGCCAGAAAGAATAGTGAGAGTTAAGTCATGAGGACACAAAAGTGAAGGTTTAAGGTAGGCTTTGGCTTGCCTGACTGCATTAGTTCTATCTCTCACTGACAAAGAAACCAGAGGAGCAGGTTAAAATCCTGTTAATCACTTATAATGATCAACACTGCAAAGTGATAAAGCAAGTCCTGAAACTGGGAACTGAGGACGCTCAGATCTTTCTGCTTGGCTCCTTACAGGAGGAGACTGATTTCATCACTTTGTAAAAATCCACTATGTCCCTACGTATCTCCTTTGGAAATATATAAATTCTTCCTCTTCTTCTTCTTCTTCTTATTATTATTATTATTATTGTTATTATTATTATTACTGTGTCAGGTGCTGCACAAACCTAGAAGAAAAAGATGCCCCTTCGCCCAGGAAATACTTGGTGTCAGCGTGAGAGGTGACTGTCAGAGACACTCAGGAGATAAAGGAACACAAAGACACAGTAAAAGACTATTGATCAGCAGGAGAGATGGTGATCTCAGCACACCAGAAGTTTTTGAACCATTGACTCGTTTGTGGTGGTGGTAAGAATGTTTTTCCACTGGCAAGTGACAAAAACTCCATTGACTACAAAAGCAGATAACTTGTGCTTTTAGGCAGAAATGCACAAAGATGACCTGATGCAATGATACTGTTCAGGGTTCCCTCTAAGGCCTAGTTAGACTGCAGCTTGCTTTGATTACCACTTATTTATTTGTGTGATGACAACTGACAATTTTACAAGGCTCATACAGAGTCACACATTGGCATCATTGGTATCAAAATTTCCTGTTGATATTAGGCTAATAAACAATACCAATTAAACCATGTGCACATTTACAGGCTGCTGTTGGAATTGGTGAATGTTCTGCCAAGTCAAAAGATGGCTGTTTTGTAATGTGAATCTGAGGCTTTACTAACCTGTGCTCTCACTAGTTGCTTGCAGAAGTCAATATTAACATTTGTACTACAGATGTAAGCCCAGCTTGTAACCTAGCGCCACAATAATACCACATTGTCCATTTGCAGCTAAACTAATTCATACTCCCATCAGAGCCTGGACTACTAACCAGGGCAGCTGGCAAGGTGCTGGGCTGCCCACCTTATGGTGCCTTATCTGAGCAAACATTCAGGTGCCAACTGAGGGACTTACTTTGGATGCTGGGTTGAGTTTCACATCACTGCAGGCATGGCTTCCGACCCCAATCAGTCTTGACTCCCTTTACAGTAAACTAAGAGAAACAGGCACTTCTGGAGTATGATGTCTCTTATCTATTTTAGCTGTCCCCTTTGAAAAAGATGAAGCACTTCCGAGAAGCAGCTATTTATCTCTATGGATGATGAAGTAGCCTCGACAATGAGCTCATCTGTGGCCATCAACAGTGTAGACATCTATGTTTAGTTTGATGATTTCCACATTAGATCTTGCCTGCAGACTTGGAAGAGCCTTGGTGAGCAGCCTGAGTGAGGGGGGCTGCCGGGGTGCTCAGCTCTCTCGCTGAGGAGACTTGGCCTCATAACAGGGACATCAGCCATCTGTCTTGTCAGTGTGCTGGAGGACAGGAAGCAAAAGCCAGCTGAGCCTCCAGTGATCCCTGTTGGCACGGAGGAAATAAATACACTTCTGGGATGGATTTAATTCTGTTCTGCCCCTGGAGCATGGGCTATGACAGACTGAGCATGAAAAGACGCTGGGGGGGAGGATATTTACTTCTGCAAAAAAAAAAAAAAAATCTGTCACTTAATTTAGAAGCCCTTGGAACCCCAGCCAGGACTTTTTTCCCCTTCCGGCTGTAGCAGTGCTGAATGTGGGGGGGTAACCTGAGGCAGAAGTGGTCTACTCTGACCCTCCTGGCTTGCTGGGGCTATGCTTGCTTTGCCCTGCTCAGGCTGGTTAGCAGAGATGTGCCGACGAGGTGGCCAACGTCAGTGTGTCTTCGGGTGGCAGCACAGCTGCAGAGAACCAGGAGGGAGAGGCAAATGCCATGGGCAGCCCTGTGCTCTCCCTGAAACGCAGTGTCTGTGAGCACACAGCAGACCTGCTTTGCTTCACCTCTAGGGAGGACGCCTGCATCCTCTCAGGGCAAGGAATTGCCCTTTCACAAAGCTATATGCAAACATATACTGCATAGAAGGAAAATAGTAGTTTAAGCACTTTCTTAATGGTGCCTCCAGTGGGCCCAAGATGGTAGGAAATGGCAGGCCTGCCCTTTCCTCTTGCCGTGGTGTTTTTATGACACAAAATAACCCCAAACATGCCCTCCCATAACTAGGCCTTGCAGGCCAGCTGGCTCCTCACCCGCTGCCATCTGCAGTCCTGCTTCCTGATTAAGTCCTGTGCAAAAGTGCAGTAACACCATTGGCTTCCTCTGCAATGGGTGCCTATAGATACTTAGGGACAATTGTAAAAAGAAGCCAGATGAGGAATAAATAAGTCTGAACAGTTTGTAGCAAAATGATTGAGATGAACCCCAGGAGCTTCTAAACATCACCTGTGTCATCCTACTCTGTAGCTCTTTCTCCCTGAAGCTGCATGAGACTTGACTGTTTTGTGTGTTGCTTTGCTGCTCTTTGCTGAAGGGTGGGATCCTCCTTGAATGAGTAATCAGTCAATGGTAAATGAAAAGAGAAGGCCGCTGAGGCTTCACTAACTGCGTTCATTACAAATGCTGTAATTGTAAAGATTTACTATAATTCAGTTAGCTGCCCTAAAACCCTTGGCAAGCCACATTATTGAAATGTTTGTTGTTACAAGATTGTCGTAAATTGGAGTCAATCATCCAAACCTGAAATTGTCTTTTTTACTTCTGTGTGGTACGCAACATCTTTTCCTCCTCCTATTACTTTAAATTAAATTCCCTGGTTATTATATCTGGAATACTGAATTGGACAATGCCCCCCCCCCCCAAAAAAAAAAATAGAAAACAGTCAAAGCTTCTCACCTCCTCAGCAAAAGATCACTGAGTCCTTCTCATCTGAGAGCCCAAGCTGTTACCCCCAGCAGTTTCTCTGGTGCCGTCAACAAATGGCTGTCAGGAATCACATAGCTGACTCTGCTTTGCAATAGGCAATAGGACAGCTGGACAGGACCAGTGCTTCTCCACCTGCAGCTTGTGGAAATGGGTGCTAAACAAACAAATGGGCCAAGTAAAACCATACATGCAGATTTCCAGGCACATACCAAACAAACCAATCATGGAAAAATATTTACTAAATGTTCCAGGTTATGCCTGGTTTTTACTGGTTTTTATTGGTTATGTCTTACGGGCATGGACAGCTGCATGGATGTAGATTGTCCTGGCATTACAAATACCAGTTCAAGGGTGGCAGTTACAGTGCCTCCTAAAGGTATAACATTTTATGTGTTACATAAAATGGCTGATAGGTACAGTTATGGAAAGGGGATAAAGGAGAGCAGCATGGCCTCAGGGGAACAACGATATACCCCAGTTAAAACTGTTTCTGAGGACTAGGTTGATGACTGTGGCGGGCCTTGGTAGGACTACACAATGGGAGAGGTTCCCTTTACTTGACTGGTGGGGCACATATATAAGCGTCAGGTAAAACATAGTCCTGCATAGCTGTTGACAGTAGCTCTTTCAGTGTTTATGTGCCTTGCCTGGGATGAGCTGTCAGTTCAGTCAAAATGAAAAGCCATCTCTAAGATCTGGCTGAGTTGTGCTCACTGTAGGAGCAGGACAGTGGCAAGTAAAGAGGATTTTATATCAGCAGGTACTTCTTTAGATTGTAGGGCCAAGTTCCTGTCTAAACAAGGTTAGAAGTCTTTTATAACTGGTTTATACACTTGGAGAAAAAATAGTCAGTCCTGATGTTTCTCATTGCTCCCCTGTCAAGTGATAGTATCTGGTTCTTCTGTGGAAAGTATGGAAACAGGCACTTCAGCTGTTCCTTACAAAACCCTAAGAATTCCTCCTCTGATAAGCCAAAGTTTGTGCTGCTTCAGAGCTGAAAGTGGGGCTAGACCCCAGCAGCCATCATGAAAGCAGTGGGAAATGCAGCAGAACATAGTTGTCTTCTGCTCCTAGAAGCAGAGGGACACTTTTGCTGCTGTCCAACCCCTGTGGGAGCAAAACTCCCCCAGAGTCTCCCTTTACTCTCCCTTTACTCCCTAAAACTCCTTTTACAGAGTCTGCCTGGTGCAGAGAAACCATATGGGCCAGGAAGTCTGGAGGGGGAGCAGTGGAAAAAGACAGTGCTTGAATCTGGATATACATGGTGGGCCATCCTCTCCTGGCAGCGCAGCAAGGTGCCCCATGTCAGATGGCGTAACTGCCCTCCTTGTGCAGAAGACATCATTGCTCCCCACCATGGAGGCCCTCTCTCCTGCAGTCAGAATGGCTCTGAGGAGATAAGCTTTGCCCATTGGCTTTGGCAACAGAAAAGGTGTCATAACTTCAGGGAGGAAATGTCAGATCAGGTCTATGGATGCTACTGCTACCTAGAACCTAGAAGGTCTGTTGTGAAATTTTAATCATATGAATCCACACAATGATAAATATATTTTTCTTTTTACTTCAAATTTCTGTATTCAGCTGAAAGTGATGCTATTGTTATATCAATGAGATCAAATATAATAACTCCAACCCATTATCTCCCTTGGGGGAGAAAGTAACATCAAATGTCTGGCAGATGAATCTGGGACAAAGCTAAAACAATAAAAAAATGATGCTAATTTCAAAGTGGGCAGTGTAGAGTGCTGGTCAAATTGGGAGCCTGAGACATTACTGAGCTGAATATAAAGTTCTTTTTTTCCCCCCTCCTGAATCAAAGGGTTTCAAAGGCATTTAAATAAAACTGAAGTGATATAATTAGTACAAGCCTATGAGAAGTGACTGAATTAAGAAGTGTGGCTAGTGCTATGGCTACATAATGGAAGCCTTCAGCTTTTATTAATTACATGTTTGAAAATCTGGATTAAACAACCAAACTAATAAGTCAAAACACCAGTGTAAGGTCCAAAGAACAATGGCATTGTCATTCTGTATAGCAAGGCACCAATTCAGTGCTTAATTGATACAAGAGCTTTAATAGCATGGAGCATGTTTAATTAATAAGACTCCTAATCGGTCATGAAACTTTTAACAAGAGCTCTTGGTACTGTGGAATTGTTGTAGTATACATCCTGTGTGCTACAAAGCGTTGGATCTCTGCAGGCCATTCATAATGTTGTGTTAGTAACTGTACATAGATGAACATACTTTATCACGCTGCAGTGCCATGAGGGGGTGAGGCTGACTTTTGTGTCCTGGTGAGATAAGTGTTCACAGCTTGCAGACAAAGGGCTAGAGCCTGCTTAACCTTGTTTGTGCAGAAAGATTCATATGCTGCGGCGACTGCTTCTACAAGCCAGATCAACTGGGCTGGCCCAAAAAGGAGCAAAGAAATACTTGTGTTAAAACCAAGCTTGGAACAATCTCTTCTAACACAGACTAGGAACCACGTCTGAATTTTGACTGATGGTTAGTGTTTCCCAATAATGTGACTGTTACCCTGGGTCCAAGGTATGCTGTGCTATGGGTAGCAAGGCGTTGTGCTTTCTTCTACCAGTGCTGTTTCAAACACTTCACTTTGGCTGGAGGACAACTTTACCAGCTCAGGAGGAACTTTACCGGGCACAGGCAGCACATCTTTATAGTGTGTCACGCACACAAAAAAATCATATTTGAATGAGAATTATGAATGGAGTTTCACCATTCAACTGGTTAAAAAGACTGGAAGTTATCCTGGGTTTTGCATTTCACCAGGAGAAGTAGGGCACAATATAGAAAGCCTGAACAGGCAAGGTGAAGAGGCTGAAATACACGATGATGTGGCCTGTTGGTTCTCTGGTCATTAGCTCCAGCTCCTGTTCTCTATTTCTGACTCTAACAAGCATTCACAGACTAGCCATCTTGAGAAGGGGCTCTCTCAGCATTTTATAGACTTTCTATACTAAAGGAACAGTGTTTACTTAAATGTTTAAGCCATATGCTAGAATTTATCATCCTTCCCATTCAAAGCAGTTCATCTGAATTTGATCGGAGTCTCGTGCAATAAAAAAATATAATTAAAGGTGAATGTAAAAATTATTGAACAAATATAATAAAAGGGCAGTTAAAATGATCAGAGTGAGAGATTATAAAAATGCAAGAAACTAACACTAGCAATAGTCTCTTAAACTATTCCTAGAGCAAATCATGAATAATCTACTCTTTTTTCCCGCTTGCACAGTACTACATGAAATATTGTTAAATCAAGGATATGCTCTGGAGGTTTTTCCTCTAACATGTAGTAAAATTCATAGGAAGGATGGCTGGCTATTAGAGTAGCCTTCTATTCTTTTTCTGAAAATTGTCATGCCCAGGGCTGCCATGCACTTGATGAAGAGAACAGCTTGTTTAACATTTCTTGATGTTTTTTTTCCCCATCAATATATCTAATCACTTTTTTAAAGCTCATATAAGTTTTTAGCATCCTCAGTGCCCTATAAAGGACTCCAAAGCTTAACTTCTCCTCCTGTGAACTACCAGTTGTCATTTTCTACTTGAACCTGCCACCTGCAAGTTTCACTTGGTGCCCTCTCTTGTTAGAAGAGACAGGGGGAAATCATTCTTTTCCTCTTCTCCATTCTGCCTAGTCATAAAAAAATATTCTTGTTTCCAGAAGAGCAGTCAAATGCATTTGAGTACTCTGCATGAGGTCATCCTTCATCATAAGATTAATGGAAAGAATGTGCTAGGGAAAACATCTGGCCATCTGTAATACAAGCACCTGAGAAGTCTGCTATAGTCAGAGATTATTTTATATGGTGGTCAGGGGACTTTGGAGGCGATAAAGCTGGACAACTGGTTCTTGGAAGAGAGTTACCTTCAAACTGCAAAGACACTAACTGGATATGCAGAGAGAAAGTCTCTTCAACCTCTGCTCTGTATTTTCTTATGCATGGGGTACAACGATATTAATAAGATGGAAAACATATTGACCAGAAAGTAGTTTAACAACCAAATATGACAATTAAAAATATTTGCTTTTAATATGGCATCAACCTGAAAATAACAGATCCATTATATAATGTAACCTGAGTGCAGCATTTTTTCTGTGGTACATTTTTATTTGCACCAGATTCTTAATCTGAAATGTAGTATCACTACCAGATGTATTGTAGTGGAACTTCTGTGTCTTGTGGCTGTGATCAAAGGTGGAGTAGACTGCAAATGGTGATTAATGAAGATACTGACTCCTCTTTTTTCAGTGACCTAAGTTCAGAATTTGTTTTTAATCTTTTAAAGTGACAAAATTAAGCAGAAACTAAGCCAGGCAACAGATAAGCAGGCACTTCTTTGTGTGTATGAGATAGAGCAAATAAGGTAACAGCTATTTGTGGACTTAGCAGTGTTTGTTGTTTAACATCTACACATTCTCTAATGGCAGTTTCTGCTGCTTGGTTAATACACTTGATTGGTTTGGTTCACTGGCTTGTGGCTGTGATTTGCAGAAATGTTCAAAAGATCACTGATGAAAGGAGTACATCAGAGTGAAGCATAAGACGGTCTGGAGGTTTTGAAGCTAACTCAAAATCTCCTAGTTGTAGAAGCATAGCCGAGATCTGTGGTTTTCCAGAGTTGCTTTCTGGCTTGCTGGGTGAGTGCTCAGTAGCTGAAGTCACTTGGAGTGGTTTGCTGCATTCAGTGGCTATGGCCAAGAGGCTAATCACTGCTGTGTAGCAAAAGCCTGTACACAGCACAATAACCGGCAATAGTTAGTCCTTGAGTCTCTTAAAAGGTGCAGTTCCCCACAGATGAGACAGCAGAGCCATGACTGAGTCATCGCTCAGACAGAAAGCCTTCCTCACACAAATAACAGGAGAAGGAAGCATTTTGCGAAACATTCCAGTGTTACTGTCTATTTTAAACTCAGTTGAAAAACAGATTGTCTAGTGGTGGTGTGCGATTTGCCAGCCTGGTGTCCAGGTCTCTTGTGTCTAAAATCAAGCATTAGATTCATGCCCTTGGGGTCATGGTTTCATGGGTCATGTCCATGAAGAGGATGGTGGTCAGCTGCAGCAGTTCATGGGACCTACAGATATTCCCTCCTGCTCTACTCCATGGTGGTAATCCTCTGCTCTGTCCCCCTACAGCCACTGCCTGCTCAAGGGTTGAGGGCTGCGCTGCAATGAGCAGGGTGAGGTGCAATGGGGAGAGGGGCAGTAGATGCCCGAGGGTCTGTGGGAGGCTGCCAGGGTGGGAGAGGACTGCAAATGCTGTGCTTGCTCCAGGCTCTGATATAGATCTTGGTGGCCCTGCTGCTGACCAGCACTGCTAACTCTGCTCTTCTAAGCTGTGCTTCAATCAGCGCTGGGGTCATGGGCCTCCCTTGACAATAAGCTTGGCTAAACAGGAATTTCTCTTCTGCAGCAGCTATGTCTTGGCAGAGCAACAGTTTGGCTGGGAAGGGGCCGTTGCTGAGGGAACAGCATCTTTCTCCTTTTGATCCTTCTCTGTAATGCCCATGTTAGAGATGTGACACAAATGCTTGTTCTGGAGGAAAGCTTTGGGTAAAATCCTGGCCCCACTGAAGTCAATGGCAGCATTCCCATGGACTTCAAAGGGGCCAGAGTCTTGTCCTTTATCCTTCTGTTTCCCTTCTCTTCATCCTGGAGAGGATGTTTGCTCAAACCAACAAATGTGATGTATGTATAAGCCCGATGGAAAAAAACAAACAAAACAAAACAGCCCCAATGTTAAGAAAGTTGCAATGGCATGGGAGTGCCTGGAGATGTGAGGGGTGGGAACTTTTCTCAGGAACAAGGCCAGCTGGCTTCCAGACACAGGCTAGTGAGGAGACTTGGCTAATTGTGTGATTCTAAATACAGAGAAATAGCAATAAGAAACATCCCTAAACTTGGGGGTATTAGAGAATGCAATAATATACTCAAACTTGTGTCTGCCAAAAATCAAGCTGACAGAATCTAGGATGAAAAATGTTGGTGTTTCCTGCCCCTCCTCCCTTTTCTCTTTTTTGTCTTCTTTGATTTTTCCAGCTGGCTCATCTAGCTTAATTTTGAACCAAGTCTGACTTCAAGTGCCTTTCCGGTTTTTGTGGAATATTTTACATAGTAATCTGTCTGTCTGACATAGCAAGACTGTGGAATCTGTAAACCAGTGCTTGTCCTTGCTGTCACAGTGAAAACGTAAATGATAACACTGCCCCATTACCTCTTTAATGATTGCAGTACAACTCCCACTTAAGGTCTCTATGGCTTGGGAAAGAATTATATGCACTGGCTGAACTTTTTAACAGCTATCATAACAGTAATGTTGGGAATTTTGAGGGGGGGCATGGTATGAAAACAAACATGACTAACAGCTAAAAAATGCAGTGTGCCAGCAAACATTAATACATGCCTATTAAAGATGGGCTTGAACCAAAATCTGACTCCACCACATCACAAAGTATGGTGGGAGTTTGAAGCCCAAGCCTTGATCAGTCATCTTGTTGACCCCTCTCTGTCTGTGGATTGAACCAAATCCACAAATCTCAAGGTCTGTCAGTTGAGATCCATCAGACACGGAGACAAAGAAAAATGTAACCTGCCTGAAAAAAACTCCTGTGTTTTGAAGCATGTACTAACAAAGAGAGTCAAGGAAATTTATTGCAGAGGTGTTTTATTGCCTCTTTGGATAATTTCTGTGGAGTGTATTTTATAAGCTTTGGCCACATTTTTACATAACTGATGAATAAAGCTCTCATTGTTCAAAGGGAGTCATCTGGTGACTCATGGACTTCTTCAAACACTGCTTAAAAGAAACCCTCATGTGATATTGAGAATGCTACTATATATAGCTATAGGCATACGGAAAAATGAACCACTTCTCAGCTTGATCAGTTACTGGACTGGGGAGGCTCAGACAACTCAAGATTGATAGACACAGGGAACCAGTAAGAGTATGGCATAATCTGTGCTCCTCAGGGTAAATAAATCTCCTTGATTTTTGTGTCACGAATGCTGATACTGTTCTTGCAACTCAGGACTTCACTCTGTCAGTATGAGTTGAATCTAGAGGGACTCTAAGTTATTTTATTAATGAATGTTTGCTTTGTCCCTCCTCGAGTGAACAGAAGTGCAGATATGCCTTGCATAGCACTAACCGATAAGAGGAAAGTTAAAAGGATTCTTAGCTGGGCAAATAACTGCTTTACAAGATTTACCTAATTCTCTAGATCGTTCTGGATGAAACAAATCTTTCAAACCAAGCTTCTCTACCAGCTTGATGGTGTAAGGTTGTGTGCCCCGGGAGGCTTTGGGGTGCACAGTCTTTCTGCAGCCCAAGATGCTCTCTAGGGAAAGGGCCTGTCCCAGCTGGGTGAGGGGCTACAGTCTAGAGCTGCAGTTGGGATGGTAATGGGATACTAATTAGCTACATTTATCCTAGTGCAGATGTGCATCAAACAGCTTTATAAACCAGCTGTGACTTAACTTTAAACATCTTCATGGTATTGCTGAACTTTTGTGTGTTAGCAACATGTTAATAAAAACAGTCTCACCCTTCCCACATGAATGTCAAGTAATCTTGTAGATCAGCTTTTGCTGAACCTAAAAAAACTGTGTCTAGTGCATGTCTGGCAGAATTCCCTGGATATTGATTACTGTATCCCTTTTTTTCCCCTCTCTTCTATCTTGCTGTTTCATTATCTATTGTGCTATGGGCAATATACAAATACAGTACATTGGTCCCTGGTAAAAAGTAGCTGAAGGAGAGCACAGCTCCATGTTGATGACTACTAAAAGGTGATAATAAAGATATTTTAATAGATTGTTTTCAGCTTGTAAGGATTACCTTTTTATTGAATGCTGGTCATCCCTGTGGTCATTCTGGGGAAGCGAAGAAAGGACAAGTCTGTGTAAATCTGAACTCAAGTTTATAAAATCAGAGATTGAGATTGGAATTTTATACCCATGATAATTTGGGGTGGGGGTGTGTGACAAATTACATGGGCTATCCTGAGCTACTAGAAAGCGGAGGCTGAAATTCTGTTCAAAGGGAGATGGCTCCTTACTGTGTTCCCTACCACTACATACCTGAGTATAATCATATTTTCCAGGTGCTGTCTTGTTGGCCACACTAGGGTTTGAACCAGGGCCCTTGAGAGCTGAGAGGTAGGTGAGAACTGAAGCCAGCACTCCTCTCTTCGTGCTGGGAGACTCAAACATTTTGCATAATAGGACAGAGGAGACAATGCATGATGTACTCACCAGTGGGTTACATGCTTTAGCCTGAAATGATGTCTGGACTGAACAGGTCCCACAAGGCCATGTCGGGGAACTTGGGAGGTGAGCATCCTCCTGTGGGGAGCTTTGACATTACCCCATATCCCACAACATCCCTAGTCTGGGAGACTTCACTGCATTTCCTATTTACATTCTACAGTTTGTATTAATGTAATACTGCATTCAGGCAGATGGTTACTGTGTGCCTGGAAGCACAAGGGAGGAACTGAAGAGGCGAGCTTATCCTGTACCAGAGAAAAAAAACGTATCTTCTGTGGCAGCAGGGCCTCCAGGAAGGCTCAGCGTTGAAGATCTTTTCCCTTTTCTACGTAATACTGAAATATTAGGACAAAAGAGGGAGGGCAGGTAATCTCATTACAATCCTCTCCCTGCCTCAGAAACAGGGAGTCAGGAGATATCCATAGCTGGTTCCTCTGGGAGCTGGATATGGTGGTGTGTGTTCTGACTATAAAGACCTAAATACATGATTAAAAAGTAGTGATGGACACTCAGGATGACCATGTTTTCAGAGTTGCTGAGCAGTCATAAATGCCTTTGAAGCTGACGGGATTTGTGAGACCATGGTATCTTTGAAAGTTAAGTATTATTAACTTGAGACATGCTTTAATGCAGATCTAAAAATACGTAAAAGTACTCACCTCATAACCTGAAGTACGAAAATTTTTAAATGTAATATATTAAGAAAGATACAAATGTACCCAATGCAAATAACTTGACTTAGAGAGTATTTAGTGAAAATATTGGTATTTCCATCCTCAACACTGCATGTCTAATAAGGACACAAAACTATGAGCAATTTACATCCAAATCAATGTATTGACAAAACAGCAAATCTCCAAATTACCCAGCTGCTCAAAGCTAGTGCATTTCTCCATGTAACCTTTTGCATTATTAGTAGCAAACAGAGTCCTAGTTACTCATGTGAACACAATAACTGACCAGTCAACAACTAAATATCCCCATAGGTCTGCCCATGCTCTATTAAAACGTGTCTGATTGATATCCTGCAAAGCTTCCTCAGTCTAAAAGGGCAAAACTCTGTCAAATCTTTCTCAGTTTCATGCCTGAATCTCTGCTTCCCATGCCTGCATGCCCTCTGTATTCCTGTATCCTCCAAACTGGGTGCCCAGGGAGCACTGCCATGTCCTCTGTTCTGGTGACTGCCCTGGCTACAACCTCACCCTGTATCACTGCAAGTTCCCAAAGTGAAGAAGGGTCCTTCTCCTTGGGGCTCCTTCTCCACAGCTGGGGAAACAGGTGTACAAGCAGGCAGGGAGCTGCACTGTTTGTTTTCTGCATGGATGTTCAGAGGACTCCAAGGATATCTGCGTGCTGGTAGTAGACTGCCATTTATTTCCCAGGCATCAATGGCAGAACTACTGGTTTCCGTTCATTGAGTCTCTGAACAAGGAAGAAATGCCTGTGTGGAGCACTAGGGGCACAGGTGGTGATACAATAGGTATGTGGTGACCACAGAGAAAGTGAAAATAAGAGTCATCAATGATACACGGGAAATAAATGGCAGTCTACTATAAACACACAGATATCCTTGGGGTCCTCTGAACATGAGCAGGGATTATGTACCCTGCCCTTTGCCTTCCTGGAAAGCAGCTAGGGAGTACCAGGAAGGATGCCCCTCTTAGCTGTAACATCAACGTGGTGAGTGGCTAAATGGTTAGTCAGCATGTGAGGTAACTGGAAGTGCATCCAATCCTCCTGCAACTGCTGCTGAATGTGTCAGTCAAAGCCCTTCTGATGGTGATTTCAGTACAGAAAGGGCACATCTCCAGCATGAGTTGAGTTGACGCAACTGGCAGTGGAATAGTCTTTTGTTTGTAATTCCCCTTCTGCAGGAACAGTGCCAAACCACTGCTGTCTTGCACAACACAGGCTTGACTGTAGGGCTGGTCAGTGAGGTTGAAGGGATAACGTCTTTGGATATGACCTGTTTTATGTAGGACACAGGTAGGAAAAGATTCAACAGTTTACCTTCCTGACTCTAGGTATTGAAGGAAATCTGAGCTGTTACTGATTTGTTACTGATTCCCAGAATTACCTTTTTTAAGATATGAAAAGTGAAATTTCCCTTAAAATTTATCTTTTCCCAAACTATAGACACTAGGGGTAGCTGAAAAGTGGCCCTGACCGTTTTATTTCAGAGAGGTCACTGGAAGCATCAGGTGGCACTGACTTTTCATGACTGATGATCTGAGTACATTTTTCATTAATTAACTCCATGCCCTTGTTCCCAAATGCTGGAGAGCAAACAACATACCTCAAATCACCCTGTGGAGGGTACAGGGATTAAATAACGGTAACATGGGAAAACCAAACCAAACCTTTATGCAACTAAAATCCTGCCACAGTTCAGACAATTCAGCTAAAGATTCTGACTAACATGATTAATGCATGTCCCAAAGGGCTCAGATTGGTATTATTTCCATATTCATTTAGGTGCTGGCCAGTTTCAGCCCCCAGAGGGTGCAAGTAGCAAAGAACAAATGTTTTCCTTTTGAAGAATACATCTCAGGAAATTTGTGAGTGTAGGTGCTTGTTGTTAAGAGGGAAGTGATCCACTATGGAAGTCAAGGTTTTAGGAAACTTGTGCATTATTTCTGAGCTTAGCAGAGTTCCCTACTTTATTTCCAGTGGGGAACCTTTCCCCCACCCTTCCCCTCTTTAGTTAAAACTTCTGCCTGCCTTCACTCCGCCCCAAAGTCAATTCCCCATTTTTTTCCCGGCTGAGAAGATACTGGAGCTATATTTCATAAAATGATGATGCCAGGGAGCAGCAAAGACTGGCTGGCTGGCTGCTCCTTAAAGGATGGGGAGCCTGGATTCAAGGGGGATAACACAGCTGGCAGGTCGGGGGCCTCGGTAGCCCGGGCCCATGCCACCACATCAAGCAAGGCAAGCAGAACACATCATGGCCAGATTCTACTAAGAGTCCAGATCATCAGGCAAGTTTGTGGTGATGAGATAGGTCCAAGGTCAAGCCAGGAAGATGATCTGCAGGTCAGGATCAAGTCCAGTGGTTGCCAAGCAGGTTCACTGCAACAAGGCATGTCCAAGGTCAAACTGGGAAGTCAGCCCGTGGGTCAGGGTTTGGATCAGTACAGCCCATAGCAAGGTAGAGACACAGCTGTGGCTGAGCTGGAGACCAGCACTCCTGCAGCATCACTGAAACAGGGAGTGAAGGCCCTGAGCTGAGTTCAAACGGGCTCCTGGGCAGGAAGCCCCAGATTAGTACCACCATTGGCAACAAAAGGAAGACTAGGCAAAATGTGGGCCCTTTGCTGAATGGGGCAGGAACCCTGGTGGCAGAGGATACAGAAAAGGCAGAGATACTGAATGCCTTCTTTGCTGCAGTCTTTACTGGTAAGACTGGCCCTCAGGAATCCCAGGCCCTGGAGAGCAGGGAGAAAGTCTGGAGAAAGGAAGACTTTCCCTTGGTGGAGGAGGACCTGGTTAGGAATCACTTAAGCAAAGCTGACATCCACAAGTCCATGGGCCCTGCTGGGATCCACTCACGAGTGCTGAGGGAGCTGGCCAACAACACTGCTAGGCCACTCTCAATCTTCTTGGAAAGATCATGGTGATCAAGAGAGGTGCCTGAGGACCAGAAGAAAGAAAATGTCATTCCAGTCTTCAGAAAGGGCAAGAAGGAGGATCCAGAGAGCTACAGGCCAGTCAGACTCACTCAATCCCTGGAAAGTGATGGAGCAGCTCATCCTGGACACCATTTCCAAGCATATGAAGGACAAGAAGGTGATCAGGAGTAGTCAGCACAAACTCACAAAGGGGAAATCATGCTTAACCAATCTGATAGCCTTTCAATCCTGTTCAGTGACTTGGATGAAGGGACAGAGTGCACCATCAGCATGTTTGCTGATGATACAAAACTGGGAGGAGTGGCTCGTAAACGAGAGGGCTGTGCTGCCATTCAGAGAGACCTGGACAGGCTGGAGAGGTGGGCGGAGAGGAACCTCATGAAGTTCAACAAAGGCAAGTGCAGGGTCCTGCACCTAGGGAGGAGTAACCCCATGCACCAGTACAAGCTGGGGGTTGACCTGCTGGAAAGCAGCTCTGCGGAGAAGGACCTGGGAGTGCTGGTGGACACCAAGTTAAGCATGAGCCAGCAATGTGCCCTTGTGGCCAAGCAGACCTGTGGTATCCTGGGGTGCATGAGGAAGAGTGTTGCCAGCAGGTCGAGGGAGGTGATCCTCCCCCTCTGCTCAGCCCTGGTGAGGCCACATCTGGAGTACTGTGTCCAGTTCTGGGCTCCCCAGTACAAGAGGGATGTGGCACTACTGGAGCGAGTCCAGCGAAGGGCTACAAAGATGATTAGGGGATTGGAGCATCTCTCTTATGAGGAAAGGCTGAGAGAGCTGGGCCTGTTCAGCCTGGAGAAGAGAAGACTGAAGGGAGATCTTAAAAATCTTAAATACCTGAAGGGAGGGTGTAAAGAAGATGGGGCCAGATTCTCTTCACTGGTGCCCAGCAATAGGATGAGAGGCAACAGGTGCAAACTGAAACACAGGAAGCTCCATCTGAACACAAGGAAAAATTTTTTTACTGTGAGGGTGACAGAGCACTGGAACAGGTTGCCCAGAGAGATTGTGGAGTTTCCTTCCTTGGAGATATTCAAAAGTCATCTAAACACGATCCTGGGTAACGTGCTTTAGGTGACCCTGCTTGAGCAGAGGGTTTTGACAATATATCTCCAGAAGTCCCTTCCAACCTCAACTGTTCTGTGATTCTGTGATCAGGCTGGCCAGAGCCATTAAGGCTTAATAGTGCACTCAGGGCCTTGACAGATGAGATACTTCACTTGCTTCCCTCCCCAATCCCCTTCCAATACAGCAATTCATCATTTGGCTATGGCTCATCGATAACACCTGTGGAAAGAGGTTGTCCCAGTGAACATTCCTAATGTAATTTGAATATATGCAAATGCCACTTATTTTACAATGCTATATCTACTTTTTCATCAGAATTGCCTCTCTGCTCTTCTTGTTACAACTGAGACTGATGAACCAAGTGCAATGGATATCCATGGAGGGTGTCTACTTGGAGATTCATTGGTTTTCTTTGTCAGAAGGTGGTATTTCATTATTGAATGCATACTAGAGTTTTTAAGAATTGTAGATTTTAAAGTCCTAGAAACAAATAGCCGGTAGTGTTTACTAAACTAATGTTTTATTTCTTCTATGCTGTATCAGACTTCTACAATGACATCGCTCAAGAGTCATAGATCAAGCTGTGACTGTGCTAGCCACAATGATGACATGGGCCAAAGAGATGCTCCTTGCTCCACAAAGCTTAGGTAGGGACAAATTCTCATGTCTTTAGTCCTATGGGGGGTAGGCACTAGGGTACCAGTGCTCTATTTATCTGAGACACTTGGCAGTGCATGGCACTACAAAGCACAAAAATACAAGGAACAGAAAATTGCCCTAATTCAGCTTGGACATGTTTCATTTTCTTAAAGAAATGCTTTAGTCTATTAGATTAATCTGTAGTTTTGCTCCAGCCACTCAACTGTAAGGGGGCTGAGCTGAAGGCAAACAGTGGTTCACTTTTATGACCACTCTGAAAATACAAAGAAATCTATTTCTCCTGTGCACTAACTGTAATGCACGCCCAAGTGCAGAATTCTTTAATTGGGTATAGTGGCTTGAGGTCTGGATTTATGTATGTGCACATCAGTGAACTCCTCTTAAACCATAAAGTGCTGTTCATATAATTATTTTATTAGCATCAGCTTTCTATATGGAGAAGGCAGAGCATATGGCAAACTCAACAGATACCTATAGCCACCGTCTAGATAACATTACTAGAAAGAAAAAAAAAAAATTACATTTTTAGTGTATTGACTTAGAACACTCAGGAGGCTGAACTGGAGACTGCTGTCATATTTGTTATCCTGTTGATTGCCTAATGTGAAACACAGGTCAGCAAAATGTGGGAAAAGGGAGACATTATGAAGGACTGGAGTCTGAGCACTGGGACTAAGAAACTACAAAGAGTGACCTACACTAAGTGTTTAACAACTGTTCAGAAACCCAGCTTCTTACTTCTTTAGGTTCCTCTGTGTGGTTAGAAACTCACAATGTCATGGATGCAACATCCTAAAAGTCCTGGAGGAAGATTAATGCTGGCAACATGACTGCCGGCTGATTCATGGGGAGCAGCTGTGGAGAAAATGTGTCTTCCTGCCATCCCAGATGGATGGAAACTCTCATGAAAGAGCCCCTACAAGGGAGGATTGGCTTCAGCATGAAGTGTTGTGTTGTAACCTGCAAGCAGATCCGTGTGGAGATACTATAAGGAAACTTAGTTCCCTGGATGGAAAAAACTTCCAAAACTTCCTGAACATCCCATTCAAAGCAAAGACTGTTTCTGTTCCCTTTAGGAAGTGTGCAGGCAATGTGGAGCACTGGAAAGTGAGGTCTTCTGCTCTCACAGACAGGTGAGAGCAGGTTGATGCCTGGATCTGTTGGTTTAAAATCACAGGAAGATTAGGCTTTTCTGAGTGAGAAAGTTTCCTCCTGTTCCAAAGGTGGGGAGAGAGAAGGGGAAAAGGAGTAGGGAAGAAGAAGCTCAGAATGAGTAATCATGTGTGACTGAAGGTCCTTGAAAGAGCACAACAGATGCTTCAGCTGGATTTATTTTTGTCATGATGCTAGGATAAAGACACTCCCAATCAGTTTTACTGCTTTCTAATATCAATGGGCAGTGCTTTACAACACAGTAAATACAGGGAAATATCTTTTCTTGCTATGGAAACAGCATGGTGATTTATACCAGCTTAAGGAGCACTGCTTCTGTAAGTCTTCCTTGTTTTCCAAAAAGAAATAAGAGAATTTTCTTGTATTTCTGAATAGGAAATGCTCCTGGGAGACAATACTTCAAAGACTGCTCCGAAGACTGCCCTCTCTTCCCAGGATTTCTGGGTAGCCTGTTAGATGTTCAACAGCAATACACAGACAGATAGGGCTGGGATGAGGCAGCCAGCTTCAATTTTCAAATATATGTGGATTTTCAGTATTTGACTAAATTTTGGTTGCAAACAAACAAAATTAGGGAGAATTATGAAGGAGATATTATTTTCTCTTTCTCAGGAGAGCCCACCTGAGCAGGAGAAGGGAGGGAGTATGTATGCCTGTACAAGACAAAATATTCCACTTCTAGTTCCATCTAATTCCCAAATTTGTACAGAACTGTTATGTGCTTCCTTCATGACTGCTTTCAGGAGACATAAACAAGCGGTGAGGAAAAGAACAATTCAGATAATTGACTTTATTGAGCAAGCACTCAGGCCTGCAGGCAGAGCATTTGTACAGCTTCTGTGGGGCTGTGGGTGAGTGGGATTGCGGGAGGGCAAAGCAGGATTGATCAGGAGCACAGGATCCACTGCAGACCTGATCAGGTGCATACACACTCACAGGTAAACATTATAGGTTATTGGGCCATGGTTAGTGACTGCTGAAAGAAATGAATTCACTGTTAACTTTGCCTTTCCTCTGTTTAATAGCCCATATTAGGTGTAGTTTAAAGATGTACACAAACTAATTAGGAAAGATATGTTCTGGAGTGGAGTCACAGCTGCAAGATGTGAAATTCCTGCTATCACTAGTAAAATGTAAAAGGCTTGTTTACACACTTCAGATGTCAAATTTCAGCTACACTGCCATGAGTGGCTGAACTTGTGATATTCCTTTCTTCCTGCACAGTAAGCATTTCTCTGAGAACTTGTAATGCTGCCTATAATACCGGTTGTAAGGCTGCATCTGAAGCACGGCTTGTGTGCACAAATGCTTGTCCATTTTTTTTTTAACAGTAGCTTTTGTTTGAATAAAACATGTTGTTACACATCCCCTGCAAAATTTGCTTCTTGTCTTTAATATTTTCACCTAGCTATATTACTAGTATGATTTCTAGAGCTCTTTTCAATTTCCGTAGGGTATCTCATCCTTAGATGAGGAATGTTTTTTTCTCTACTGCATCCAAGCTATCACTGTTTTTAGTGAAGGTTCCCCTCCTCCCTTATAATACTTAAATGATTTAAGTTTGTACTAATAAGATCTCTGGCTGTTTAGCTCTATGGCATTCATTATCAGCAATTGGTCATTTTACTATACTTTTTCCCTCTCTCTAGATGTGTATAATACTAAAATAACTAATATTACTTTAACTATATAATAAATGCATGTTGCATATTACAGTAATAAATATAAAATATAATTACTAATATAATATATATTATTATATGTTATATAATGTTAGTATATTCAATACTAACATATTATAATATATACACTATACACTATACAGTTGACTGGATACTGTGCAATATGCAGGACTTTCTCTCCATCTGGAACCAAACCAAAAATGAAACTTCAATGAGATATAAAATCAAAACCCACTTTCAACTTAATTTTTCCTTTTTAATGGATTTTATTTTATTTTATTTTATTTTTATGTATTTTTGAAAAAGAGATACTAGAAAGGCATGAAGAATTCTTCATCATAAAATACAATCTTTTTCAAGATATTGGATTCCATCTGTTATGTACTGTATCATGGCTAAATGACTGAGGTATCTTTTGCAATTTTAGATCTGGAGCCTGCTCAGTTAGTGCTAACAGGGCTGTATTTTGCCTCACCTGATGTCAATGTGTACTACAGCACATTCTAGAAAGTTCTAGAAAATCTGTGAGGAACATATATCAAAGGTTTAAGGCTCATGAACTCTAAATGATTTGGAAAAGCTTTAGAAAAACGTTGAGAAAGACACAGGTTTACACATCACAAATACTGACTAGCTAAAGGACAAAGCTCAGCAAATAAGACTTGATAAAGTCAATTGAACTCTTTCTATTATCTGTAAATTAAGTGCTTTCTTTTCACTCTGAAGAGTTTTATTTTACTCCCACTGATTTCTTAAGGGAGATTCCCGCAGTCCTCTGGGATACTGAGAGAGTATTTCAGTTGGCAGTAGAGAGACAGTCATGTTCAGGCTATCACAGAAGAGCAAACTCTAATGGGACAGAGATTAGGCCCAAAATATACAATGAACCTCCATGGACAGATGTTCAGAAGCTGGCCTGGAAATCTAAAGGGTCAGATCAAGTATCTTTACTTGATCTGCCAAGTTTATCAGCAAGTAAATCCAGGTGTGAGGAGGGAGACTCCACTAAGGCTGATCCAAAACTGAGAACTGAAAGAGAAACGTTTAGGAACTGTGCAAGTCCTCAAAGCTACCTAAGATACAGAAGCTGGATCTTAGTATCAATGTTTTGGGCTCAGTCATGTGCAATTGGTGTAAAACATTCAGAAGTGAGAATAAAAGGGAGTCTTCAGTCTTTTTGGTAGGGAGATAATCAGGTAGTCACATTGCAGTGACAGTAGTTAAGTTTTCATGCTCTTTGGGGCCTTGATAGACAACATGGCCATGCCAGCAGGACAGTTCTGCACATATTCTCCAGGTGGGCCATGGGGCTGGGGCTGGGTCAAGCAGTCAGCCCGTGGGTTGGGGTCCGGATCAGGCCTGGTGAGGGTAACTGGGGTCATAAACAGCTGTTTGAGGGCTGAGCAGGACCATGGGGTCAGGCCAGGCAGTCGCCTGTGAGTTGGGGGACCCATGGCTGGGCAGGGGCAGGGGCAGGGGCAGAGGCAGGGCTGTGGTGGGGTTGGAGCTGGTGCTGCTGTGGTGTCATGGGGCAGGGCTGAGATGGGGCTGGGGATGCTCAGGGAGGAGGCTGGGGGTGAGCAGGGACAGCAAGGGCTGCCAGAGCCCCCAGGGCCTTGAGACTGGCCCAGGATGTTTTGGTCATAGCTGGTACTAGTGCTATGGGTGAAGCTGAAATTCAGTTCAGTGACCAGGAAAAGTTTGTCCATGTCAATGAAGCAAATTATCATAGAAATCAGTATAATCTTAGAAATAACTGAACTATTTTTCAGATTTAGCAGTATTCTATCTCTTTCCATTGCCTTTGTGCTGTGAGGAAATCGGCTCTGGGAATTCTGTGTTTTGGTTCATTTTGGCTTTTTAAACCTGGCCATGTAGTCATTTTTTACTCTGAAACACAAGCACTTAATGTTCATGGACATGTTTGTTCTTCCCTGGGTTATACGGTGTGTGAGAGGGAATATAAACATAGGGGTTGTGGCAGTGAAGTGATTCACAGTGATCTACCTCTTTGCTTTTCCTCACAGCAAATGAAAGAAGTAGGGGAGAATAAGGGGTTCCAAACCATTGGTCTGACCAAACTGCTTGTCATAGGGCCTAGAGAGTAGATAAAAATGTATATTACTTCCTATTTGCTTACTCTCCAAGCTCCCAAAGGCCAACTCCCAAAATAAGCAAGAGCAACTCCTAGTCAGGCTAATAGTTAGGCTATTCCAGTTCTGTGTCTGCCCTGTTAGAACAACTACATAATAGGATATACCAGGACACTGTGGACTATATTTTTCTTCCAGATGCAAATGACCAAAGCAAAGAGTGGAGAATCTGAAGATCTTCATGGCTAGGAAGTAATTCCGCTACCCTCAGCCCAGTAGCTAAGAGAATATGCTATCTTTCCTTTGTCATAATCCAGTTATGAGAGGGATCCAGTGTGCATGTGTGTGTGTGTGTGTGTGTGTGTGTGTGTGTGTGTGTGAGGGGTCTGAACCACCAGCTGCGGCCTTGGGGATTCAAATGCCTAGGTGCCAGAAACTGGGGAGACCGGGGAGACTGAGGATCTAAATCCGTCTGCTGGAGGGATCCACACTGAATATATGTATATGTTTCCCACTAATGGACCTTCCTGCTGATCAGCCAGGAGAACAAGATGAGACCATCAGTGCTGTTTGTATCTGAGTGGGTACTGAGCGTTTCTGTCTGTGTCGTTCTGTGGGGCCAAGTGTATATATATATGCATATATGTATCAAATACATGTGTTTGTATGTGTGCCTATTGGTAATACATGCTCAGCCTCACTACTAGTTGGATGTGGGGACATGGAGTTGCAGAAGCCTTGCCTCCATTGAGCTGCTGGTTTCAGCAGCTCCCTAACGGGCTTAAACAGTATATTTACAAATTGTCATAAAGTGCATGGATGGACCAGGATAATGATTTATGTACTATGATCCTAACAAATCATGAAGGAAAAAAAGAGCATTTTCCTTTCTTCAGTCTCAAGAGAGTCATAGACACAGTACCTTTGGGGCTCAGCCAGACCTAAATATTTAGGCTCCTATTTCTGTCCTGTTTCTGGCCATTGACAATAGGCTGACTTTCCTATTAGTGATCCAAAGCTGTGACTAGACCAATATTCCTTGAACTTCTTGAACCAGGAGCCTCTGCCTTGTCTTCTCTATTAGCTTGGCATTTTGAAAGGCCCAGGACCACCAGCAGGGAGAACTAGATGGAATATAAGCTTCCCGAACCTGGGCCAGAGACAATGCTAATGACTTAAACATTTTTCTTGCTAAGACAGACACTACAAAGACGAGCATATCTTCCTGAATATCGAAGAATCATGCATTTTTATTATGTATTCTCTAAACATATATCTCCTAACTGTGCATGTTTACCAGGTTGTAAAATAATGTTTATCATGAATGCTGAAGGAGGTTATTTGACCTTTCTGCATAACTGACCGTGTGCTGGAAGAGTAAGAGAACTAGCATGAATGCATTGGTGAGTAAGCATATGAACCTGCATCTGAAGCAAGGAAGGCAGGAAGAATATCTTCGGGATTTCCTCTGAACTAGCAGAAGGTCAAACGATGGAGAATTTTATGTCAGAGAAAATTATGTCAGCACCACAGAGAGTAGGACCACTTTCCTTCACTCTACATAGCTAAACTCTGAAGGTTTATCCATTCAGAAAGGTGCTTATGTTGAAGTATACTGGGTGTGGTGAGAAAGCAGGCTTGACATTGTCATCTGCAGCATACTTCTTTCTGCTTATTTCTACAGCATAAAGAGACAGCAAATACATGTAGTCTTTTGATTTTTAATTTAAAGAACAGTGAGGTACTGACAGGAAATCATCAAGGTTACAGAAGTCGGTGACTGGTCCCAGCAATGTGGGCATTCCTTTATCACGTTCACCTACATGCATTGATCAAGCAACCGCCCTCACAGAAGGTCACAGGCCCTCACAGAAGGACCAGCCCTGTACATATGACCTTACTGCAAAGTCACCTCCTGAATTTGTAATGCTCCCTTACATCAATAGATGCAATTCTCCAAAGTAGAGCAGAAGACCCTGCATGCTGATTCCTTGTGCATTGGTGGGCCATGGAGGACTTGCTGGAGATCAGAAGAGACGAGCTGTGTGGCATGATGGGTCCTTCGTAATTACATTTGTTGAAAAACACTAAATGCCTCAGGAATCCCCCTGTAACTTTCCTAATGTTACTTTTCACATTCTTAGACTTGTTGAAAATTCTTAGCTTGTTTAAATAGGCTTGATATCTTAGTGTACATCAAGTCAAACCAAGTGATAAAATTGCCTAAGACAGCTAGTGTATATGAAGATGCAAATCCAGCAATGCTGGAATAGTTGGCTGTGTCTTTGCCCAAGAATAAATGACATCACTATTTCCATGGTGAAAAGGCCTTTAAAAATCGGTGGAAAGGAAGAAGAAACAAAGATCTTTCATACTTGCCAAACTGCAACATAATCTTCACCAGAAAAAAAAAGATAACTATAATACTTGTAAAATCTGCCTCTCTCTTTCTTTAAGTAAACATGTGTATGTGTGTGTAAGCAAGCAAGCAAGCAAGTCTCAGACCTGAGCTCACTTGGGGATTCTCTGATGTCTCATAAAAGATGAGTTCATTCTGTATTAAGTCTCCTTTCTCTGCCCATTTATTTTGACAAAGACTGTGGGAACATTGTGTCTATGAGATCTGTACAGTCCTGTCAAATCTCGTACAATATGAAACAATGGATTCCTAAGTAATTGAGGACAGAGGAGGTAGACACTCCAGCAGCAAGCATGATTACACAAGGTTAAAAACTAGGCTAAAAATAATGTACTGTTATGACAGTATGTGACTCCTTAACTTCACAGAGCCATGCTCTATGGGGTGAAGAGATCCTGGAGAAACTCAAAAATGGGATCCAACAGCAGTTAAAAAAAGCTCTCTGAAGTATTAATGAGCTGAGGCAAAAAACATGTAATGCCAGGAGATCTTCATTCCCCTTCTTCTCTGTCCTGCTTTGGTTTTGCTCTTATCTGAGCAGTGGTTTTGAGAAAAAGAAATACAGTTTTCAACAACTCATATTATTTAGGCAACCAATGAGTATTGCAGGTATACAGTACTCACAGACTGTAGCCTCTAAAACCCAAATTAATAAATTATCAAATATCAAAAGCAGAGTTTTGTCAAGAAGAAAAGACCGAGGCACCTGATATCCCGTGTCTTACACTAGAATGTGAGAGCTTTTTGCCTTTCCCTGCTCATGAAACATTTGTTCCAAGTGCAAAAATTGGAATGGTTTATTCTTTATTCTTTGATAACTCTTGACTGTTGCTGTGACAATGACTCATACCAAGCAACTTCAGTGAAAACATACACTGAATATACCAGGGAAATACAATTTCTTAAATTACTTGCATACAGTATTGGTAGGAAAACCATGCAAAGACTTAGCCTTTGAAGCACAGATGTGCTTGGAAGGCGTGAGTGCACTAATAAGCCTTAATGAACCTGGTCAGCTTCAGCTGGGGCCTCTGCTACAGCCCCACCCAAAGGCTGAGGAGCCCATTTAAGCTCAGCTCAGTTCATTCACCTCTTGCCTAAGCTATGGTGTAGGGGTGCTGGTCTCTATCTTAGTCAGGGCTGTGGTCCTGCCTGACTATGGGCTCTGCTGATCTTGACCTGGAACTGTGGGCTGACTTCCCAGCTTGACCTCAGACCTGTCTCATCACTGTGGATTTGCTTGGTGATTACAGGGCTGTGTCTGACCCTCATCTGTGGATAGAGTTCCTGGCTTTACCTTGGGCCTGTCTCATCAGTGTGAACTTGCCTGATGATATGAATTCCTGGTTGAACCTGGCTACAGTCTCTGGGTGTGACCTGCTAACTTCACTCAGGTACTGTGGGATCTGTGTGCTGGCTGGTGGGGACCCTGCCCTTCTAGCTGTGGGATCTACCTTGGCTCCTGGCTCCCTGTCCTGTAGGGAACAAGAGCCCTTGCTGAACCCTGATATTTAGGTAATAGGTATGTGTGATGCTAGCTTGAATGGTGAACCAATCTGACCAATCTTGCCTGTGGAAAATCTGTTCTTCTCCTTCATCCTTTGGCTTCCATGACCTGGAGTGATGTACCATGGGAAGCATTTTGAGTTAGACCATCCAAACCAATACTTCTGGTGTTGCAATTATAAATTCTGAGTGCAGCTTTTGTCCCCTGCTTAGGGAATTGATATTTAACTTTGACTTGATCATGAGCATTAGATTGACAAAAAATAATTAAAATATTGCTTGGCTAGCCTCCTGCATTCTGTTTAGATGGTGAATTAAAATGAACTTCCTATGTGTCGATAGCTGTCTCTTAGAATGATGTGAGCAGTACACTGAATAGTAAATGTTTTGGCTTGGAACTTTGGCTAAAGCTAAGAACTGTAAAGTATAACTCAAAAGTCTGAACTCTGGGGCTGATCAGCTGTTGATCTGGTTTCTAGATGAAGTTAGAGGAAGCCATAGGAAAGTATCATGCCTCCATCTTTTGTATGATGGTATCTTGCTGACATTGCTTAAATGCAAATTCAGAGGGAGTTCTTATTTCCTTTGAAATATAAGGGGTTCCTGCATGCCTTGGAAACAAAGCCTGGCTCTGTTCTCCAGAGCTTAGCAGTGTTGCTTATCTGGATAGGCTGTTGAGGCTTGCAGCTTCTCTTGTCAAACAGAATCACAGTGGATGTGGTGTCAAAGGAGGAATGCTAAGGGCAGGCCTTGCTTCAACATCTCGCTTTGACAGAGGGCATGGTTCCCATTTCAAAGCTGCTGCTCAGGCCTCCTGCAGGCTGTGGAAAGCATCACTGCTTCTACTACACTTGTTTCCTACTGTCATGTTCTACTTAAATATATATGAAAGAATAGACAAGTTGAGAATGACTGTCACAGTTTCTGAAGAAGGGCTCTATAATGGCTGAGTTGGCAATGTCTGTGATTATGTAAAGTGTTTTTCTTTACCTTTTAGTTGACTCCAGATTTTTAAATTCCCACTGACTTTAATGGGCTCCTCACATGGCATGTACATATTACATATGACATTAGTATGGTTCAACACCATGAAAGTTGTAGTTGCCATGCTTTTTTCAAAGGGCAGAGTGAGCTCATTGCTGTCTTTTAAAGTGATCAGCAGTACTTGACCTGTACTGTACTTGTAGTTTGAACATTTAGGAGTAGCTGGAAAGAGACCATTCAGAACAAAATGAGTACCTTCTACTGACAAAGCATGCATACTTTGGTTTGGTGAATGTGTGGGGCATGCTAGCTGTGTGATTATGGCATAAGGTAATACTGGCCTGGAGTTGCATTACCTTTCTGCCCCTTGTTTATGTGACTCAAGAGGGGGAAGGATGGAGAACCACCCATCCACAAAACCATCTTGTTGGGGCAATATAAGTCCAGGACTGAGGTTGATGCCATCCACCTTCCTGTTGGTGTTAAGCTAGGAAAGGTGCCTGACTATAAAGCTGGTTGAATGGTGAAGGCTAGACTGAGTCAGGGTAATTAATGATGCTGAGAAACCATTGAAATGGTGTGAGCTAAAAACAAATATGAATATACAATAAAACAATTAAAACAACCAAAAGTCCACACAAAACAAGGATGATAACTAGAGAATGAAGGTTCTTTAGTATCCCTGTTGCAGTGGGAGACCATCTTAGAAGAGATTCCCATCAACTGTGCCTGGTGTTCCCCCCCCGCTGATGTGTTCTAGTATTTGTTTGATTTGTGGTATCATGGTGGACAGTAATTATTTTGTACTTTTTTTTGCTTGCCTTAATCACAGTAGTGGCATCTGCATGGGTGGTCTAAACAGCTTCTGTCATGGGGTGGGTTGAGTGATAATATGGCCTATGGTTAAGGTGTGGCAATGAGCATAGTCCCAGATTTCTTCAAATTTACCTGGTGCAGGTTTGGAAGGAACATGGCTTCCAAGGGGGAAGCTAATGGGTACACCCAGCAAAACCAGTCCTGGAGTCTGTATATCCAGTGTGGGCAGAAGAACAAATGGCTAAACAGAAGGTTAAGTTTAGTTGTCTAGACACTACATTGGCAAGTGACCATAATGAGGTGGTCATCTGCAGTGGACAGTGGCAGCATGCCTGAAACAAATATTTTTGTGGAAAATCACAGAGCCATTGGTAAATCAAATACCCACCTGTGGGGTGGTAAATAGGGGACTTTAATAGGTGAGTCTGGGGGGGTGTCATCAAAAGCAGGATAGGGAAGAGATGGTGGACTGAGGAGAAAATGGTTGGGAACTAGAGTGTGACCCTGGTCAATGATGGCAGAGATACCAAGGACCTAGTGTTGGACTCTGGGTTGTGTGCATTCCTCTGGAAAGGGAACATTGTGATGAAGGACATCATGGAGAATGGGATGCAAAACTGAGAGGGTGATCCCCAATGAGTTTGTCAGTGTCAGAAAGGGCAAGACATGTGGTAAAGTGCAGTCCCATTCTTGGTATGAGGTTTGTGCACCCTGCTGCCCCTTACTATCAAAATGAATTGGTTTAGCAGTAGGATCTTTAGGGCCTCTTTCTTGGAATAGGCCCCACCAGGCTCCAGGCTCACTCTACTGGATTTGCAATCTGCCAGTAGGGGTGAGGGCATAAATACTGGTAGTGTTTGAATGTTGTGTGTGTGGTAGCTTTTTTAAGAGTAAGATTGGAGCTCATCAGTCATGACAGCAATAACTTTGTTCTTTTCTATAGCCTTCACTTACAGCCTCTGTCACCAGATTCTGCCTACACTTAATTCTTACCTAATATAACAGAATCTTCCATGATTTATCACACTAAACATAACTGTTTTTTATTGTCTTAACTTTTCTGATACTTCTCCAAATCTCAACCATATCATAAAACTGATTATTTTTACAAAGAAAATGCCTTGAAATGAGAAATATTTGGACTACTTTGTTTTAAGGACAGATGATCCACATTTTCATCTGTTCTGGCTTTGATGCTGATTGTTACATTTCAACAAGTGTATTGAATCACTTTTAAAAAAACAACCTAGCAACTTCATTTCCATCAGACTTAGGAACTGAGCCATAAAAGCTTCAAACTTCTGCTTTGGTATACCTTAAAACTAAGCTACTTCAACATGATTTTGTTCTATAACTCAGTACTTAAACAATGAGATTTAAAACTTTGTCATTATTCCCAAAATTAATACTCTAATTAAACTCATGGTTAATCAAGGCTTTAAACATTCACTTGTTCAGATGTGACTACTTCCTTTGTCAAATAGCCTCACCTCCCCCATGTGCTTTTGCTATAAATCAAAACTTAGCTTTTGCTATGTATTTACTTATTGGCTTATTGGCTGAGTGATATCCTCTACACCACTCCTTTTACTTTTCTGCCTGTCTATCATTGTATGCACCTTCCATCTTTTCTAAAACTCTACATTTTGGAGACAGAAATCCTGTTCAATTCTATTTACACAGCTCTTACACCAGTGCAGTGCAATGACTACCAGTCCTAAGTGACTTGGTAAATAAACAAAAGCCACAGTGTCTTCCCCTTCATTCTTTCCCTATTCATTACTGTGGACTCCTTGGCAGCTGCAAGAAATGGGCTTCTGACAATCATTTCCACTATAGCTTACTGCATACCATTAAGCCTCCTTCAGCATCTTCCTTTTTATCACTGAGATCATAATACATGCATGTATGAAGTACATTTTTGAGAAAAATTGCTGTATCACTGTAGTAGGCTTATAACAAAATGCAAAACCCAACTATTCGCGCTTCCAACAGTTCTCTACTATTTCTGACTGATGTTACTTTCTAAAATAAGATTACCTAGCTTGAACTGGAATCTACGTGGTGTGCGTAGCACTCATTGGTGTTTCAAACAGGGTCTATATGCACTTGAGAGAAAAAACATTTTAAAGAGATACTGTTTTCATAGAGCTTTATATTCAGAATGCTGAGGTACCTAAAGCAGTAATGTACATAACCTTTGCATGAGATTAGAAAAGGAAAAAAAAAATCAATTAAAATTCCCTTAAATATCAAGCTAGAACATATCTATTCCTCCTAGATTCACTTACTGTGGTTCCACCTCTCAGTATAAAACAATCTGCTGTTTATTCTTCCTAGACACACAAATCTGGCACATTTTAAGTTTTCATGCTTTGAATTTCAAGGAACCAGGTAGCATTAGCTCCTTCCACATTTCCCTTAAACCATATGCTATTGGACACTGGTTTCTTCTGTAGGCCTTTGAATTTTAACTGCTGGTGCTTAACAGCTACTTTAAATGAGTATGGTTGCTATTTCTCCACTGAGCAGAATAATTCTGTTTTTCCACTCCACTAGAATAATTCTGCACATGATGAATAGAAAATCAACTATTATTTTGGGTGCATTATAATAGAAAAATCTAATTAAATCTGACATAACTGTCACTTTTTCAAGAAACAAACATATTGTCCAAAATGAATTATCAAATTTGATCTTGGGCAGTACAAAATCAATCTAAGTTTCAAGTGCTAAACTCTTGTTGCTACTGGAAATGAACTCAATCACTGATCAGGAGTCTGCCTTTCAAAAGTACAATGAAAACACTAGCACTGATAATATTTTCTAACCTGCTTAAACCCTATTCATCATAAACTGCCTGGAAATAAAAATATTTTTTCAGAAGACATCGTAGACAGCTGTTTGCTGAAACCATAGTGTTCTTTTTCAGCTTTTCAAATATCAGCCCTGTATTTCATTTGCCACTTTTACAGACTGCAAATAACACAAAGCACACAGACAGAACAATTAAAAATGTAAGACCTACTCCAGTAAATCAGTTAGTTTACAATGAATCAGTTTACCATTACTGAGCTTCTAAATGAAGTAAGTCTCACTGTAGGCAGAACAGGATTCTGTAACAAATAATACAAAGCATTCTCTGATTTTTTTTAAAGAGATTTTGTAGAGAGACTTCAACAATAAATGATTTAATGGAACAGATGATCAGTGGAACTGCCACCTTATATCTCAGAACACTGAAAATCCTGGTGTGTTTGGAATCCTTGGAAGAATGCTGCCTTTTGAAAGGCTGCTAGTACCAGCTGACCCTACTCTTTGTTTTTGAAAAGGTGAAAATCTGAACTTCTAAAGATGATAAGGAGTTCAGGACAGTGCATTCTCATTCCCAACTGAATGCTGTAGTAGCAACAACTGACATACGTTATCGTCATGAAGGTGTCAAATGGGCAGACGTCCTTTGGAAATCACAGTGCACAGGGAAGATCATCCTCCCTGAAAGGGACAATTTCACAGAGAATTACATGTGCACACAGGGGAGAACATCTCAGAAATATATGGGATCTGTAAAACAGATTTTCTGCTCTGCAGAGGATGGAAAATACCAAAACTGCATCAACACTAAAGGAAGCTGGGAGAGTAAAATGAGCAAGGATGAAAGATAAGAGGTGATATTCCATGTCCAATGCACCCCTCCATCTGTCTTGTAATGGTTTGTTGCCATCACCATGCATATTGCTGTGTCAAAATCTAGCAAACGTGGCTCTGTGTTCCTCATAGACATTCAAGTTGCATGTAACCCATAGGCTGTCTCCTCCCTAAATTGCTCACAATAAGGCAAAGCTTCCAGCCCTGTACCATTCTTGAAGTTCTCAGACTATCTCCTATTTATGTAGTTCCATTGTATTTTCCAACACAACTGGACACAATACCAATCTCATTAGTGCCAAATGCAAATTTAATACAACATCCCTATATTTACTCTGCTTATACATCTAAGAATTATATTGATCATGTCAGGTTCTTTCCTCTCCCTTGTTTACTACTACTTTCATTTTCTGTCAGCTGCATATAGTGAAAATAACAGCGTTCTTTCATTCCAGGCTCATAATTTTCAAAAGCCTAAGGCCAGGAACCACTCCCTGAAAAACCTCATTAGAAACACCTCCACTTGACCAAATTCTCCTGTTTATGAAATGGAAAAAATATTTGGAACTTGCATGTGAAGAAAAGCCGAAAAAATCAGATCTTGAGAGCCCATGAGGTAGATAGCTACAGCATTAAGATGAGCAGCAAAGAACCCACAGGGATAGAGAAAAGTGGTCAGTATAGAAAACTACATCTTAATGACCATGAAGTGTTGGCGTAACCAAACAGTATTTGTCTTTATGACAAACAATTAAGGGAGAACAAATGGCACCATTTTCACAAAAGGATATTATGGTCCTAATCCAAAATGAATACTTTTCTTCCATTTTCAGTAAAGAAATTGCCAAGTCAAGGCACATATGCTGGTTGGTGGAAGAAGTGTATGGAAATGCAGCTTGTCACTTCCAAGGTGGAAGCAAATCTCAGTGAGATCAATACACCTAGACTGTATTTAAAAAAAAAAAAAACCTAGCAAATCAAGAGCTTCTCCATATGACTAAATGTAGAGTGCATTTACTGGATTGGAGGGGGAAAAAGTAACCTAAGCAACCCCAGGTCCATTAGTCAGACTTCAATGACATAGAAGGTAAAAGAACAAATCTTAAAAGAAAGAATACTTAAATACATAAAGATAAGCTGATAAAATGCACCTTGATTTCACCAAAAATAATTTGGCCTATACTTGCTTAGGATTCTCCTTTGGTGACATAACTGATTTTCTAGACGAAAACATATAAATCTAATTTATCTTGTTTTTTTGATATGGTACCATATAAGAAGTTATTAGTTATGCTGAGGAAATACAATGGTTGTAAGGAGATTGGGCACAGGCAAGAAGACAGATAACAGTATTGTAATGAAAGGGGAATCATCCAGATTGAAAGGGATTATCAGTGAATTCTTCAAAGGATGCTCTTGTGACTGATGCTCGTTTTTTACATTAATGATTATTGATAGCTGGAATAATTAATCCCATATTCCTTGAGTTTTCATGCAATATCATAGCCACAATGAGAATTTTCTCTAGCTGATCAAAAAAAAAATTCTTGGAAATTACTGGCCTGGGGGGAGGTTAGAGTGGAAGTCCTCAAGGACTGGTTTGGAAAGAGATGTTCAACATTTTTTATAGATGACTTTTACACAAAAAATAGAAGTTTGCTAAGGAAATTGGGAGGCTTTGTTAATGCAGATAAGGAGATTTTTCTATAAAATCATGGAAATACAGTAAAATGTAGTAACACACACTGCCAAACCATGCCTTCAGGTATTCACTTAGTCTGTTTGCTATGTAAAGGAGGCTCATCACTTGGAAATAATTAAGAAGGAGGAAGACCCAAATGACAACCTTGAAACAAATCTTATTAACTGTGTAAAGTCAAGGCTGATTTAAGAAAAAAGTACTTCCTTAATCTGAGTTGGCTGTTTTTTTCTGATTATCCTCTTAGGTCTACTCCTTCAAATTCCAATCCTATCCTTCCTCAAAGACATTAATCTCTTATCTTTCTGAAATCTTTCTACTGTGACCTGAGATTGTCATGACTAAGTCAGCAAACCAGCTGCTCTGAGTTGGACAGAAGATCTCAAACCTGACATCCCTCTAGCAGAAGATTGCAATATATGCCACTGTGGATTACTGAAAGGAGTGATAAACTGCCATCAAATTATAAAACACAGGAGACTCTGAAAACAGCATCTCTGAGGAGTTTACTCAGACAGCAGGAAGCTGTGCTGGAGACAAAAAGAAAATTATGAATATCTAAGATATTAGTAAAAATCCCAGATGCACAGTATGCCTCTGAATGTTCAGAGAATTGGCAAATATTGACTCCAGGTTTAGCTGCTTATTATGACTGCTTTGCCAAGTCATAATGATGGAGGGTGATTTTTTTTTCTTTCCTTGTTACAGATGGTTAATTTTACTGTGCAAAAAACAGCTTTAGAAATATAGCTCAACTGTTCAGTTGTCTACACAGAGCAAAGAATAATCTAAGGGTAAGATCTCTATAGCAAGATTCTAAAAAAGAATATATCACTTAGAAATGAACATTATATCATACTTTTCTAAACTATTCATAAGGTTAAACCAAGTGTGTATACAGTAAGCTCTCTACAGATCTCAAGCCAGCACAAGCACTGAGACCCATTTGGTTTGGATGGATTTCAAGACACAGCTATTGTTTTTACTGTGCAGAAGTCCAGGACTGTAGAAGAGGAAACTAACTTCTAATGAGCAACTTGAAGCATGTACAGTACGGTGCTCTAGGAAAAATCAACTCTCCGGATTGAAGTGGAAACGCTGAGAGCAACTGCAACAATAGAGATGTTGATATTGGAAGCAAGCTTTTATGATGTAGGAAAAAGAACCACAGGAACAGAGAAAAGACATGGCAAAGTGATGTGGTCACCTAAGCTTAGCTCTCATCCTGCCTCCTGGTGTATTTGTTCAGCATGGTTCTGTGGACAACAGGAGTGAAAAGCTTGTGGAAAATGAAATAATCAGAAGCAGGCCTTAGTAGTTTAGTATCTCTTTTGGAAGGTCTGAAATTCTATTGAGAAAGTTGCCTTCTGGGGCCTTGATATAATTTGGTATCCTAAAGCGTTATTACATTCAGCATTAGGCAGGCCTGTTCAGGGATCGTCTGCTGGCTGTGGGTACATTGTTGGGGAAGGAGCTGTGAGATCAGACAGTGAGAAAGCTCTGACAAACACCTGCTCTTGTGCCCAACCAGCAAAAGGCAGGACAGATGTATTGGTCGCTTCCTACTTCATTATCTTAACACTCTTTTGTCCTGAGGTGATGTAATTATTAGGTGGTAAGCAGGAGAGGATTGCGGGAAATAGTTCTTCTTTTCTAAAGCACTTTAGAAAGGTCAATAGCGAAGAAGAATGAGTGCTCTGAGATAGTCTGGTATGTGGCTGGTATTACTAAAAGGCAGATGTTCAGCTTAAAAAATCCATAATAAATCCTGCAGTGGAGTTGCAAACCACGGAAATGTATGACATATGGCCGGACCAGTAAAATCATTAGGAAGACTGTAGTACACTAAGCAGAGAATGAAGTGGATAAAATGCACATGCCATATCCACTGGGGCCTGGCACAAAGATGAAGTCAGAGCAAGGAGGGAAATGCAAAGGTTGACAGTGCAGGCTGAGCCCCTTGTTGAGGTTACAGCCCTTCTGTGTCTGAGGGGGGCACTGAGGGGTGAGCATGAGGAGACAGTAGACACAAGCACAGGTCTAAGCTTTGATTCCTCCTCGCATGGGGGTAATAGCCTTTTTAAAAAAGTTTTTAAAATTTTCCTTTAATAAAAAAGAAAGGTGAGGAACTTTTAACACATGTACTTAGGCAGTCTGGGATGCCTTGCTTAAACCAGGCATAACAGTGGGCAACTCTGTTGCCAGCCTGTGAGGCTGGCTCTGTCCCTAGACAACCCTAGACTGCTAATAAACACTCAGTTGTCCTGGCCTCCCATAACCCCACTGTGGCTGAACAGTGCCAAGCAGTGGGATGGTTTCCTAGTACCTTTAAGCAAAAACTGGGTTAAGACACTATATTGACCTAATCAGGCTCTATTTCAAATCACTTTTGTATCCTTGCTTCCAAGGGGAGTTATGCTCTCTCTTCATCTTCTTCTCTCTTCCTCATAAGCCCTGTTGAACAGGACCCACATCTTCAATATTGCCATGCTAGACTTTTACATCAACAGGAACAACACAGAGAAACCTAAAGGGGGGAAAAAAGTGGACAAGCAAGTGTCATGAACAGTCAATAGTTGGGGTGCTTGGGAATAGAGAAGGTTTAGAAACTCACCTGATGTTATTAATTCTACTGAAAACCAGAGGGCTCAACACTTTTTGTGTGGAGGGTTGAGAAAGCGGAAACTGAAAAACTGAAGTAAAGCAATATGAAAGAACAAAGCAGTGACTGGATCCAGATAGGCACCTGGAGGAATGCCTAGTCTTTCTGCAGCATGATTTAACTGAAGAGTTTTCAAGTCTACCTGAATACTGCTTCTTTCTTCATGCAAGACATCGCTGTACCAAAATGGACTTAGAAGATGTGTGTTTCATCTGGCTGTTTGGAAAGATATTTTACAGCACTTCTGACCAAGCTTAAAGTAAAGCTAAAGGGGCCATGCTTACTGTCTTGTGAATGAAATGTACATTTCCTTCTCCTCAATCTGTTTAAAATGAGACTTTACATTTTCTCCTGTATGAAGTTAGCATTCAGAAAAGCAAGTGATGTAAATCAGCTTATCTTCATTGGCTTTAACACAACTACTTCTGTTCATACTACTTGTATGTCTGGCCTTTTACCCTCCATGACATGTGAGGAAGGGATTGCTTATATCTAAGTGCTGACCTTCACATCTGCTTCTGTCCTTAATCATTTCTACAGAAAACAAATGTAAAGGTTTGGCAAGCCTTAGGTTTTGAGCATGAGATTTGTACTTTTGTCCTTCCATTTCATGCTCTGCTGCCTTTCGCCTGCTCTGAGATCCCACATTGCCTCCCACTCTTTCTCATTGCATGATCTGGGCTCTCCCTTGTATGAAGTCACACCCCTTGCATGCCCTTGACCTGTTTGGACACCTGCCTCTGTCATCTAGCTCTGCTCAGGAACTGCTCATACTGGGACTTGAAGTAATCTGAAAAGCTTCCATATACAGTTTTCTAATAACATACCCAGACCTTATTATAAGAGTGTTCATACATAGACTGCTAATAAACACTCACTTGTCTCCTTGAGGAAAAGGTGTCACCATTTGTTTTGTTTTTCACTGTTGTCAGTAAATGCTGTCTTTTTAATGGAGAGTAACTCAGGTCCCACAGTGATGGCACTAATCTGAAGAATGGTTACATTAAGCACACTGAAATTAGTGTCATGTCAGCATAGGACTGGTTGAACATTTTCATTTTATAAAGTTTCTTGGTGGTAAATAGACTTTTTGACAAAATCTTCTTGCCAAGAACATTCTTTTGTGGAGAATTAGAAGAAAAAAATGCTTGGAAACTGATATTTGGTAATGGATATTTTTATGTAAAAGCAGTATCCAAGTTTTTGTAATGACTTTGGGAATTACAGGGCACTCATATATTCAGTGTCCTTGACGAGCTGTGCCTCCATGACAAGTTTGTCTTTCATGAAGTCACTCTATAACTAGTAACTCTCAATTCACATTGCATCTTCTCTCCCCAAAAGTGAGGATCTGCTGCTTTGCAGGAAATCCAGCCCATTTCAAGAACCTGACCCACAGAGGTGAATGACAGCACAAAGTCCTGGCTGTATAGCTCCTATGAAACATTGTGGTAACCTTTCTGGTCTCAAGTATGTAGGGCTTGAAAAGAAATATTTAGATTTTTATCTGGTGTTTTACAAAACACCTCTAAAATTACTACAAAGATCAATAGGAGATCAATTACATTTCAATTACTAGGAAAATTTTTTTTTTGTTAGAGTGGAAATCTTGCTGTTCTTGAGCTAGCTCCATAGTAAGTATATAAGTCAAATCCATAGCTTTTTTTTAAAGAAAAGGCAACTTCAGATCTGTAGCTTTTGCTGATTCCTGTACAGCAGCGATTCTGCATATTTTCACTTTTCCTCAGTTATCCATGTCAGAAATAATGTATGCCTATGAAAACAGTTATTTTTCTAAATAATAACTTTCAGTTAAGAACACTGTAGAGAATAAGATTAAGCGTTAGAGGCTGAAATTGGTGAATGCTGCTGAGAAAATCTCCTGTGTATCTCTGTGCTGGCAATAAGTGAGTCTTTTCATTAGATTGATGGGAATTTTCCATTAAATGTTTGTCCTTTTCTTTCAGAAGACAGACTTTCCAGAAATGTGGAAGTATCCAAAGGGAATTTTCTATTTGGACCAAAATGTTTGCTTTCCCATTAAGCCACCAAAGTGAAATCATGCATTGCAGTTCAAACCAAATCACAATGTTTCCCTTTGTTAAATAAAAGGGACCCATTTTGTTTTGCGTTCAACCCCAAAGTGCAGGTGTACTCTAATAATCCTGTGCCTTGAAGGACATGTAATTCATGTTCCCAACTTTCCTTAGAGGTGCACGTCTCTCTGACCCCCTTGTTCTCTCTTAACATTAAACTGTGATATCTCCTAGGAACTGAATGATTCAGTTGAGCTCACTGAAATTAAATGCTAGAATTTAGAGGCATTTTTGTCCAGCGGAAAAATGGTCTATTAATTACCCCTTCCTTCCATCTGAAACAAACACAAACATCAGAACACTGGAATTTTCAAATGGACAAAAATAGTGAGTTTCACTCAGCTCTGCTTATAAGAGATCTTTAGCCTCTTTGCTTCTGGCTGTCATTCAGTCCCTTACTCAGCGCCATGATAATGGAAGACAGATTACGCCAAATAGAGGTGCTTTAGGGTGGTGACTGTTTCGATTTCAATCCAATTGCACTTAGAATAAGCCCAGGAGATGTCTGGCAGGTTCATAATGACACAAATATGTAAATGATACAAATATATAAAAATTGCTCTATGGCATGCATTAACTGAAAAGTTCTGATGTAGGTGAAAGAGTGGCAATCCTTAGAAATGGATGTTCCCAAAGTATAAATGATAGGCAAGTGCCAGGAAGGTCAAATATATCTTTTTAATGTCTTTTAATGGTTAACTTCAACTCTAAAAAAGTGCTTATTAATTAACTTTTTAAAGCACTTTAATAATGCCACTATTTAAACTTTACAGGAACCTGGTGGAATGGCTAGCTTTATTACTGCCACTTTAGAGACAAAGAGCAGATCTGTCAGATCTTCTCTATTTTGGATTACTTCTATTTTTGAATGCCTGCCTTGAAACACCCAGTGCTTGAAGAGCATATGCACTTTCTGATGGTTTCCAGCTGAGCTGTGGGGCCTCAGACCATTTTGCAAATCAAGCCTCTGAGGTCTCGCTGTGAGTACCTGAAGTCAGGGGCATCAGCAGCAATAAACTATTTCTGAAAACAAACCTTTCTAACCGTTCTGGTTAAGGTGTTATAGGGTCAAGGACAAGTCTGCCAGATTACTTATCAGAGTCAGAATACAGGTATTTATCTTGGCTTTCAACCCCATGTATTATCCCTGGCTCCAAGTGTCTTTGGCAAGTGTCACAGAGTGGCTTGTGTCCTCTCAAGAATTACAGAACATTTGACCCATGAGGTGGCACCCCTGAGGTCCTCAGCTGTAATTATTAGGCTGTGTTTTCTCAGCTTGAAGTGTCTGGAATAACATCAGGGATGTCTCATAACCCACAAAGGCTGGAGTGGGGAGAATGATTACTGCATGCACCTACAGGCATGCATTGCATCTGCTGGAGTGTGCCATGAGGGTTTTTAAGAATGAAAACCTCCTGGGACAGTGTTGGACAACTGTACAGGGTGGAGGTAGTCAAACTTTGTGCAGTCTCATCTGTATTGCTTTCTGGGAACTGATCGTGAAGTGAGAAAAGTCAGTCATTGCCTGGCAGGGAGTGAGCTGAGATTTCAGCGCTGAGGGTGACCAAAGGCCCAGCGCTTACACTCACTCCCTGACCTTCTTTTGTATAGCTGTGTGGATGAATTCAATGACACTGGCCCATTTTGTAGCCATAGATGTGATTAAAACCGTAACTCTTAGGACAGATGAGAGGAGTTTCCTTACCTGCAGTGCTCGATGCTCTCAGAAATATAGCATGTGCTTCCCTTGCAAAGCCCTCCAACGAATTTCCCATGTGCTAAACAAGGTCAGTGTTGCCTGCCAGAAGTGAGGTCTTAGGTCTTGCTTAGACTTGTTTTCATGTTTTCACAGACCAGATACACTTTGCTGAGGACAATAAGGATCATGGTCCTGTGTTAGGAGATTCTTTGGCTTGCTTCCAAGGAGTACAAGCATTATAGTTATCTTCAGTGGGAAAAGAGACCTATGCTCTTCTTTCCTGCAGGTTCTGGGGCAGCTGTTGGTTCCAAGGCAGCAAAAAAGGAAAAAGAAAAGGGCCGATAGGGACTCTAGTGATTAAATATGCTTTGTCAGGGCTACTATTCTGACAGAAAAGCCAGCATGGATGGAAACGTCTTGAAAGCAGATACAAAGGAACAAGAATGGGAAAATATGTGCACTTCCCTGCCACAGATCAATGAAAGTAGGAACATATTTTAACTCAGCGAATAAAGCACCTGCTGGTCCCGATGATAGAAGTTTAGTCTGGGAGGGAAAACAACCACTTGTCAGATCTACACATTTCCTCAGTTAATAAGCAAATAAAGTGACCTGTTAGAACAGGAACACAGGAAACTTTCCTGTTTAAGGGCCATGTAATCTCACAGCCTGCCTCTGACAACAACCAGCACCAAATGCCTCACAGAGAGCTGCAAGAAACAGCCCAGTGTGGGGTATGGAATAAATTACAAGGCTAGTTTCTTCCTGGCCTTCACTAGTCAGAGGCTGGCTTATGCTTTGATGTGAAAGGTTTATAGCCTATTTTTAGTGTTTCTAGCTCTCACAGTATATGGTGTCCTTCTTGAAGCCCTGTGTACTCCCGTTATTATATCTCAGCTTTCATTAAAACAATGAAACAAATAAACAAAACAAAGATAAAGAAGAATAAAATTTACAGTCTCCCAATTTGTGGGGGAAAACTTTACAAGTGATCCCAAAGGTTCAAACAGGTTCAAAGCAAGACTGGACAAAACCATGTGAAAGAAATGCCGTGTGTGTTACTGCCTACACAGAAACCACTTCTAGCACAGGAAATTTCTCCACTTGGAAATAATTGGAGACTGGAAGAATATGAGAGGAGAATATTACACATTTTTTCCTGTTCTTACTTTTCCCTTAGCATCTGCCAATGGCAAATGTTGGAGATGGGACTAAACAAACCTTTGGTCTGATACAGAATAGCTATTCATATAGTAAATGATGCCTTCATTTTGAAAAATCCTACCCAAATTCTTAAGACTAAAGCAAAGAATCTCAGATTATTTATGTGTTTTACCTCACCAGCCAGTTTTCATATATTTTCTGGAAAAACTGTGGATTTTCTTTCTAACATTTAGGACTGACACTACTTCTCTTAGAATTTCCATCCATTTTATTAGTTAATGTTGAAATGCTAGAAATTCTGGTACTTTTAGGATGTTACCATATTTCATTTAATAATAGTACGTATGTGGTGCTTTTTCATAGAGATTTCTTATTAAAGAAGAAAGTTCTTTCATAGAGAGTTCTTCTTAAAAATAAGAACTTATGAGGACAGTTTTGTTTTGGCAATGGTTCAGAATAACCTTTTTTTTTTTAATAGGAAAAGATTTATTGTCAGCCAATGGTTACATTTACTGCAAGAGTGACAATGCAGCATAAAGTTGTGTTCTCACCCAGGAAACCCCACACTTTATCATATGGCTTCACTGCAACTAGAACTTGCTGGAGTTGAGTACATACCTGATGCTTTACTGAAATGGGCCTTACCTAAGGAAAATCACAGTGCATTAAAAAGGCAGCACTGAGCAAGGGCTTTTGGGTTCCTCAAATAATACGCATTTCCGAGGAGGCAAAACCTGTGTGAAAGGAAATGAGCCCGTTGGCTACTAATGATAAAAAAAGACGTGTAGTATTTGTGCACAGCAGCACATATACTGTTTTTAATGACATGGATAGCTTCTTAAGGGATGTTTTATTTTTAGCTTGAAAACTTTAATATGGCTAATTAACTTCAATGGGAATGTACAGCATAGACAGAAGCCTGCTGATGAGATTAATTATTCATCCTAGGAAGGGACAAGGTGCATATAAGGATGCTTAAAATGAGAAAGAGGAATTTGCTGTCTGGGAATGGTTAAAAGCAAGGCATAACTTGACTTCTGTACAGAGTGCAAGAGGTGTACATTTGTGTGATAGTTACAGGGAATAAAATTAAGAAGAAGAAGAAATGCAACTTGTGAGAGTTTCTATGTACAGCATTTCTATGTGAGAGTACAGAGGTTACAGTACCTGAGACGATATCAGTTCACTGAGTCTGTACTGGGTGAAGAAGTTTGTCATGGTGTTGTCTAGTGCAGCAAAACACAGCAAGTACAGAGTCCTGGGGCATGTCACAATAGAAATGATGGTAAAAAATGTTAACTGAAACATCTAAAAACCTCTGTAGGATCATTTGATCAGCCTGAACACTCTAAACCACTAACATGAGGGTGGCATAAGAACAAACCGAGTCTGGCTGGCACAGAGGTAATTCTCCTTGGCTCAAAGTTAAACAAAACCCCCCAGCCCCTTGAGTGAAGAAACCTACAGCTCTCTTCCCGGCCAAGCTTTGATTAAGTACCTTCCAGTTAAAACAGCAGGAAATTACAAAGGCAGAGACGCTAAATTTAACAGTTCGGTGCACCCTAGTTGCCACAAATCTTTCCTGTGCAGTGTTATGGGAAACAGGCTTTGTTGTCTTACTGGAACGTTGCTACTATGTAACTCTGGACAATCTAGAAAGAGTACAACAGGGAGAAAGCTGGATGTGGCCTGTATTTACCCCACATGTATGATCTCCCTTTCTAGAGTTAACATATCCTTCAGGTCAGGAGGAGTGTAGCACAGTCTTCATTTTTTATTTTAGGGTTGTGTTTGTGTGTGTGTGTGCACGTGTGTGTATGGAAGAGAGAAAGAGAGGGAGACTGTTCATTTTTTGCATCCTTTAACTAGGAGTGCTGTTACCATGGCTCTGAGAAGAATTCAATCATCTGGAGGTAGCTCCCATCACACCCTGTGATACAGCTTACAGTGAGCCAATATAACCAGTTTTCTGGCTGAGAAATAGGTCAGAATGGCAGGGAGAGGACCCATGTGTCACTTCTGCCCATTAGAGAAGGCAAAATGAATTGCCTGCAGGCTGTGGCTCATTATGGGCTTGTGGGCTCTTTTCTGGGCTCTCTGCTCTGGACTGTCCCCACTGGGATTCAAGCCCACCGCTGCTGTTTAGAGCCCCATTCCTGTCTTGATAGTTGCACCCTTCTGCTGGGCTGTCAGGCATGTGCTCCTTTATTTCGTATTTGGGCTCTTTCTTAAGGGGGAAAAAAGAGAAGGAGAAGGTGTTCTCCCAGAAACACCCACCTTCTGCATCAAAGTGCCCCAGTGCTCATACCCAAATGAGCAGTGCAGGCATTATGGGCAATGAGAAGCCCTCACAGTGCTCTGACATGCATGGGGCAGCTCATGCTTCACAAGTCCATCTGTGCATGTGCCGCCCAGGTACCTACCCCAGCACTTCATTACTAACTGGCACCCTCTTACCAGATTTTCTCTGCCTGCATCCTGGGATTCAAAATGTAAGAGACATAGAGAGATGGGCAGAAAGCAATCTAGGCTGCCATGCAGGTACAGTCTCTATGAAACTTATTCTGCTGTTACCCTTGAGGACACGCAAGGTGGGAGGAAGGGTCAGAATGAACGTATCGACTCTTCTGAGTGCCTGTATCCTTCCCCAGTGAATGTGTTTGTGTGAGTACTTGTGAAGACAATTTATAAATAGCAATAATTAATCCTGAGCTGGACCAGCCGCTGGCCTTCCCTTCACTGCAGGTGACTCCAAGAGGGGGCTCCTTGTACTTTATGGCGGATATCTCTTCTCAACAAAGACAGGATACACAGTCTGGTCATGTGCTGCCGCTTTGCTTACCATCTGCAAACATCTACTGTCCACAGGCTGATCAAATTTCTTCTTTGTTACTAGATATGACTAGAGGAACCCATTGGCACTGATGCTGGGGAAAAAAAACATGCCATCAACTTTGTTTTGCATCATTTTCTTAATAAATGAAGGGGCAATGTCATTTAGACCTCCCTTTTCAGACAAAAGATTTTTTTTTCTGTCTAATTTAAAGCATTACAATCTGCCAAATCTAGCTATTAAAACTCTACGTGAAAATTCAAGCCATAAAGCTATCCAAACACTTAAAGCTTAAGTAAATTTGCAGCACGATGTGCATAGATTTATTCCACATATGGCTCCCTTATGGGAATTTCACAGCTAAATCCCTGTACATCTTACATCTTCTTGTAAATATGTAAGCTAATGATGTATAGAGATGGCTTTCACAATGAAGACCCACTAGTAGTTTTTGTTTGCATTACTTTTTGTATTATATTATAAAAATTCACTGATGATTTAATATTGGGGAATTCCAACTACTTCATTACGGCCCTTTACTGAGGACAAACTAACACAGAGATCTGCAAACAGTGGTTTAATTTGCCCAGCCACTGTATCTCACCTACTTGCATATCAGTAATAGTCCATCTGCTGCTGGCAGTCTGTTCCCAACATAGTAATATAACAAGTAATAGTAATATAGTAACATAACACATCACAGCAAACCATCCCCTAAAGAACAGAAAGTATTTTCTTTGCCAAAGTAATACTTGATTCATGTTTTATCTTTTTTTGCCAGTGTCATAATGATGGGAATGAGGCTTATGTGAATAATTGCTTCATGCTCCATCACAAAAGTTAATATTTACTCAGAGGAATGGTCTGTGTGGAAAAAGAGTGATGCAACTGGACACCCTTCTGTCATCAAAAGAGGGATTTGATACTTTGTGAAGGATTGTGGTAATTTTTCTTAAATGTTGTGACTGATTTTGCTGTTTCTTTTTTCCTTCTGAAACAAAGGGTAAAAATCAGTATTACACAGCTGGACTTAGCAGTGGGATACTGATTAATGTGGTGGGAAGGGGCATGACTGTGTCATGCCAATCCATCCTACTGAACTTTTCATTTCTAAAACAGGCTGAGGATCTTCTGCTCTCAGAGGTGCTTGGCATGCACCTTTCCTCTAATGGTGAATGAACCAGCCAGAAAGAGCAGTGGCAGCTGCTAAAGAGAAAAGGACCTGTGCCACCTGAGTGGCGGAGTGCAACTACCCTCCACCCCTATCTCAGGCCCAAAGTGTGGTGGAGTGCAACTACCCTCCTCTTCATCCCTCCTGTCCCCCCAACTCAGGCCCCAGCTGACCACAGATAACTGACAGCACCCTGTGCTGACCAGGAGGAACTAGGCGATACTGGTTGCAACTGGTGAGGCCAGAAGTGGGCGTGAGATCAGCAAAAAGGGGTATATTTTCCCCAGCATGGCATGAAGTCAGCAAAAAAAGGTACATCTCCACACCAAATATTGTATGACCATGAGTCAAACCAGCGGGCTGCATGGTGGTGAATCTTCCGTTGAACTGGGATGCCTCTCAAGGTTACTCTCCTGGAGTTAAGAGAACCTCTGACAAGAAACCGTTGGAGTGGTAAGAAACTGAGACTCGGGCAATAACAAATGTGCAGTAAGATTCGCTTGCTATGACTACACTGTATAGCCATTTTCAATAAATCTGTTTGCAATAAACCCAGAGTTAATAATACCAATACCTTCCCCCTCTGCGACACCACCTAAGAGGTTACAACTACAGAACCCCAAGAGAAGACAAGGAGAAGATCTACTGAACCCTGTTCAGACATGTATCCTTTCTGAGGTTAAATAATTCATCAGGTACATGCAGCCTTCCTGCATGGAGTTTTGTTTCCATATTAGTGTTCAAGCTTTATTTTATTGTACAGAGGCTTACATCTGAAGAAGTATGCATATCCTGTGATTTGTTTAGGATTATTTTGGATTCGTATTAGTGTGTTTTATTCCTCCAGGAAATTATGCTAATGACATTCTAGATTTAACACAGTTTTGTTACTAAAATGAAAATACTGAACTGTGTGCTTGATGGATATTCTTGTTTATATGTAACAGTCAAAACTTCTGTGTAAGTCATAAATCTTTAAATATTCGTAAATGCTCTCCAGTTACTGCATCATTCCAGCAATCAGTATTACACTATCTTTCAGGTCCATAATTTAGTCCAAGTGAAAATGGTCAGAAGCCTTGGATTCTTCTTTCTTCTTCCTCACAGTTACTTTTCAGACTCTGTCACAGGCAGTCAGATAGATGGCTTCACAGTCCCCCATCACCTCTCGGAGAACCAGGAGCCTGTGTTTAAAGATAAATAAATAAATAAATAAATAGAACAGGGGAAGAAAATCAGCACTGCAGGAGCCTGTTCTTTCTGATTGGGATCTCAGAACAGAGAAGGACTGAGGCTGAGCTTCCACAGCCTGTAATGCTGCATGTGGAGGCAGCTGAATCGTGCAGTAGTATGCATTTGATTTGGATCTGACGTAGGCGCGTGACTGCATTTCTGTCCAGATAGCCAATGCATGTGATATGGAGTTTATGCTGGCTTTCTGCTTTTATGCTGACTTCCTGCCAGCTGTGGCAGGACTGTTGATACCTGGTCAGGAGTACAGCCAGAGTGGTGTGAATATCTGATGTGACATGAAGCCTGCCTGTATGAAAATAACCATTTAATATTGTTTCAACAGATCTAAGTTGGCAGAGTGAAATTATATCGGATCAATGTTTGCATTATGTGACCACAGCATTTCTGGTCCCATATTAGCAGCCCTGAAGCTGAATTTACTGTGTAGTCAAACCATGGCTTTGACTGGCATAGAAAGAGAAGCTGTTTAAGGTCATGGTTGTGGCAGACTGCTGAGTCTGCCTTGAGCAGCTTCTGTAAACTGCTCCACAAGCTCTACTAGCTGCAAGCATTGTGGTGTCTGAGTCTGCCACATTATTTACTTCTAAAAAGGGGAAAATAGGGGGAGAAGCCCAAAGGGAACATGTTTCCACAGGTTGCCCTTGTTATACCAAAGCTTCATCCAACAATAACGTGTGGTGAGATTGTGGTTCGAGTGGGTTCTGCTCTCCAAGACCACATTTTATAAAGCAGAGAGCTCTATTTCAAATACATTTCTGTCTTTAAAGAGAAAGCGTTATTCATTAACACCAAACTCACTGCTGTTAAGATGGCGTTTTCCTGGGACTTAATTTTCTCACATTTAAAGGACACAAGCGAAGGATGTTAGGCTTTCCCTCCCATGAAAAGAAGATCCATTTTCACAATTACAAAGTCCAAGTCTCTCTAAAAATGATGAGGAAAAGACTTGAATCTTTGGAATAATTCTTTCTCTGTTCAGGAACTAAAAATAAATAAATCTGATTCCCTGCATGAATACTGGTGGAAAATGGGTCACAAAGTTTATAAACTGTTTTATAAGCAGAGGAAACCAGCTCCCTACCTTTCTTTCTAAATGCTTCAGGGCAGAGGTCTTTCAGTTTAGACAGATACCAGCCTTTCTTTGCAGAACAGAAAACTTTAAAGTGATCAGGGGAAATAAATGTTGAAATATTTGAAGGTAGACTAAATATTGGGCAAGCTGTCATAGGTATGTTTTTGATAACATCTTTTATACACAGAGATTTTTTCCAATTAACATCAATGGCTTCATTTTGCCATCTCTGTCTGGATGTTACATCTGCTAAAGATCTAAGCCTTATCCCTTGGCTAGCGATGCTTGACTTTCTTCCTCCCCCCAAACACTCCATGAAAGCAGACCCTACTTTGAAATGTGACTTGCATGTATATGAGTATAGAATAGTTGCTAAGTTAGTGCCAAAAATATCTCAAAGTATCCGAAAAGTACATATTCTTAATTATTATGAAAGAAAAACACTAAAATGGTTCTTTAGAAGTCTAATAGGTGGGAAAGGCTGGTGACAGAAAGCAAAGGCTGGAACAGGCCAATACAACAAAGATTTCCTCCAGGCCTGTGCTAAAGTTGTAATGCAGCCTAGAGATCCTCTGGTCAGACTCTGGGGTGAACGGCCTCCATATGGTTAACGAGGGTGAAAAAATACTTCTCCAGCCCTGGATGCATACTACCTGCAGGATAATCAAACAAGTCTTGCAAGGAACTGTTCTCTTACTTTTTGTCAAAAAGATCATACATCCTGGAAATCCTTCCCAGTTGTCCTAAATCACATTTTATAGTTAACAATCAACTGGCCCTACACCATCTAAAAAATGCAGTGCAAAAGGGTCTTAGGATTAAGAAGTCCTAGCGCAAGACTCATGAATTAAGCTAGCTTCCTTTAATGTGGACAGGGCCACTTTTAATATTTTTTCTAGGAAAGTCCATTTTGAAACAACTGACTGAAGAAAAAAAATTATACACAAAAGAAGTACAACACTCCTTTGTCCCCTTGTGGAAGAAAATGACAGCAAAAGCTGAGACTGTTGATTTAAAATGCAAATAGGAAATACACTCTACAGGAATCATGACCTTTTCTGTGTAGATGCAGGTGGAATCTTTAGGAGACATTTTCCCTCTTTTAGAGCTGGCACTTGGATAAAATTACTTCAGTTGCTCACCTAATAAAGTGCTTCATCCTGACAATTGTTTTCTTCCCAAAGTGGCAGGGAAATGAAAAAAAGAAATATGTATCTCAAACATTTGCAGTTCCATAGTATCTGGAAATAAGCATACATTTCACTCCAGTATTTAGCAAAGCATACAATGGCATTCCTTAGCTAAAAGAAAGTGCAATGCTGAACATAAGATACTATCATTTTTTTTAAGAACTGTGATGTAATGTCTTCCACTTTGCCTATAGACAGACACTGTCTTCCCTGTTGAACTCCTCTGGTGAGAAACAATGCTCACCCCAGCCCGTCCTCAGTTTCTTGACACTACCCTTCTGTTAGAGGCTATTGCTCTGTATCTGTCAGCACAGGCAGAGTGTGTGAACACTTCCTGGCTTGTTTCAGACCGAAAGGGCCTGATTAGTTTAAAGAAATCAAGTGACAGGTGTTTGTTCATAGAGCGCATTTTAACTAAATGGCTTAGGGAGCAACCAGACAAGCAGCTCTGCTAACAGATAACAAAAAGATGGACATGAGCAGGGGTGGTAACCTCTATCACCAGCACAGCTGTTTGAAAGCAAATGTTTGTCTATATGGTATAGGGCAGATGACAGGTTACCTCATCAGACTATAATATAAATTGGATATGAAATAGTGAATGGGAAGAAGAGAAATGCTTATTCATATGAAGTGAGCAATATAGATCACCTGCAAGTATTAACTGATGTATTTGTTTGTTATGAGAACCTTTACATATTTGTCTTTTTTTTTACAGAATGTTTTTGATCATGTAATTGATCAAGATAGAAAAGTTTTCAAAGGTTTCAAGCAGGTACTGTTAAGCATATCTTCCCATGTTTTGATGGCAAATGTTCTCTTAATAAAAAGTATTCATGATTATATCGAGTGGGGAAACTTTCTGTTGACCCAAATTCTCCTCTAATGAAGCTCCATTGAAGTTAAAGGAGATAAGGCAACAAAGAATGCAACCTACTGTGGTTTATAGCAAATGTTAATCCCAAAGATGAAAACTGAATATCAGTAAGTACATTTCATCAAGTCAGAGAAGGGTGCAGGAGAAACATAAACACATGTGGGAAATCTGAACGCTTGTTTCAACTTTTGGATCTCAGATTGGCCCTATGGCTACATCTAGCTAATAAATTGAATGTGCCTGGAGCCATTGGTTCTGCTACTAGCTGGTACAGATGGCTCATGTCCGTGTTGTTACATGCTCCCTTATCCTCTGAAACTGACTGTCTGAAGTGTTCCCGGCTATCGTGTGGGAACTGTTTGGGAGACTGATAACTGGTTCAAGCTGGAACTGTACTTGAGACTGCTCTACTAGTGCCTTGTACAGATGACCACGGTTCGGTGTCCAAGCACTGGTTAATAAACATAGATTTATCCTACCTGCTTCACTTGGCCAGCCAGTGTTTACAGCAGCGGTTTATTGCAGGTCGTTCTTATTCAGGCTGTATGGCATGACACCTAATGCTTGAAATCTTGTCATTTTTTCCAATACAATTACATAATCAAATCCTAGAATTTATAGATGGCCATAAGGTCATTAAGTGAAGCAGGGCTGGTTTTCAAAGTTATATTTAAAAAGGATATTCACATGCACCTTGTTATATTTAGTACAGAATCTCAGCATTCCACAGGTTCCTTAAGGAAAAGATTTTGTATTCTCGCTCCTTTTTTCTAGAGGCAGGGTCTGAGTGTACCTAGGACTGTTACTGGGATACTGAAAATACTTTGTAGTATCCTTTCACTGCTGGTACTTTGAAGGAATTAGGAGCTAAAAGTCAACATCAACCTCCTTTTGAAGCAATTAGTAGTGAGGCAATTAAGATATTATTACCTGAAAGAACCTCCCTATCTCTGTCAAAATTTGCTTTGTGCCACTCCTGTGCTGTTACACTTCACCATACTTGTAATTTACACCAGGATAGCCAGCTAGTAAATGGCAGGGGATAAGAAGCAATAACCTGGTGAGCAATAACTGCTGTTAGAGTAGCCGGACAGCAGATCCCAAACAGGGCTTTCTCTCCTGATAATCCAGAAACATTTAAGGAATTGGCATGGATGGAGTCTGCCATCATTTGTCTAATTTTCTGAAGCTGTGGTTTTTGTTGTCTCAAGTATGCTGAAAAGGACAGCACATGTTCAGTTCCATTTTATTCTTCAGCCTGGAAAATCAAAAGATAAATAAGATGTGGATCTGATGCCTAAATAGGATCAGGTACTTCAGAGACAAAACTGTTTTTCTCCTCAGGTGTTCAATAAAATTCTCCTCCAAAAATACCCTTTTTCTGTTCCTATGTGTCTGAGCATAGGAGACAAGTTGTTCTAAGGCTTGCCACCCTTATTCACACAATTTCCGTTGTGCTGGAAATTAAAGTACAACAGGGAAGGTGGAAGTTTAAAACTATCTATTCTCCTACCATAAAAAGATGACTTTTGTATTAAATTTCAACAGCTTTGAATGTGAAAAACAAAAGAATGTATTTCTAAAAAATGGTTCCCTTTCTATCAATGTGTAATTATGAACTAATTAAACCCTCTAGAAGCTCACTTTTTACCTGTAAGAAGTAACAACCCACAAAGGTTTTCCACAAAGAAAAACTAAAAAAACCTTGATATATATATTTATATACATACATGTAGACATAAAACTTTAAATGATATTGCCCAGTTAACTAAACTGCTAGATGCATTAAGTGTAATTTCTATTGCAGTCACAACTTTAGAGAGCCAATAAAAGTGAACCAGTTGCTTGAATTGAACAAAAAAGTCCTAAATAAAAACATGCCTGGGGCAAAAGTAATTCACTGTAACAATTTTTAACTGTATGTGTACAGTGCCAAAGTCACCCATCTGTATTTTTCTATCAGCCTCTTTCTCTTCCTCACTGCATTTTGAAAACTATTCTAAAGCTACATATGAATGAAATATTTTTTTGGATTAGTACAAACAAAATGTCAGTTCCAGTTAGTTTTAGTCAGTAATAAGAAACATTAGGAAGTTAACACAATACATAGCAAACACATCCTGGTTATAATCTTGATTAAATCTCAGGTAGTTTTTCTGAATGGCTCCACGGATCAGTAGGGATCTAAACTAAGATGAAGCCGAGGCACACCTCAGAAATCATCAGCATACACAGCACTTTGTGGTAATATCACCTTGTGATTTAGAAAACTTCTTCAGTTTTTTATCTTCTGCTGTTAAACAGAATTTTTTTTGGGGGGGAGGGAGGGGGGTGTCACCCGACATATTTATTTATTTATGTCTAGCCTCTGCAAAAGCCTTGAGGGGAGTTCCCAAGTTCCCTGGGTGTCTCCACTTTAAGTGCCACCAGTTCCACTTTTCCCAACCTCCAAGGTACTGCTCAGAAACTAAAGCAGCAGAGCTTTTCTCATGGGCACACAGACCCTCTTCCAGCTGATTTCAGTGGTACTTGCATGGGCAGATGTGCGTTGATGGAATTTGGGCTGCACTTCTTCGTCCAGATCTTCAGTTGCTGTCTGAGCCTGTAGAGCAGTAAATACCTTCTGATCTATCACTTTGCAAAAGCGTGACAGGTTATAGATGAAACTCTGAAAATGAGTGAAGGTTTTCCATGCAGTGGCTGATGTGAATACCTCCCTGCATTTGCATAAAACATCAGATAGACAATCAAATTAAAGGAGAGCATTATTAAAAGTGCCAGACACCCCCAGGCACCATGCGTACTACACAGTTGTGCTACACATGCACATAAAAGGCAGCTTCACTGTGCTTGCTGCACATGCACAATAAACCTGGCTCACCTGACACTGAATTTATGGGACTTTTCTCAATGGGAATGATGAGGTCATGCCTGCAAATAGTGTTGAACTAGAGAAAAGCACAAAAGCTGTCAGATGAATGGCTTCTTATTAGTGACATGAGGCACCTGTATCATGATATCAAAGGCACTGATCTGAGGAAAGGACTGTGCTGCAAGTTTGGACCTGACTCTAGGTCCATGCTATTGCCTGAATTTCAGGCATCCCAGAAGGCTGGTGGATGGGAGGGAGGGGAGACTCAAAAATTTGACATAACCAGGAGCTCTTTGTGTTATTCTGATCCTGGCCTTTAAAAAAGTGGAGACTGTTTCATGTTTGAGTGAAAGTATGGTTCAGCAGAGTTCCCTGAAAGCTATTTTGTAGATCTGAGGAAGGAAATTTACATGTAGGCAAAAAATTTTAAGAGGCTTTATCTCAACTTGAAGCAATACTACGAGCCTTTATGCAGTTAAGTCATACATCAGAGTATCTGCCAGTCTTCCCTTCACACTAATTTCCTGTCTGCACTTTCCATCTAAAGAGGAGATCTGTTGAGAGAACTGTCAGCGGGACACCTTCCATCCTCTCCTCCTTTACCGCTCTGTAACACCAGCAGCCTGCCGTGTTGCTTTAAGTCAATTTTTATGGGGCTTTCTACAACAGATGTTCCAAGCATCTTGCTTTCACTGACATTTTTCTCTTCAGAGGGCAAGCTGGCAAAGCTGCCTCTTTGTCTAGGGGAAGAAAACCCCTCTGACCAAAAAGATCACCCCATCCCTCCAAATGCAGTGTTTTATGTAGTGGTACAGCTGTTCGATGTAGATTATACCCATTTTTAGCCTTGCACTGTTTATGTAGCAATTGCCAATAGTTACTGCCTCTGTGTTTGTTATTTTTATTGTTTGCAAATGTTGGCTTCCCTTGTATGGCTGCATGCTAACCTTATCTTCACTGCAATCATCACCAAATCCATCTGGTGACTCACTTTGTCAAATAGGTTTGAGGTCTTCATCACCTGCTGGCTTTCACTGTCTGGCCTTTACCAGGAGAAAATAAGGTAAAAGGAACTGGAAACTTCTGTGAATATAATTTGTTTTTTTGGGAATTATTATTGCTCACATTTGTCCCTTTTTTGCCTCTGTGGATTATATGCATCACTGATTATCCAGCCAGGAGGTAGTTCAAGAAATAATAAAACTATTAGTTTTATAAATAAAATAATAATATATAAATATATAAATATATATATATTTATATAAATACCTGTTCATTGCCCCTAGGTTTTTTTGATTTGTAGAATTTTATATGGAAAGTTTTTGTTGCTAAAAGGTTTCTTTTTCATTCTGTTGCTGTTTTTTCTTTCTCTTGGCTTGTTTTTGTCTTTATTCCTTTGTTGGATATTTTTGCTTTTCACACTTGCATGCCTGCATTTTCTGCGACAGTTTCCTTTTGTAACAACCCCAACCAATCCAGCTCTTCCACACCCTCATTTTCCTTCAGAGAGACAGGAGGTGAGATCACACTTCCACAGACTCCTATTAGGTGCAAGCATTTTCCCAAAGATTATGCACCAGATAAATCTCTCCATTTCAGCACATGGTTTATTACTGAATATATTGTCTGCCTACACATGCAGGAACAGATAATTGGTGATTTATATTTTCATAATGACTACTTCAGTGATTCATTTACTCAGTGGTATATTGGTGTCAGGACAAATCATTCATATAAGTGGGGAGAGAGATCAAGGAATGGATGGCAATACAAAGAGATAGGAGAAGAGACTAAAAAAGCCAGGACAGTACTAAATGTTTTCAGCGACCCGAGGAAAGTTGTGGCAAAAGAGTTCGATTCTTTCTTCTCCTTTTTATCACCTTCTCCCTGTTTTTTCTGCATTTATTGCTCTACAAAAGGATGTTGCTCATGCTCAGAAGAGCCTGACCTTCCTCCCTCTGGCAGTTAAATGGACTGCCAGGATGGCATAGCATTTGGGGTCCTGTAATGTTCTCACTAATGTTCCTGCTTTAAACCTCACACTGATCAGGGCACCTCCTGACCCCAAGCAGAAAGCTAAAGGGACTTAGGCAAGCAGCTAATTCCAGGCATGTGGCTTGTCTGACTGGCTTAGCTCAGAGCTGTGCTACGGGTCCCTCCAGAATAAGTTGCTGGTAATATTTCCAAGCATGTGAGCAACATGCTTTAAATTTTAGCTCTCCATAGTTACAACACTTCCTTGGTAAGGAAAATTTGTTATATATTTTGCAAATGCTTTCATGGCATCAAGTACCTCTTACTGCCAATTAGATCCAGTGGTTGCTTTTCTTCAGATGCTTTAAGTACAAATGTTTTCAGGCTGGATGTACATTCAGTGCTATTTGGGATCTCTGTCCATTCCTGAACAAACCATAGGTATAGTCTTTTCAAATGCCTTATTTGGGGGTAATTCTGGAGTTATTTACTTTGAAAGGTCTTTAAAAAATCTGTTTCAGAAAGGCACTATTAATGTGCCTAGGACATTACAAAAAAGAAAAATGAGGCACATCACTGTCCCATCCACCACCAAAATCTTAACTGAAATTAGTGAGAAATGATATAGTCAAAACTTCCATAAGCACTCTGTTTACCAGCATGCCTAATTTGGTGCTGCTGAAGCTGGATGATAACTACACGTCTCCTTATGTATAAGTTTGTTCATGTGAAGAAGCAACGATGTCATGAACTCCTGTGTAAGTGTGTGCACAAGTTTGTGCACCAGGACTGGAAAATTCTCCATGGTATAGGGAGTCAGAAGACAGTGAGTTATCCAAATAAAGAAAACCACACAATAAATGCTCAAAATTAAAATCCTGATAAATACCTGCTATGCATGCTGAATGATTAATTGAAGAGCACGTGGCAGTAAGCATGTTTGTGAACATTAAATGTATTCACCAGTGCTTTGCAAATAAAAAAAGTAAGTTAAGGTTATGAATAAATTGCTTGGTGTTTTTACTTTTGACTCTGGAATATTTGCTGACAGCATTGTCAAAATCAGAGTGAGAATTTATGTGATGATACTGCGAATAGGTTAAAGAATAGATAACATCAAGACCCAGTACATTCTGATAAAACCTCCTATCATTAGGAGAAATAGTGACTTTCTCTCCACAGCTTCTTTCATAACTGCCTTTCAGTGATGCCAACCAAATCAGCTTTTTTTGTTGCTTACATGTGGGCTGAGACTTGCTGTAACTACTGATTTAGAAATACTTAGTGGCAGAAAGCATGTCACAGCCAGACTTGGGCAACTTTTATTTCAGGGAAAAATGCAGCTTTTACTCAATACAAAGCTGTTCATGAATTAATAAAACCTTGGCAAGTGATTTTTGTTCAGTGAAATGTTTCACTTAAATATTTTCAAAATGAAATGTCTTGAGTTTCTCATTTAATATGGCATTTTCAGATGGATTTTATGACATTTTATTAAGTCCTTTTAAAGGAAAATTAAAGAAATAAAGTGTGGGGAAGAAAGGAAAAAATACAAAGCATAATTCCCCCTCAATTACTTAAAGTTTCCCATCTTGTTGACCAAAGCCTGTCGATTTTCTTTTCAATTTTTCTATCTGGCCAGCAAACCATCGTATCTATTACTTGTCTATCTTTAGTTACCTCAGTCATATAATGAGGAAGCTGCTGTTTGCCTTTCAAATTATTGTCCATGATTGATGCCCCTGGCAAAGTGGTGGGGGACAGGTTTTACATTTTGCAACTTGCTGTGTTGCACAACAGCAGATGTATTCTTGGTGGTAGAACTAGGATTGCTTCTCATAGGAGGTCAGGTAGGCTTTGCACCACTTTCTTGTCCTGGAGGATTTTCTTGAGGAAGAGTCATGTTTCACTCTGTCATCAAAGCTTCCCCTAATGAAGTCAATGTACTCCCCTGACTTGCACCACAAGTTCTTTGGGGCAGGGCTGCTTCAGGTCTCTGACAGACGAGGGTTCGTTCTAGCCTGCATCTTTTCAGACTTTCCATTGCTGGGCTCTGAATCTTGTTGTCTATCCAGAGGACAAACAAGGTATACTACATGAGTTTTGGCAATTATGTATTCAAGCGAATACAGGAATTGACAGATACAGCAATAGTAAGCTCTTTCTGCTGCATCTGGCCAGCCGCTTCTTCTTTCCTGTGCAAAAGTTTGAAAGCTTTCCTTGCCTTCCTCCCATCTGATGAGCTATGGAATACAGGTAGGAAGGGTTCAGAAAAATGGCACCACATATACTGTTTGTCAATAAGCTGTCAGAGCTGGAAGGAATAAGAAGGAAAATAGGATTGGGAAGAGCTAAGTAGTGACTTTCAGCCTCCCACAAAACAAACCAAGGATTCCTCACCCCAGACTAAAAAAAATGGAAATAATATGGATTTTTTAAAACCTGAAGATTGTCTTCACAAATCTTAAAAAGGATGCATTTGCTTATGCAGTGAGAATTGAGCACAGTATATTTTCTGTCAGAGAGTTGGGTAAATGTGGTTTAAATGGCTTACAGAAAAGTGCAAATAAAATAAAGGGCCCTCCTAAGGAATCACTGATGTATGGAATTGGAATTCCTTAAATCACCCTTTGCTCGCACTTCCCACCATGTTGCCTCCCTCAATAATGGGAGTACGGAGAGAACAAGGCACAGATGAATCTGATTCAGTACTGAACCTACATATGCAAAAAGAAACGGGTTGGTGGAACTGGATAATACTGAGAGGAAATCCAAATCCCAAAGCAAGAAATGGGACTCCCTCTAATATGCTTCTTTCCTGAACATTATCTCCTTCCCCTCCAATCAGCAGCTGACAAGGACAAATAAATGCCAGCATAACAGCTCTTCAGAGAGAGGTATTGTCATCATTTTGCCTGGGGGGACTGGCTGGAATAGCAGGACTGCTTATCTTCCCTACTTTAAGTATTCATATGGATACTTCTGAAATTTTCTTTTGCCAATCGCCTTGAATGAAAGATAGCAAAAGTCATTTGGTACTAGTCTCTCTGCCAAGAAAAAGTAGTATTATTTTAGTTGGGATTCTTTTGCTTATAAACTGACTGATGGAGAAGTACAACTGCCTGTGAATGCAGACGGTGGCCATCTCTGTCCTAAAGTGAATTTTCCTCTCTCTGAAGCAAACACTGTACTGCACACAAGAAAATGGCAGCTGCAGACAAACCATGGCTGTTCTAAGTCAAAACAGTGCTAGCCCCTTCACCTCCCCTGAAACAAAGAGAAGAAACTGTTCCTACACAGTGGGGATTTTTGTTTTTGTTTGTTTGGAATCTTCTCCAATTCCAGCTCTTATTACTCCCTGCTTTTGTCTCATAGGATCCTTCTTCTTCCTGCTCCCCTCTCCCTTTTCTCTCTCTGGTGTCTCCACTTGCTTCCCCTTCCTATCCTAATGATTCATGCTCCTGGAGAGTTTCCCACCAGATCTATCTGCTCCTTTATTCTCCCAATCTCACACCAAAACAAGCCATGATCCATATCCACACCTTTTTTTAGTGTGTGCCTGTTCTTGCTTTTGACAATATTTGTCTCACCTTTGTCTGCCCTTCAAAACATCCTCTCCATGTCTTCTTTCCATGTCCTACTGCTATTCCATGCCACTGCATCCCCCCTTTGGGTGCCAGTCCTCACTTACTGCTGTTTCTCCTCCTTACCTTTCCTTTGTTGTCCATGCTATTTCTGATGAAGATACATCCAACCAAAAATTCTGAATGGTTTGATCTTTTTTGATATTGGTGCTTAGATACCTGGACCCCTTTGTCCAATATTTTATTCGCAGAAGTACTCTCCTTCTTTCACATTCCCCATCTTGGTGCAAGGTGTGGTGGCCTGATGCTCAGAACCTCCTTCCTCCCCTTTCCATTCTCTTTTTTTTTAAAAAAAAGCTCCAATTCCTCCTCTTTTCTGCTGCCATATTGATGTTACTTATCATATACTTATCGTATACTTAAGTGATGTTACTTTCCATTGACCCATCTCCTCCAATTTAGCCTTACTACCAAAATGTAATTCCTGGCTCTGTCACTTCCCTTTTTCATAATCTTCTCATGCTCATCTTCTGTAATTTCACTGGATAGCTTGAAGGCTCTTCCCACCCTCTACTTGAGTTCAGTTGACTTGTACTTGGGGTTTAACTCTCTTTTCAAAGAAGGACTTCATCCACTGCTATCTGTTTCTGATCACACTATCAGTAACTTCTCCTTTCCTCTAACCATGTAAAATTCATGTTACATTCATTTTGTTGCCTCAAGCTTACTGCAGTTGCCATCACTTTTGCAGTCATTTCTCAATCAACCAGCTCTCACTGAGAATCAAAAACTCACATTTGCACACCAGCCACAATGTTTTGCCAGGTTTGGTTGTCCTCCTGACAAATTGCTTCTAACTTATCCATTGTACCTAAGAGGAGTTCCCAGAAATTTCAGAGGCCTTGTTGAAATTCTCCTTTACTGTGGGTACCTGTAAAAACAGAAACCTACTCAGGCTGCTCAGATCCTAATAAACTGCACTGTTTATTACTGCTTCATTATTACTTGCTGTTCACCTGTCTGTCTGCATCTAACCACTGTCATTCCTATTGAGGCAGGATCTATTCTTTTGTTTGGAGTCTGTATGGTGTCTAGCACCATGGAGTCTTGGTCCATGACAGGGGATGCCTGATGTACTGCCAACACAAACACTTAATAGTACTACTAAAAATATTGATAGCAGCTGTATAATCTTTTCTCCCATATCACTCAATTTTACGTTTCTTGGAATGAGTATGAGACAGTTAAGGACATATCAGGAACAGGATCTATCATGCTGCTTTTTCGATTTGAAGAGTGTGCTAATTTCTGTTGTACTTCTTGGTGGGAGACCTCAAACTTCATTAGAAGCTTTTAGGTCATTAATATTAATCAGCCTCCTTACTGTCCATCTCCAACTGTTCACAAGCACAAGTTGTAAACCCTAAAGCAATAGTTATTTTAAACATATTTAAAACAACAAGAATTATCAGGTATTTCTGCTATTAATACTGCTAAAATCAGATGAAATTTAAAGTATGGCTGGTCAGAAGAAAGCTCATTTTAATTGGCTGGTTGAATTAAAATTAATCTGGAGAATTAAGCATTAATCAACACTGTGGAGAAATTGGAAAAATTTTCTCTTTAGAGGCAGATGTTATAGAATGCTTAGTTATTCTGGTAATTATTTGAAAACAAACACAACTACCTCATCCTAAGACTGAAACTCTTTACATTTGTTTGAAGAGTTTATCCAGTTCAGATTTTTATTTTCTATGTGAAGTGATTTTGGTCATTTCTAGACTGATATAAGAATAACTGCAAACAATTAAGAATAAATTCTAGTTTTGATCAAATTTTTATAGAAAATTCATAAGTTCTAATTATTTTCACACCTCCTCTATCACTTACTTCATATGCACAGAGATCATGACTTCAAATATGCTATTAGCACCAGGATTGGAAGAACACATTAAGGAAACAAAGAACTTGTTTAAATGACTTCATAATAGACAGCATAATACAGTACAATAGAAAACATGGAACCGCATCCTTGTTTCTCACTACTTCTCCTTTTCAGCATATAAAGCAACCCATCAGGTTTGGTAGCTTTTTGACTGAGCCCCAACTGCATGCCAGTTGTGGCTGCTGTGTGCCTTCCATGGAAAGCTGCTCTCAGAAGATCATTCTTGACACACATGAAATGCACCCCTCAGATTTCACTTCTGTAGAAGCCTCAAATGGCAAAACCACCACCACGGTGAAAAACATTTCCTAAAGTAATATTAGTCAGCAGCATCAGGACATTTTTTTCTGATACCTTCTTCACCTTGCAAGGACTTAATCCAACCTTGTCTAAAATTTAAGGGAGAATATGTAGCATACTGGTTATTTAGACAATATTAAAACATTCAGAGAAGGAAGCAATATGCACTCGCTTTTTGTGTTAATCCATAAGGTTATCCATGCCTAGTTCCCTAATCTGTGTTAACCTCTAAGGAAATGTCTAGATAATTCATTGAAAACTGAATACTGACGGATTATTTTTGATTTGCCAAGCACACTCCCCTACTCTGGCGAATGTCTTCCTTACTCTTGTTCAGTGGAGTCTTTCCCTTCAGGTAAAAGCAAGCTCAGAAACCTGCTTGCTTGCTTTCATGTACCACTGCCATGTTGCATTAGACAACTGACGTTCATAACCAGATGGTATGAATATTTAAAAGGTAGTCAGTGGTCAAGCACAGAACACAGATAATCAGAGCTCCCCGTTATTCCTTACTCCTTATCCAGGTCTCCACCTCTGCAGGGAAAGAAGAGCTCATCTTTCCTAACCGTGTTTGGTGACTTGTAAGAAGAGGTAGATAAGGAGAAGTGGTGATCACTGGTCAACCTGTGGGTCATGTTGTCAAAATCTATAAGTAATACATGGAGGAAAGGCTCAGGGAGTATCACCTGACCCAGCTGAATGCCATGGTGGGGATGCCTGCAGCGAAGACTCCTGTCTTTTCTGGGCAGAGACTGGACATCCAGTCTGGGGGTTTACTGAATTCCCTTTTGTTGTGAGCATTACCCTACACACAATAAAGGCTTCCAGCTGTCTCAGCTTAGTGGTCCTTTGTGCATTAGTGCTGATTTTGAATTGAGGTTCTGGGCACCAGTAAGTTTGTTGGCCATTCTCTTGAGACTGGGATGCAGTGGTTTGCCAGACACCCCATAATCATTCCTGGTGCTAGATGGAGCTTATGGTAAGCACAGAATAATTCATTATAGTATACTTAAGCGATTAAGTACAGTATATTAGGGACAGCTGAAGAGAAAACCCCCTTGAGATAGCTTAAGATAGCTTTTCAATTGAATAACATTGAAATAGACTATCTGGCTGTTTCCACAACTGTCAGATGGGAAGTGATGCTCTGGCAAAGACTGTCTGCAGAACTGCTTTTCCTGAAAAGGATACTGAGCTGGGAACAAGTGTCTTCTCCCATATACATTTTCTCCTCAGCTTCTGTTCTGACTCAAGTGTCCTTTTGAGGATTTATTGCAATTCATAAGTTTGATAGTTGATGAAGATCTCAGCTTTTAATACTTCTCACAAAACATCATTGATTTCTAAAGATGCTCGGGAAATGCTCATGTCCCTTGGGCATAGTGATATGGAGTTATTACCTGGCCAGACTCTAAAAAAACAATTTACCAAGGTGAAAGCAACACCTAGTGAGTGGCCTGATATTTGACTCAGCTATAAACTTATCCTTTATCCATTATGAATGAAATCCTCCCTGCAGCCAACTAACAAAAGTTTTAGACCTCTACATCTATGCACCTTTATAACATATGCAGTGAAAAATACACTTTGTACAGACATACAGAAGAGAACTAGCAATGTGCTTCCTCATTAGATCATGGTGGAGACTAGACATGACACTAAACTAATAAGACCCTGTATGAAAGCCCATCTGACTCAAGTGACTTCATAAATGACTTTCCTGATGGAAGATAACCAGGCAGAGTGCCTTACAGAGTACCCCAAAGGATTCCACACAAAGGCAATGATGTCAAATGATTTAAATTGATTTGAAATGGACGAGATTAGGAGATTAAAAAAAAAACAGTACTGTTTCAGTTGCTCAGTAGATCTTCCAAAATGCACCTTTTTTTATGGCCAGCAGTTATTGTATTGCTTAGAAGTTACTGAGGTCATGAGATTCATCAACAAAACCAGTTTGTAGCTTTGGTGCTTATTGATTCGGTTGCTCTTTCCCAGCAAAACCAATTATTGCCATGTTACAAAAGCCAATTATTTACTGTTAAGTATGTGCACCATTCTTTAACATTCACAAAATAATTGTTTTGATCTAAAACTAAAATCTCCTTTCATGACTTTAGGTATCAGTACTTAAACTAATATGTGTAATTATTCTTTCTGATCAGTTCTGCACAAATAATTAGGTATGGAGTTCCTGGGATTAAGCTATGAATGCAAAGATGGTCTTTGCATTTGCAAGAAAGGAGTGGGGAAGATTAAATGGATCTTGATATTAAGTGCTTGTGGAAAAATCTGGAAATTTTAGAGTAAAATGATGGTGTAATCTACTGTCAACTGGACAGAAAGCTGTCTTTGCTAATGAATGAGATGAAATAAGAAATTACAGTAGTTTCCAATATTGGTATGATTGCTTTTTAGCTCCTGAGCAATAGGAAAAAAGTGGTAAGGAGATGAGCAGGACAATATATTCCACAGAGGTAAAAAATGAGGAACAGCATCAGCCCATAGGAAACAGTGCCCAGGTCTCACAATCACAAACAAATCACTTGCTTAGTCAGCTTGCTGTATTAGAAAAGAAAACCAGTCCTCCTGACATCCCACAGCTACCTCCGATAGGGTTTGTTCCTCAGTCCTCCTGTTTCCTCATCACTTCAGCTACCCAAAGGGGCCCAGTCCTGTTCTCACTGCAGCCAAGGGCAAAACCCTTACTGACTTAAATGGTACAACTTTCTGTTGGACATCAGTTGCCATTCCTTGGGTAGACACCTGTGGTGATGTTCCTGACTTCTGCTATGCTATTTCCAGGCTACATTCAATCTTACAAAAATCTCTATATTAGTCCTGGGAATAATGAATGTGTATAGGATAGTGCGCAAGCAGATCTCCCAGAGCAAGAGTATACAAGCTTTTTTTGCACAGAGATCAGCTGGGCCACAGCAAAATGAGACCAACCATCATAGGCCACAGTGCTGATGGCCCATCTAGCACTTTGAAGTGGTATCACTTTGAAGTAGCTTGTCTGTGTGGCAGCAGGCATACCAGTTTGAGAGATCCTGATGTAAACAACAGCTAGGAATGTCTACCTACAGAGACCTCTTCCCTCTTATCTGACTTGAAATGCAGAGGACATTTCTTGCATTGTATACTCATGTTTTGTTTAGATTTCAGGTTCCTGTGCTGCACGTTTCGTGCCTAAAACCCTTGAACTGTCCCTTGGATGACACACAAAAAGGGAGACAAACTCTTTCAAAGCCCAGAGGAAAACAGGAAAATACATCTGAAAAAGTCTAGAAAACATTTTTTTCCAAAATTAAACTTGTGTAAATATATATTAAAACAAATTTCTACAGTGTCCCCTCTACAACGGAGAGCCCCATCCTATCTTGATGTAACTTGCCAGAACCATAAATAAATGAATCAGTTCACTAGCCTAGAAGAATTAAAATAAGAAAAATCTGGCTAAGTCGGCCCTTTGGGCTGCTAGATGAGAAAAGATTTTCATAGACTCTCCACCGTGTTTTATATCTCTTCATATCACTTCTTGCACGTACTTCTGCTGTTTGGTGCCACAATAAACAAAATAAATGTTAAAACAATGTTCCTATTATGCCAGTAGGTTTCTTTGAAGCTTATCTGATAGATGCAGAGGTAATTTTTTTCTTCTTTCCAGCCAGTTTGTATATAGTAGCAATATGAGAATAATAAGCATTATTTGCAGCATGTGGACAACAGAATTACACCTTCATTCCTACAGCATTGCATCATTCACTGATAAAAATCAGTCATAAAGCAAGATAGCAAGCAGTTATTTACAGTGTAGAAATTACAAAATACATAGGTCTGCTGAGCTTTTGAGGACTAATTAATATATTATGTCACAAATGGATCTGTGCAAACATCTGATGAACTGAACAGCTGGGGAAAGAAATGGATTTTAAATTTACGCAATAGTTTTCAAGCTTAAGCAAAAACCATATAAATATCTCTATATCTATTCTGGATCCAACAAGACATTTGCTTTCGAATTAGGCAAATTGGTTTTGTTTCTTTGCTCTACATTTTTTCGCCTTTTGAAAGTTATTTGAGGGTAAACTTCAAAATGCAATGGCATTTCAAAATGCTTGATCAATATGTAACCATATCTTTCAACATTCTCTGTAAAAAAAAAAAAGGCTTTAGCCAAGGCAGTTGGAGGAATCTGATGACTTAAGTATGCATATTTTGGGCAAAGAAAATTTGTCTCAGTAATATCATTCCATTGCTGTTTTAAGAGGTTGATGGAAGTAGGTGGTGACAAAACTTGCACCCTTTCCTTTTTTCATATTCTTTCAGATTTGTGTTTTTTTTTTCTTGGTGTTGTGTTTCAAAATCAGAGATACGGGGTTTGTGAATCAATACACTTCCTTACTGAAGTTTTCTTGCTCCTTGCCACCCCTCTTCTCTTTGTCTGTCCTACCTAAGCAGTTATTGCTTAAACATGTCAAGGGAGAAATAAGTGACCGCTAAGCATGTCAGTAGGACTACCTTTGCTAAGCAAACAGTATGATCACTGGAGAAAAAAAATACAGGCTCCGCTGATGACATTGTAGATGATACAAATAAGTGTGTCCCTGCAATAGATTTCCAGATTTTTTGATATCATACCTATAAATCAGTCTAGGATTCAATTTGAACTTGACTGCTTAGAAAGACATGAAGATTGAGAGGTTTGGTTGTTTTTCAGCTATTAAAACTGAAGGACACAATTTCTGTAATAGCCAGCTCAGTATTTTTATTTGATGTACAGCTTTTTTAATATATTATACTTCCAAAAGACTGCCTTGCAAGTGGTAAATGTGATTGTGCTGCACATGAGACTAATAAAAAGAGATTTTCAGGCCTCTTAGTTTATTCCTATCAGTCATAAGAACAATTTTTCATAAGGCGGTAAGTACATCAGCAGTCAGTTCTTTTCTATGACTGTTAATTATATTCTCAATGTATGAATTAATTATAAATCCTATTGACTACAGTGATATTGTTTAGAGAAATTATCTCTCAGGTCAGATGAAAAGGTTTGACTTTGTATGACATACTGGAGTGATTTGTTCTCCACTGTGACATTGGTATTCCTTAGTGGGAACTTCATGAAGAATTAAAACCAAATTAAACTGAGAAAGGGATCCCTCTCCACTGACTTCTTCATTTAAAACATTGTATAGGGAAGCTCCTCTACGGTCTGTCATGTGCAACTGAACAATGAGACAGACATTTTCTTCTTCATGGAACATCTTCCAAGCAGCATCATGGCATATGTTCTCTGAGCATACTTTGCTGTGACATGGTTACACTGGTGAAAAACTGAGACTCAGGCGCAGGCAGAGTTATCAGTAGAGTTACATCTGCTTAGTTTAATTCTGGTTTTGCCCTCTGATGTGTTACAATATGAAATGTGGCCTTCAAATGCATGAGTAGTTTTGGAGACTGTACAATTTGCAGGAAAAAGCATGGAGCACAAACCACTGCTGACTTCTTCTTTGCCACCTTGGAGGAAAGTTTTGAAAGCTGAGGCATGAGGCTTCAGGTAGCCTCTGGCTTCACAGAGAGCAATGGAAAAGCAGCAGGATCTCCTGGTTTACACCTGCCTTGTGCTTGAGATTCCCTGGACTGGGAAGGACTTTGAAAAGCAAGGAGCCTCTTAAATCTGGCTCCAACAAATAGGATGAACTTTAAATTTAGGCTGCTTGCAAATTCTCTGTGACAAGTGACAGCAGAATCTTGTAGGAAGGACCTGAGCCACCTTGTATCAGTGATGCTGCTTATATGGCATCATGGAAAAGCAGATGGGATAAATGGAGGCGAGTGGGCCAGACAAAGAGCCCTAGCACCCATTCACTGTGAGGGCATCCAGGAGCTTCCTAAGACTTTGGGGAAGACACAGCTATGTGTCCTGGTGACCAGGGTAGCCCAACACCTGCACCCAAGGGATGCTGTGACAGAATACTAATATGAAAGGTTAGGGAGTTTGCCCTTGAGGCTATTCTTGGTTACATGCCTTACTGCTTCTTACCTTGCAACTCACATGAGAGGGCAATGGACAGTACAGCCTTACTTATTTTTACTCTCCCACCTCTACTCCAGATATTAGTAAACAGCAACTAAAGTGCCAAGAAATCTTAGGGTCTGTTTGCTAGTGGAACTCTGAATTAACCCAACACCGTCTGTGAATTGGACCCTTTGGGGACACAGCACCGTGCTGCTCCTCATGGCAGGGGCTCTGTGTGTCAGAACAAAGTCCTTCTTCTGGGCAAGAAGGACTGCTTTCCACAGCTCAGTCACTGATAAGCTGGCCAGAAGGGCAAGACTTGTGAGGGGGTTAGGGGAGATGCGAATGAAACAGTTTTTCTACATGTATGCCAAAATTAGGAGCACTGAGAAGGCCTTAGGATGACAATGAACTCATCACCTTCAGAACAAAATGCAAAGTTCATCCGAAATGATTCAACTTCCTTGTGGAAGAGTATTCAAAGCAAAATTAGAATGGAAGATAGAGGGGAAAATTAAGACCTAAAATGCATGTGGAAAATAACTGCTTTTCAAACTGCAGGATATTAAATGTGAACTGAGAAATTGGGGTGTGAGTGTCTCTGTGGAGAGACAAGAAGTAGACAGAAACAGATCCCTAAAATTTTAAGCAAAATTACCATGGCTGAAAGATACAGTACACAAAACACAACTGTGCATGATCGCAATGCTCAGAAGAATCAGCATATTTCATTCATCCTTCAGTAATGACAATGCTTAAAACAAAAGCTGATAGGAAAAAAATATCCACTGTTGTGGCATCCTTTCACAGCCAGATCTAGGACAAGGATAAATGGCTCCCGTGTTCTCTTCCTGGTACAATATCCCAGCAAATGGTGGCACAACCCTTCCCTGACATGCACAGATATTTGGTATGTGTATTTCCTTCATCCGGTGGGAGGTAGAGGTGGAGGCGACTGGCCCACTACACAGCAGTTATTGTAATCTTTCTTCTTTGACAAGCTGTGAGCTGAGTGTTTATCAAAACTGAAGGAAGTAAGGGTAAGAGTGTTCATTGTGCTATTGTAACCATCCTTACAGTCATACACTGTATAGCTGCCAGTCACTATGTCTCTTGAAAAGAAAGCAAACATGCTCATTAAAATAATGTTCTTGCTCTCTCTTTTTTAATTCTTGCTGGTGCTAAAAGAAGTCTATGTTCTTTACAGTTCCTAACCAAGGGTTTTTTGTTTTGAAGATTTTCAGTTTCAATAGTCCAATTTTAGCTCCACCTTCTAATTTGTATTCCTGATATCAGCTGCTGTGAAGCAAGTTAAATGACTTGAATTCACACAAACTTAACATTACTAATTGCTCTGTCATTTGCTTTCCAATTCTGTATTTTTTTAAGAGACATCAAAACCAGTGATAGATTTAATATTCTCAGTGCTTAAAAGAAAGGAAAGAAGGAAAGAGTAAATAAGACAATAAATCTGAGTGGAACAAATTATCTATTACAATCAGTTAGTTGTGTTATCTAACACCATCTCTGCCAAAAAAAGAAGTACCAGCCTTTTCATTCTCTGTAGGTGGCTACACATGTATTGCAATAAAAATATATGATGCCATCTCAACCAGTTCAACGAATGACATGATGCGGCCTCACATTGAAAGCTGTTAAAGATAAGACTTGGGGGAGGAGGGGAAAGCCCTTGTTCCCATAGGAACCAACAAGCTATTAGGAAGATGTACACCTCCAAAAGCTGAATTAAAAAAAGTTAGAGAAAAAACAAATTAATCACATGTTAATGTGAAAATGTAACAAAATGCTTTTAACTTGACATATTTTATTTAATTTCAGCCATTTTGCCTAACTATTATAATGCTGGGTGTGTTGCATTGACTATTGCTAGAGCTTAGTAGTATTCACCTTCAACAGCTGCCACAAAGAAACAAAGAACACACTTTTGAGTTAAATTCCTAAAAAAGAGCTTACCACTAGAATGAAAACTCTCTCCAGTATGTGGGCCAACCACTCCCCAACATTATAATAATTTAAAGGAGGAGCTCAGAAGAGAAGGAGCCTTAAAATGAAAAACCAAAAAAGGATAGGTTTGCTCTACACCCAGTTTTTGCACCAGCTTAACTACATGTGCTAGGGATGCAAATGTTTAAGCAAAATTAGTAGCAACAGTATCATGGATGTAATGTAGATGCAGGTCCAGCACCAGCACAGCTTTTTCCTCTTTCTGGAAGAAAATTAGCTATGCTGATATAAGCGCTGATGTCATTGTATTTACTCTGTGCATTGGTATGTGGGTGTGGGATTTGTACTTGTATAATTACAGTAGTGTGTGTAGCCGTCTGTGTAAAGATAAGTTCTTAAAATTATTTGCAGGAGTCACATTTTCCCCTTGAAACCTCCTGCCTTTGTTTGCTGTTATATAACCACATTTTGCTTTGCAATATTTTCTCTTCTTTGTTGCTGTTGGAAATACCCACGCAAACCAAGAGGGGAAATGGGCTATAAAGGGAACAAATGAAACCGAGTATTGACTTAAATTGTTTTTGGTCTGGCTCCAAATGTTGCCAAACATACAAGATAAATACATAGAGAATGGAGAAAAACTGTCCCTTCTTTCAGTTCTTTATGATGTTAGTAATTGTAGATGCCAATTACAAACACTGTAATAATAATAATAATAATAATAAAAAAGTTAACAGTGCTCCTCAAAATACTAACGCAAATAGACTACTGATATCTATGACCCAGATTCTCAAAAATACAATAAATACCTTCAAGGACCTGGCCAAAGTCAAAAGCGCATGTAGCTAAAGAGAAAGTAACATTCTATCTGAATTAAATATCTTCTATTTTTCTTATCTCTGATCCTTTTTTGCTGCTGACAATATTGTCATTTTCCTGTCACTCAAGCCTGCAACTTGAGGATCATGTTTTATTGATAAACTGAAACTCATTGTACAGTAGTTCCTAGAGACTCAACTGAGAACTGGACTCCATTATAGAAAGATGCTTCCACACGTACATATATACACATATAAAGGCTATCTGTTCCCCAGGGAATTTACTGCTGGGTATCTAAAACAAGACAAGCGTAAAAAATGAAATATGATTAGCACTTCATAAATGGGAAACTGCAAAGAGATTTAACGGCGGTGTCCAAAAATGCATGGGAGACCAGAAGTGGAGCTTGAAAACAAACCATTCAACTGAGGCCTTACCCAGTGCCTAAATAGCAAGATACTCCTCCCTTTTTTTGGGCCGTGACCTGTCCTTGGCACCACAGGTACACACTAGCTTCAAATCTTGTTCCAATTTTCTTTACGGTATTTTCTTCTATGGCATTTTAGGTACCTCACCTTTTAATTCTATCTCAAGCTCTCATTGAAGCCTTTCTTATCCCAGTCCTTGAGCAATGCAGATCTCTCTTGCTGAACCCTTCATCACCCCAAGTTATTCCTCACAGAACACAATTGCTAACAGAGGCTTTCCTATCCCTTGCTTTCATACTGGGATTCCCTTTTACAGCAGCTCTATACTTCTGGATGTAGCTTAAAATCAACACCTTCATCGCTAAGACTCTTAAAATTAAAACACCTTCTGTGCTTTGCATCACTGTGTCCCTGTGTCACTACATTGTGTCCTGTGCTTTCTGCCTTGCTAACAATGCCAGATTTGACTGCATGTGTGTTTCCTTTACCCACAATTGTCTTTAGTTTATATGTAGGCAATGGGATTGAGGTGCCTGAATTAGGTGTTGCAGCTGTGAAGGCATCTAGGTTTAAGAGAGAGAGGAGCAAATCATGGTGTCAACATCACTGCCAGACTTTATGGTCACTGGAGAGAAGAGGTTACAATGAGTAAATTACACATGTATAATAGACAGTCTGAATATAGCCCTTTAGACTTTGATCAGCCTTGACTTTACGGATGGACTGGCTGATAAAAACTGAATCGCAAGGTCATTTCCTCCTTTACAATCCTTCTCAAGAATCATTTCTACAGAGGTACCTGGAAGAAATTAGCCAATATGCAATGGAAATGGCAAAAGAGTCGCTGGGGCCAGCTCAGTCTGAAGGTGAAATTTTCCTGTACAGTCCCTACACTGTCTTTATAAATTGTGAGTTCTCAAGACAGGGTGTGTGTATAGCTGTTCTGGAGCACACTCATAATGAGTGACATCATTGACTAAATATGTTATTTATGCAATCCTGTGCCATGAGGGTCAGATGCATGAAGCACTTAGGAGCTTAAGAGAATGCCCAAACGTATTGGTGAATTTGGACCCCAGTTTACATTTTTGCACTTAATGTGCATTCTAGAAATATTACCTGCTATGCGTAATGAATCTGGGATCAAATGAATAGGAAAAAAAAAATTCAAATATCCTCTTCTGTATCAGTATTACAGCATTTCACATTCTTGATAACTTGAATCTCAGTGCTGGAGCAGATATTCAGCTGCTGTAAATTGGCATGGCTCCACTGAAGCCAATAAAATTACACTAATTGATTCCAGCTAAGGATGAGACTTTTACAGAATAGCCCTGGCTTTATTTAATTAATTTTTTAATATATGTAAATAAGAAAAAAGGGCAGACTCCTGTAATTGTAGGCAGAATGAATAGATTATTTCTATGAATAATCGGGAGGTATCAATAACAAACTCATGAATGTCAACAATCATTATTTTCTGGGGAAAAGAGCTCAATCACAGAAAAGAAACAGAGGACCTCTACATCTTTTTTTCTTTTTCTCTCTAATAGAGAATGTTGAGTTATGGAAACGCATTGGAGACATTTCAACAATTTTTATGACAGTAACTCCATTAAAATGTAAGAAAGACTGTAACACATACATGTCCAAGTGAGTCTTCCCTATTGCATCCGAAACTTGGCTTGGCTCAGGCAGTTGTGAGGACAGCTTTGGAAAAGAGTATAAGACACAGGTCAAGGCCACAGTGACCCTTCTTCCCGCACATATTTGCAGCTTTGGAAACTCTTTGTTGAGAAATTTTCTGACTTGGGAAGGATGTTTCTAGGCCAGAGGTGCCCATGGCCCTGTGTTCAGAGAATCTCACTGCACTTTTGAGCAAATTTATGTTGTGGCTTCCACAACCTCCTGTGAGAATGAGCTCCACGGCTTCAATTTTAGTTGTTTGAAAAGATACTTCTTTTTCTCTGCTTTCAAACTGCTGGTTGATAATCTCATTATCTGTCCACCTGTTGTTGTATTGTAAGAAACAGTGAATAAATCATTAGCTATTCATCATCTCCATACCATTTCATCCACCTCAGCCACATTTCCTTTGTCATACATTACCACCTAAGTAAAGAGCCTGGTCTACCACCCTCCTTGTAACAAAACAGTCTTATAAGTTTGGTCATCTTTTCTCTATAATTTAGTTCCAGCATAACCTTCTGAAATGGGGTGAAGTGAATAATAAGTAGTAGCTAGAATATAAGCACAATGTGTATTTATACAGTAATATAATGTTATTTGCAGTTTTGTTCTCTCCTTGTTTCCTAATAATTTTTAATATCCTTTGTCTCTTAGATAGTTCCTGAGCTTTGAACTCATTTATTCAAAGAATTCAAAGAATTTTGAAAGAATCCAGCTATTCTTCTTGAATAACATTAGGTAATTTATCACCTATCTGTCTATACACAATAGCCTGTACATACATGCATACATACACATAGAGATACATATGAATAGCCTGTCTATATATAAGTGCAATGTTACCCTTGTGCATCTCACTGCGGTTACTAACATGGAATAAAATGCAAAAACTTACCATCTTTTGAAATACTTCATGGTCAATTTTAGATTGGTCTATTCCGAACAATTTTGTTTCAGCTAATGTTATCAGTGCCTTTCTTATCTGTTTCCTACAACATTTATGAGTATGTTGAAGAGTGCAGGGTGCAGCTACGATCCTTTAGTAGTATCGAGAGTGACAGCATTATACTGTGAAGAGTAGCAATTATTGTCATCTTTTGTTTCTTGTTTTTTTTTAAGCAGCTACTAATTGATAATTCTCTTTTATACCATAGCTGTTCAGTTTTTGTAAGGACCGTTGATGGAAGATCTCATTTACAATTTTTTGGAAATTCAGGCACATTGTATCAGTTGGATCTTTCATGCTCATTGCCTCTAACCAAGACCTTTGTGATTTGTGAAGCACGACTTTCCAAGCAAAAGCCATGTTGACTTTTCCTTGATATCTCTTATACCCACTCTTTTTCTTCTTATTATAGTTTCTAATAATTTACATGGTACAGAAACCAAGGTTACGGGTTGGTAGTACTCATGATAACTCTTGAAGCCTTTGCTGTAGTTTTCGTTACCTTCCATTGGTACCAAAACCAACTTAGTGCTTAGTAATTCAGCAATTTTATATAGAATTCCTTTCAAGCCTTTCAGATGCATATAATCCAATCTTGCTGGTTCATCACGTATGCCCAGATTAATTTTACTTAATTTTAATTGTATAAAAAGTGCGTGTTTCATGTAACACCATAATCAAGGCAGAGTGATGGGCACTTCCAGAGAAAAATTGTCCTTACCTATCTTAGATACCTTAGATAGTCTTTCTATATGTGAGCTCTCTTTCTCTTTTAGATGGTTAGATAATTAGTTCAGACTAGTTTTCTAACTTTTAGCTGGTATAGCAAAATGAATCCCATCCTACAGTTCAGTTCATCAGGTTGTTCTAAAATCTCTTTTGTGGGCACATGGACACCGCAGTTTGAAACATTGCCTCCTTTGTTCTTATGTACATCGGGAATAACTCCATGCAGAAGCTAGCAAGCCATACTGGTGACATGCTAGTGTACATGAAAGATCCCCACTTTTCTGGGACCTCAAGTATTTTCCTTCCATTAAAGATCTTAGCCTGCTTGTGATGCAGTTCTCTGGGAAAAAAAACACCTTTTCTGAAATGATTGCTTATTTCTTACTTTCTCACTTTTCATTTCCTCACTTGCGTAGTGTATAAACTACTAATGTCCTTTGATAATGGTAATATTGCCATGCACTGCTGCAGTCAGACTATATTGAAGTCATATTACTTTACTACCTTGGCCTGACTGAAACAGCACAGCTATCTTCAGACTTTTTTATCATGTTTTTTACTGTGAATATTTGTCCATTAGTTACAAATGATTTTAAATATGTAAAAACCACTATTTCAAATTCTACCCCATTTCCCCCTCTCTCTCATACACAAACATGCACATAGCAATGACCTGTTAATGGTGGCTAAAATGAATATTTTCTCTACCAGATCAAAGAAATACTGAGCCATCTTGGGTTGGAGGAAGTGTATTTCTTCCAGGACTGATCTTGCAAGCAATGCTGTTTATTTCACACAAAAAGGGGGGTGTACTAGTCTGATTTGCTAATGATGTCCTAGGTACAGATGTGGCATTCAGAATATTTTATTGATGAAATTCAAGGATGGAGTGTTAGAAACTCAGTTAGTTTCACAGTACAAAGTGCAACATCATATATTGATGTATTAGTTACAAGAATGCCTGCATCACAGAATTACAGAATTGCTGAGGTTGGAAGGGACCTCTGGAGATCATCTAGTCCAACCCCCCTGCTCAAGCAGGGTCACCTAGAGCACATTGCACAGGATTGCATCCAGGCGCATTTTGAATATCTCCAGAGAAGGAGACTCCACAACCTCTCTGGGCAACCTGTTCCAGTGCTCTGTCACCCTCACAGTGAAGAAGTTTTTCCTCATGTTTGGATGGAATTGTCTGTGTTTCAGTTTGTGCCCGTTGCCTCGTGTCCTGTCACTGGGCACCACTGGAAAGAGTCTGGTCCCATCCTCTCGACACCCTCCCTTCAGATACTTGTACACGTTGATAAGATCCCCTCTCAGCCTTCTCTTCTGCAGGCTAAACAGGCCCAGCTCTCTCAGTCTTTCCTCATAAGAGAGATGCTCCAGTCCCCTAATCATCTTTGTAGCCCTTCGCTGGACTTGCTCCAGTAGTGCCACATCCCTCTTGTACTGGGGAGCCCAGAACTGGACGCAGTACTCCAGATGTGGCCTCACCAGGGCTGAGCAGAGGGGGAGGATCACCTCCCTCGACCTGCTGGCAACACTCTTCCTCATGCACCCCAGGATACCACTGGTCTGCTTGGCCACAAGGGCACATTGCTGCCTCATGCTTAACTTGGTGTCCACTCCCAGGTCCTTCTCCGCAGAGCTGCTTTCCAGCAGGTCAACCCCCAGCTTGTACTGGTGCATGGGGTTACTCCTCCCTAGGTGCAGGACCCTGCACTTGCCTTTGTTGAACTTCATGAGGTTCCTCTCTGCCCAGCTCTCCAGCCTGTCCAGGTCTCTCTGAATGGCAGCACAGCCCTCTGGGGTATTGGCCACTCCTCCCAGTTTTGTTATCATCAGCAAACTTGCTGAGGGTGCACTCTGTCCCTTCATCCAGGTCATTGATGAAGAAGTTGAACAAGACTGGACCCAGCACTGACCCCTGCGGGACACTGCTAGCTACAGGCCTCCAACTAGACAACTCTCTGAGCTCTGCCATTCAGCCAGTTCTCAATCCATCTCACTGTCCACTCATCTAGCCCACACGTCCTGAGCTTGTCTATGAGGATGTTATGGGAGTCAGTGTCAAAAGCCTTGCTGAAGTCAAGGTAGACAACATCCACTGCTCTCCCCTCATCTACCCAGCCAGTCATTCCATCAGAGAGACTATCAGATTGGTTAGGCATGATTTCCCCTTGGTGAAGCCATGCTGATTACTCCTGATCACCTTCTTGTCCTCCACATGCTTGGAGATGGCCTCCAGGATGAGCTGCTCCCTCACCTTTCCAGGGATGGAGGTGAGGCTGACTGGCCTGTAGTTCCCTGGGTCCTCCTTCTTGCCCTTTTTGAAGACTGGGGTGACATTGGCTTTCTTCCAGTGCATCATTATGTGCTTGCTACTAAAGGCCCTTCTCCTGGAATGGCATAGAAGGAGAAAAGAAGTTAAACATACATAACATGATATACAGGCTGTCAGCATGACAGAAAAGGTAAAAACCCTGGAATCCCAGGATGAATTAGCTGAGTTATGTCCTGCAGAGAGAGGACTGTACCCATACACCACTGGCAGGCGGTGTGTAATTTGGCCACCCAGGGTCAAATAGGTTACATTTAAGTATAATGCCTGATTGACAAGGGTTCCTAGGATGATGAGGAAAATGGAGAGCATGTTGTATGAAGGGATACTAGAAGAGCCTGGCTTGATTAATTTACCAGAATGTGGGCTGAGAGGAAGTGTGGTTTCTGTCAATAAACACACCAGTGAAGTGGATATTAAACAGGGATAAAGCTATTTTAGCTATGGGATAATGCTGGCAGCAGTGCAAATGAACACCTGACGTAAGTGAGAAATAGAGTCTGAACCTCCAAAGGAAGTCCTCAAGCTGAGGGTTAAGAGAGTTTTTTGAAACAATTGCCATCTGGAGTGGCACAGCAAAGGAACGAGCCCATTTTCAGAGGGACAACAATATAGCCACACAGTGCTTGTAGAAACAACAGGCCACTCCTGTAAGTGTAGGACATCCCTTCTGGTCACAGCTCTGAAATGGGTTAAATGATATCGAACCTCTTTGTTTCTGGACCCTGAGTAGGAGCGAATATGCAGCTAAGGCTGTGCGATCAAGTGACTCCAGACCAGGACTAGGACCCAGGAGTCTTTGGATTCCTCCTGCTTCTCCAGTGGGCTCACTGTATGCCCTCAGACACAACTTGCTTTTCTCCATGCTCTAGTTTCCCCATCTGTAAAATGGAGGTAGTGATGCTGACGTCTCTTGCAGAGTGGCTTGAGATCTGTCAGAAAACAGGACTGAGTAGCAGCAAGGTGTTGTTATTCTCGTTTCCAGCTACTTCAAAGGAAAGTAGATTCTGCCTTTCCAGCCGGGAGTTGAAATGAAGGTGTGTGAGTGAGTGAGAATAAGGGAGAACAGCTATGTCGCCCACACAGACACAGGTTAAAAAAAGCAAGTAATATCCATTTGTAGCAGAGAGAATGGAAGTTAAAGAGAATCTTTCTTTACCTTTTAGACTGTAATAATGCACCTTTCCATGTGCCACTGATGATACTTTGCAATTAATACATTTCCTGACTGTAGGGACTGTAACTCCCTGCATTTTTTGCTGACATTTTCATTTGCCTATTGCCTTTCCAACAATAAACAGCTGTCCTGAAAGTAGCTGCCTTTTGCTGGTAAGTGAACAGTTTCCTTCATTGTCTGTGCCACATTTATTTTTACTTGGTCAGCACTGAGACTGCCTAAATTAGATGAATACTACGGAAGTCTAAAGCTCATTCAAATGAATTCAAAGTTAGTCAGATCAGTGTTTTGTCAGCTGCATTTTAAAAACTTAAAAGATAAAACAAAGTCCTAAAACATCCTGGTTTGTAAATTGGTGTATTCCCCACCAACAAGGTAGCATTAATTATAAATAAGAAGTGAAAAAATGCAACTGATCCCACAGATATTTCCCAAATTGAATTTATGGAACCATTGGACACCCACAAATGCATTCCTTCAAGCGTGTTGTCAGCAGTGCCTTTCCAACAGGGTTCCTTCAGATATCTGTCCTCTTTGGCCATACAGGCCTCCATGTCACACAGGCTTTCCAAATCCAGGAAACCTCAATAGACTATCACTGTAACTGTTGGCCAGGATTTCCCAAGTGGCAGAAGGCTGTCAGCTTGGAGACAGTGTGGCTGTTGAAAACATCTTCAGCTTCATTTTGACTGACGTGGGCAATTCTTTAATGTGTACTGGTGCTTCTATAGCACTGGTAGTCATGGGAATCCTGCTCTTATTTTAGTGAAATACGTTTCATCCTTATTCTGTCAGAGGATATTTAAATAAACAAATAACACTGACTTCTTTTGTAGCAATACTTCTCCTGAATACATTCAGAGAAATGTATGGCAAGTATAGTGGTTAGTTAGCAAATCTTTACAGGGCTGTGTCAAACAGTTTTCTGATAGAAAGAGCCTAATTTTTGCACACAGCAGACTAAGCTCTATTTTAAAGGGCATATGCCTCCAGAAGCAACAGGACATAATTCTCCATTACTTGCGCCATTAAATTTCACAGGTTATTCAGGTGCTCACTTGACTACACTGACATATCCTAATAAAAACCGAAGACCAGACAGAAAAAGGAAAAAGTTATGCAGGATGAAAGGGCTATGAACTCAAGAACACATTGAAATGGTTATAGAGCATGTTCAGTCTTACACTTTAAGGTACTGGAAGGTTGTTAAGTGTCTGGCAGCGCTAAGTGTTGTTTTTAGCTCTTTTTGCTAGAGGGAGCCCCTCTTGGTAAGTACAAACATCTGTCTCTATCAGGAGGATCGCTGAGCCAAAGCAACAAAAAAATTCTGCCTTCGACATGGTTTTTACAGTTTCCTTTTCAACTTGTTTCATCTTAGGGTGCTTTCCCCTTGGTCTTCGGACAAATGAAGTGTGAAGCATGCCAGGGACTCTGATAAGAGTTCCACTTAAAAAACACCCATTAATACAAAAAACTAAGTTACACAGTAGTCTTAAAATACACCAGTGGTAATTCAGCGCTGTTTGTCCCTACGTACAGGATCAAGGCCTTAGAACATCTATGAAAATAATAAAATGCTTGTATTTTGAGCTTGAAATCAAAGACAACACTGTGCACCCATTGACCTTCAAAAATCTAAATGGGGACTTCTTTCAACAATGACAAAGGCAAGATATCTTTTATTCTTTTGCCTACACCAAAACTGGAACTCATCTTACACAGCTTCACTCTAAGTTTGGCATTTAGGATAAACTGGTCACCTAAGGCCCCTCTGTAGTCAATGGGGAGTGAAAGGCACTTTCAGAGGACAAGTCTTTACAGTATCTGTGTCTAGAAGGAGCTAAGATAATAAGCTTGTATTAGTTACTGAGACATTAGACAACTGTAGAATCCCACCTTCACCACCTGCTGGATTTTGACTGGGGAGTAGGTTTCCCAACCTTGTAAGTTTTCACCTCAAAGAAGGTATTTGTTTCATAGTTCACCAAGAAAAGGCCTGTTTGAAATCAAACAAATTTTTGTTTAGTCAGATCTTTTCACATATGCTGTCTCTTTCCCAAATCACATACCATTGCTTACCAATTACTTTTGGTTTCATGCAATAAGACAGCACTTTCTAACACACTGAACAATATAGCAATGGAAGTGGAGGGTTGCATCACTGGAAACTGTTAGACACAAGCTGGTCTGTCAGGAAGGATTTGGGCATAGCTGAACTTGCCTTCAGGTATTGACAGTATGGACAACCTACTGAGGTTCCTTCCAGACCATTTTTCTATATTCTCTGACTCTGGAATCACTAAGACACCGAAAGTATAATTAATCCAAACTTTCAGGGAAATGGGAAAAAAGGGTTATTGAGAGTAAATGGGGAGTATTTAGTGAAAAAAGAAAACCATGCATTTTTTATCTCCTGACCATGTGCTGCCAATTCCCTAGTCTTTCTGAAAAGCTTATTTCAAGACACTAGTACTCTATTACTTGACAGCCTGCTGCTTCCAAAACTCAGAATTCCCAGTGAGCTGCAGTCTGCAGTTAATATGTGTGCATTCAGAAAGTACTATAACTGAATTTAGATGCACGTAACTCTTAAATTACATAGCTCTGTCAAGTATTGATGTTTATACTTGATAGCTTTAATATTACTATTTATGTCTCAATAAATTATACTTGCAGATGTAAAAATGGAAAAGCTAGACTGCATTAAAAGCTATACTAAACATAAATCTCAATTGATATGGATATCAGCAGTGTAATTTCAAAAATATTAAACATGCCCATGTCCATTACAGGATCTTCTAAAGGCAGTATACAAGTAGTACAGTGACTTAGGTAGAAACACTTCTTGTGGAAGACCTGGCATGAATGAAAGACTGAAAACTAGATATTAGATTCTGGTGACTTAAGTCACTGATCTGAAGTGAGAAATTTAAGATCTTTGATAAACCAAAGCAAGCTTAAACCCATTATTTTTAATATCAAACTAAAATGTGCCTTGAATTTGAGGTTTGCAAATTACTTGTATAATCTTTGTGGGGAACACACTTCTATTATTTTCTTCAGGGAAAGGATAAGTTCTGACTTGCCAGTCGTGCTCCACAACAATTGGAGATGGGAAATGTCTCTCCAGAGTAAAAGCATATCTCTTAAATATTTAAAAATTAGCACACTATAACAGAAGATATCTGCCAAGTCAACTGAAAGCTGTAGTCTTTATCAAATACTTTCTACTCAGTCTGGCAAATATATGATGGATTCTGCAAAATATTAGGGTCTTAGTGCCATCAACCCCAGTTGACTTCTCTCAGCATTTTGTGAGACCAAACTTTAAATCGGGCTTGATGAAAACCAAGTTCTTAAATATTGTTTACCTGAACAAGCTACTGATACCTCAGTTTATCTTTCTGAAATGGCAGGGCACCACATATCACCCTGATGAGGCCTGTGCTTTTACAGAAATAAAGCTATCTTCAGCTTCTTCTAATGATCTGACTTAGAAGACTCTGTTGTACACATTATATTTTTGTGCTTAATACGCACTAGAGGAAGCCGAGAAGCTCATAAAAGTAGCTTACCTTTGTGTTAGGGTGAGAAGTGCTTTAAATTGTTTCAAGCATGAACTCCATGGATAGTGTAGCTACCCATATGTGAAATTACATTCCATAAAATGGCAATTTCACTCAAATCCATTAATGAATTTTCTAGCTTCCATGGATTCCAGTGCAGTTTTAATTTGGGTAGAGCATCTGTAGAGGAGTGGATGACTGTCATTTGAGAAACATCAATGTATAGGGCCGGATCGTCCTCTGTGGAGATGCCTGAGGTAAAGCTCTGGAAAAGCCTGCAGAGTTGACTCTGTTGATTCCTTAATGAAGTTTCATGTCTGAGGGAATGGGTTGGTGGACTGAGCCCTCCTTATGGGGTGACTCGGGAAAAGGAGCATATGTGCTGTGACAGAGGGTCCATCTGCTGTATCCTTTGCCGTTACCTCCTGCAGCCATGGTGCTCTTGCTCCGCTAGGCACAAGGAAAATGAGGCTGGAGTGGGAATGTGAATGAATTACTTTTTTTATATTCAGCCTACAGTTTCTTTTAAAAATGTCATTGCTTTACCCCAGTAATCTTGTAGTGTCAACACAATTAATTGCTCTTTCTCCAGGTTGTCTACAGATGCTTTAAGCTTTGAACCATCTTTGTGGCCTTCTGTGGGTGCCATGTAGCAAACTCTACAGCTTTGAAAAAAAAATTAAAGATCTGGAATCAATAATTGCACAAATAAAGAGAATAAATCTTCTCTTTAACTTCTTTTGCTCAGCACCTGACATAATTAGTGGAGCTGGTAAACAGAAGTGGCCTCCAGTATCACAGCATCAGTATGTAGATAAAATTCGACTCTCTTCTGAAATGAATGGCATATCCCACTGGCATAACTTCATGGTAACCCTTTACTAGCCAATACAGGCTTTCACTTTACATGAAAACTACCTGCCTTGATGACAAAATTATGTATAAATCATTTGAGAAGACTGAAGAAGGTGACCACAGGAATTGGTGGAGCATGATATTTGAAGTCTAGACAAAATTGGTGACTTAGTTCACAACATAGGAGTCTTACTATGTCCTGGACATAATTCCACTTGTTCATAAGTGGAAAATGATGTTTTTGGCTTGACAAGGCAAGCACACCTTTTTATTTGGATGGCATGTTTGTCCATGCTATTATCACTTGTAGTTTAGACCACTCATATGTTCCACGTGGGTTTATATGCCAAGAACTTTGTTTAGAATGATTCAGTCCGTTTATTAGCGGAGTTTCATGCTGGCATCACATTTTTTTAATGCCAGAGTGCTACAGACTGCACTAGCTACCAGCTGACTCCTGGGCAGAGTTTAAATATTGATTTCACACCCATGGAACCACTCTAGAGTCAGCCAAAATAAACAGGAAGACACCCATTTTCTCCTGTAGTCTCTGAATTAGATTTAAATCCCTAAATGATTTGGGTTTACATTGTCCGAAGAGAGCTGATCTTTTCCTTTCAAATACTCACAACTGAGGTTGTCAGTATGACAAAGCTCTTTTGATATAAAAGATAGGCAGACATCAAGAAGGGATTTTCCAAGAAACGTTCATTAATCTATAGTGCTTTTACTTCTGACATGAATTTCAGAGCTCAGGTTAGCTAATCTCTCAACAAATGCTGCAACCATTTTTTCAGAATTCAGGCACTCCAGGAGAGTCTGGAGCAAGTTTGAAAAGGGTGCTTGTTTCCACAGTATAATGAAGTCATGAGGTCAAACCCGGTTGTGACCATAAGGGCTGGCAGGGACCTCAGGAGAGATTCATCTCACATAACCACAGATGTACCAAACATGTTGCCTAAACTGGTTTATTTCAAGCCAAGAAGTGTCTAAGGTATTTGAGAAGAATTTTCTTGTGGAGCTGACTCTCCTTCAATTGAGTGCAAAGAATGTGAACACCTAGTTCAAATTTGACTTGGGTAATTTTTGTCTACTTTTAAGTTTAAATGCTAATGTAAGTGTTCAGTATCTAGTGTAGATAATTCCAGCTCTTATATTTTGACAATAGAAATAAAACTATAAACAGTGGGTCAGATATAAGGAAAAAAATCCTGATTGGGGGTTCCCCTCCAGCTCTCCCTTTCTTCTCACTTTTGGGTATGTTCTGGGGAAGTAGTAAAACATGACAAGTAGAATGACTCTGGATCTCAGACCATAATCTTCATCCTCGACTCACTGATTTTTTTTCCTTTTCCCCTTTCTTGCCTTCTGTTATCATTCTTCTGTTATTATATCATGTCAAGTAGTTCTTATTATCTTATTATCCCTTTCCTCTCCCAGTCAGACTTTGAACATGAATGCAGTGCATGGATCAGTGTCTGAATATTTCCTTACAGATCAGCAGCCTTCTTGGCTCCCATGCATGGAGAAGTTTGAATTTCTCAGTGGTTTAATGCTGTGATTTTTCACATTTGTCTTTCAGGCATGTGCATCATCTCAGGTCTAATGGGCCCAGTCAGGTTTTTGGCTAAGGACAAGCACACTAGGAGATGAGCAGTAAGCCCACTGGCTTTGAGAGAAAGCCCTGAAGGCTTTATTCTCTAGGGCACTGGATGCTGCTGAGATATTCTAAAAACCCATTGCATATACTTCTGAGAGTGCTGCCGGATCCCTGCACCCAGCTCCCTATCACAGAACTTTGAGGGCAGCAATGTGACCTCTGAATACAGGCAAACCAAACAACACAGCAATTGCTTTGTAATAAGCAGAAACTCACAGACATTAACTGAAAAATAAAAAGGTCAACAGAACAGATTTTTGTCACATGCATCTAGCTTGCTTCCTCGCTTCTGTCAGTTTTTTTCTTCTACAAAGTCATAATTTCTGGCAGACTCTGCAATTTTGATGGTGTTACAATGACTTATTTTTAAGGACATGTCCCTTTGGAACGTTTTTGTGTGTGGTTTCTTTGTTCTGTGGGCAGAATATGCCTGCCAGCAAGATGGAATCTCATTTAGTTACAAAATACACTGATTCTCTTAATGAAGTTGTGGATATGTTCTGCAGAGAAAGCACAGATGAGAGTCTCACCGGTTTCTCTCTGTAGAGCGATTATGGCTCATTTTAAAAGTACAAAAATTCTCTGAGGCACCAAGTCCTTCATTTTTTTAGCAGGTTTAGTTGAATTAAGTGTAACAAAGGTTTCACAAATTGGTTCTGCATTGAGACCTGAGAGAAGGGCTTTAGTTTTGGGGGGGCACTTATGGCATTACCAACCTGCAGGGAGTTGCTTGAGCAATAAGAATTGAGTTGGGTCACTTGACCATGTGATTTGCATTAAGATGGGGTCACACTTTTCTGCGTTTGATAATCATCAGTTGCTTGAAGCATACAAGATGTTGTTAGACAGGTAGGCTTGATCTTTCTGGTGATGGAAATTTGACCAAACTAAAGTCTTGTTAGGCCAGCTAGTTAAACACCTGTACTGGATTTTTATGCCTTGTAGGTGTATTCTTTGTGCATTATACCTTTTCCTTATAAAGACAAATCTGGCAGTCTTTCACAGAGACATTTATCCCTGCTTTCTCGTACTAATTCACTTGCTCTCTCCCATAATTTCGGCTTAAAAATATTTAAATTGCTTAACTACTTTTGCTGCTCATTCTAGCCACACTGGTTACTTATCATCGTACTTGCACTCCATCAAGTGTTTACTCAGCTAAAGGTGCTCTGGAGTAGCTGAACTCTCCACCTGGCAACATTCATGTTGCATACTTGTTCTGGAGGTTTGAAAATCAGCCCCTTTTTGGCCCTTTTAATGGAGTCTCTTTCTTAGTAGACATACTGCTGTTGCAGTTCTGTTGCAGGAGTGCCTGTAGGACCCAGATGAGACTGGCAGAGTGCTGAGCTAAGCACAGAGTATACACAATGTGACAATCTCTGCCCTCAAAAAGCTTAGGAGCCAAACAAAAGGACCAAGAGCAGGAGGAAAAGGGAGAGGTGAAATGACTGGTGAAGGTTATGCAGCAGAGGTCAGTGACAGTGGTGGGATTACAGCACAAGTTTCCTGAGTCCTAGGCTAGTGCCCTATTGCACCAAGCACAGAGCATTTTCCAGAGGCAGATCCCTAGGCTTTCAGGATTCAACTTTTTTTGTTGCCTTCCCTCTGTTCCCCTTACATGTGACTGGCAGCAGCTGTGGTGCTGGCTATTGCCAAAGTAGTAAATAAAGTCTTCTGTCCCTACTGAAAGGAGAGTGAATGATGTAATTTGGCTCCTTTTCACTCCTGCTGGCTGCCAAGACATTATTTCTGTATCAATGCACATGGACATTTGGCATCAAATGAGACCCCTCTCTTTGTGTATGAGAAGGCAGGATGTTAATTCTTTTTGATGTACCAGTAACACATCTGAAATGGTGCAGCAGCACTTCTTTTCAGGAGACAACTGATTCTCAGTGTTCCTGAACAAAAAAGGAGTGTGCGCTCCTTTCATTGTGTGTGGAGCAGCGGAGAAGGTAACCATACACCTCCTTTGGTGCAGCCCTGCTAACCACAAGTCAATTTTGTTGTGTTCTGTTAATTTAGATGGGACAGCAAGGCCATTTGTTTTGCTTACTGTAGTAGTTCTGCTTCAGGGAACCTCTGCATTGATTCATTAAATATCTTTATTCCACAGCCTTTAAATTTGAAAACTATCCCTTTTAAAGGCAGGAAGACAGATTCAAGGTATGTGTAACATGTATAAAGTCATATGGCACCTACACGGCCAAATTTCTGCCTGCTCTGCCTCTGTCTTCTGACCATATGAAAATATTCTTACTCTAGTGGTTTTACATCAGATCATTAATGTTGGTTTATTGCCTGCGAAGACAGTTCTATGAATTTTCCATCTGGATTTTTTGTGAAAAGAATAATTTGGAGGGAAGGGAGAGGAAAAAAGAGATCCCTTTCTAATGCCAATCCAGATTTGTGTGTTTTTCTGGCCTCTGTAAGACCTGCAGTTATTGTTTCTTCCTTGAGACCTTGCACACCTCACATTTAATGGGGTGACAGTACCAGAGAATCCTTTTTCTCAAAGGAAAATAAATGTGAGTCCCGGACAAACAACAGATGTCAGCGGAGGTGCTAGAACAGTCAGTCTGGTGACTAAGTGACTTCTGCACCCTGTACCTGCCTTTACAAGGAAATAAACAGGCTGCTCTCATTCAGAAAGGACAGGCCTATTAAGGTAGCTGGGTCTGTGGTCTCAGGTTAATAAAAAATATACACTATTCTCTATTTGAATGGACCAAAGAGCACTTGCATAGCGTCTACCACAACAGACATCGGAAATTCAGAGAGTAAGAGTACAAGGTGTGTCAGTGTGCCTCTCCAGGGCTGTTTCTCTAACCAGGACAGCATCAGCAAGGCATAATTATTGAACTGCATATTAATTTATCAGCTCGACAGTCCTCTTTCATTTTTACTGTATTTTCAGGTTGGCTTACTTACGTTATCCAAGGCAGGCTCACACGCCTGCCTTTACATAGGAGTCTTGTTAATGAAGGTTTTCATTGCCTTCATGAACTGACATAGAGACTCACTCCTTCCTTTGCTTTTTGCCAGTCAAAGCAAAGTGTGCAGACTGGGCATGCCTGCATGTGTAGCATCCAAACTCTTTAGTAATATGTTTATTGCTTCACTCTCAAGGGTAAATCCAGTGAATACTTGAGCATCGATAAAAGTCTTTGGGAGAGCAGGGATGAGAGAAGGTCACAGGCTTTACATGTGGATGAGGCTACTCAAAAAGTTCTGGAGCTGGTGTCCGGGGGCAGCCCGGTTGCCAAAGCAGGCTGTACGGGTGCTACTCCCACTCTGCCAGGGGATGCCAAAAGCATCTCTTCTGCAGAGATTGCACTCTGTCCCACCTCTCTGGTGCCACAACGCAGGTGGCATGGTAATGCACTGCAGAGGTCACTGATCAAGCTCTGCCACTTCTGCATCATAGCAGAGCCTCAACCTCTTCTTACGCTGCAAGATCAAACCTATTCAGGCAGAAGGCTGGATTTGCCCCTTCATGCAGAGAGAGGAACTGTTTCCTATTTCCTTTCCCAATTCACCCCCCCCACCAAAACACTTGGTTCCACTGTCTACATCCATTTCTCACACTAATCCTATACTCCCTGAGGGACTTGTCTTCACTTCTCCCCCTTCCGCTGGGAAATGCTTCAATAAAGAATTTTTCCCACAAGATGAGGTGTGTGGTTAAGGGACAAGTAAGTGTGTGTAGCTTTCCAATAACGGGGTCACTGCAGCCAGGCAGGAGCTATCTGACACAAGAGGACTCTGACTCAGGCCTTCAGATTCCAGCCTGAAAAAAGCACTTGGCCTAGGATGAGTGCACAGTTTTGCCACTTAGAGGATGAAGGTGAAGCTGCCCCCTCTGTGGGAAGGGAGCAGAGCTCAGGGGAGAGCCACAGAGAATCAGGCTTTTTGCTTCTGCTGTTGCCACGGGGAAGGAGAGAACATGCTGATGATGTGGGACATCGTCCCATCATGCTGTATATTAACCTCTTCTTTGGAAGCAGCCTGGGCTGAGGTGGACAAACTCAGTGGTGGAGTCACAGCTGCCTTCAGCCACTGCCTGCTTTGCTGGTGCCTAGACCTTAGCACGTGAGGCAAAACAAAACAACTGCAGAAAGTATGTCCTCAAAGCTTGCTTGCTGCTTCCATCTGAATTGCTCTTGGCAAGTATGGCACTACCAGCTTGTCAAATGCCTGTCTCCAGCTGTGTATGTGCAGAGCCCAGCATTTCAACTTGTCACTGGCCTCTCATTCCTGACTGTCTGCTGCTTCAGCTTTGTATCTCTGACTGTACCCCTTTCTTGCAGAGCTGCTTGTGGTAATTGTTCAGCCAGGCTTTCTGCTGACTTGTCCAAATAAGTTTTCATCTTGTCAAAAATCTACAGATCCTTTGTTCATTTAATAATTCACTGAGGCAGAATCTTATGCAATAATGTTTATAACAGCCATTTTTCTTAACTTCCTTTGCTGCAAAATGAAGCTCAGGAATGACAGCTGTGGATCTAAATGCTGTCTTCCTTAGAAATGAAGGTGAAACTCAACCAGCACTTGTGTTAGATTCAGCACTGGTATTAATGGCAACAGCCAGATGCTGTGACAAAGGTCCTTACAACCAACCCAAACTCTGATTGAGGAGGAAACTCGATTTTGGGTTGGGAGCAAATGCAAGTTTTGGAAAAGAAGGGATCAGCTGGTCCAAACATTACTTCTATGGAACTGTCCTCAGCTTCTGTATTTCATATGGCACAGATTAAAATGAGAACTAAGCCAGTGATGGGTCCAGAAAGCCCTGAAGCATGGAGCTGAGAACAGAGGGTCACTTCTAGAAGCCAGAGCTGGAGCCAGACATAACTTGTGGAGGCGAGCCTTTTCCTGTGCAAGGTTCAGGTGCACATCTCTCTGAGCTACCGCTGATGCTGAGACAGAGAGTAATAGTGACATAGTGACATTTCTTTTCAGGAGTTAGCTAGGTGTCCTCTCAGTGCTTGTGTGGGAGAGACAGATAGGGAACTGTTCTCAGTTCTGCCTATTTCTGTATTCAGAGCAGAATATAAGAGGCACAGTGACTGCTTTGTCCTCCACACCAAAGACATGATGTCCTCTGTTGCTTGGTAATGGTGAAGACTTTCCTGTCCGGTCTGTGTATGTGCATCTGTGTGTCTGTGGATAGGATGGTGGCTTTGCTCCAAAATTCACCACACTTTATAGAGAGTATTCAAAAATCCTAACTTTAGAGCTGTTCACTTGGGCCCATCTTTGCTAACAACCTATAAACAAAGTCCCACAGCCCCTTGTATGCTCCTGCTGGAGCTCTGCTTCCCACTACATCTCTGTCATAGTCAGAGTTAGTCCTAAGTACCTCCGTACAGCACTGTAACAAATGATACAACTATCCTTGCATAAGGCACTGTTTCAAAGACACTTATATTATCAGCCAAAGCATTTCAATGGGATTTATTTCTCTCTCCTGCTATTCATTTACTTCTCTTCTTTAAATTCCAATAAAACTCTGAACAGAGGGGGAAAAATCTTTATGTCAGTTCAAAATGTTGTAGTAAATAATTCACAGTAATATAAGGAGAAATTGCTTTTTGTTGACAGGAACTCATGCAGAGCTCATTCCTGGTAAATATGATCAGCTTTGAACACACAAGTTTTTAAGTCTGTCTTCTTGTTTGATCCTTGGTCTGATGCCATATGGAATATATTAACACTAGTGGCAGGTACCAACACAGAATGGGGTAATATATGGTAAAGCTGGCTGAAGGAAGTTCAGGACAGTTGCATACCAGATCTTTTCCACCTTCACTGCTTTTGTCAATGAGAAAAAGAAAACAAAGTGAGAGGTGAGAAGTGAAGCCTTCCAATTGCCCACATCTGCTAACCAGTTTATTTTTTTTTAAGGTAGAATAAATGGGAGGATAAGGAAGATGAAGGCAGTAGTTTGTCTTAATCTACAGAAGATCTAGGTCAGCAAATAAATGTAATCACTCTCTGAGTTACTGAGATTTCTGTCAGTCATGCTAACCTGTTGAACCAATGACCCATGGCTCCCACCTCGAGTGTGGCTGGAAACATTAGATATAACAATGCCCAGGGCTGCAGATTCAGCATAGCCTTCCTGATGCTGCAAACAGTGATTGAAAATTGCCTAGGTTATAGAAACGAAAACCAGCCAAACAAATGGAAAACAGCAACCCCTGTCCCCACAGCTGGTTGACAGAACATTAATTCAGATACCATTAAAAACATTAATCTTTGCTTGGTTTTAAAGTTTGAGCTGAAGCAGACAGGCTAGAGTTACCAGACTCAGTATCATAACACGCGCTTTTTAACATTGCTTTTAATCTTTTTGATCCATGGCAGGGTAAAATATTAGCATCTGACAGAAGCTGGCAACTCTGTAAGGGATAATCTGACTTGTAAATGCATAGTCTTGGATTTTCAAGTGGGTCAAGGAGAAAAAGGTATAGGCAGAGAGGGGTTCAGGCTATTAATTACATTTAATATTATGCTCTACTGAATACAGTGTTTGTACATTCAGAAGGGGAGGAGTTGGGAGGAATCTTTCTGCTTCTATTCCATACTTAAACGATAGGGCACAACTCTTAATGTAGTACCACATATGCTCTGTGTTTATTATTGTTTTGATATCTATCCTTGCAAAGTAGAGCTCATGAGTGTAGGTGATTTGAAAATAATTACTCTGACATTATATGACCTTTAGATATGTTGGCAGCCACTCCAGACTACACGCTATTTGGTGAACAAAAGAATATTTTTTTGGTTGGGGGAGTCTGTTGATGGAAGTTTAATGTAATAAAACCAGAGTTATAGTCAAACAAAGTGACAGTCCTTGTTGGGAATCTCGCTGTAGGGGACATGAGATGATTTCTGTGCATGATAATGCATTTGCTTTTAAATGCCATCACTAGATTGATAATTATAGAATTCCTCATATTGTGCCTGGCAGGGAGTCAAGGCTGAATCTTACCAGTCTGTAAGAGTGTGAGATAGAAAAGTATGCTGCAAAACACAAGAGTTTAGTCAGAGTTTGTGCATGCAGCTGCTAAATGTATTTAAGATGTTACAGAAGAGAGAATTTAGCCTTCTCTCTTCTGAGTCAGCAGAAAGCCTGATGACACTTCAGGAGCACTTAGCATTTTGGCAGGAAGTTTTTTAAGACCTTTTTATTGCAAACAAATAATGCACAAGCGAACACCACCCAAAGCCTGTCTTTTCCCAGTTTGGTCAGGTTTGTGGTAATTGGTTTAATTGCTTGCATCCAGTTTTTACTGTTACCATTTTTAGATGCAGGGAAATATCCTTTCATACACTTTCAAAATACACAGAAGCACAGTGAGAACAGAGCATCTGAAGCAGCATGAAGATATTCAGTATCTGCAGCAGGCAGAGGATGGGCAACAGGAGAGAGTATTCTGGTCATGTTCTAACACCAACACCCTGAATCAACTTATTCTCAATATAACAATAGGGGAAAATCTGAAGAACATCATAACCTAAGGAGTGAAAATAAAACAAAGACAGACATGAAGTTGTAACTGCGTTTTATGTATTGAGGTACACTGACAATTATGACTGCAGTTGCCTGCATTCAATCAATGTCATCAGCACTATTCCCTTTGCTGTTTGCAAATACTCAGTGTGTTTGCTGCAGTGCTCCACACTCCCCATGTAATATGCCTGAAGTCCTGTGAATTCTGTTGGTGAAGAGTGGGATTTTTTAAGTGCCTTGGTGATTTCAACGTGCCATTGTTGACTCACAGTAGGACATCTACTTTTAAGTAGGTGAACAGTAAATTAACCAATTCCCCTCTCCCCCCACCCCCAAACTATTTTTGGGTGGACAGGCTGTCTGTGAACACTTACTTAGGTAAATGTGATGAATGGTTTCAGGAGGAAAAAAGGGGAGATTCTCTTAAAGATATATATATATGTGTATATGTATATGTATAGTATGTGTGTATGTGTGTATGTGTATATGTGTATATATGCATATGTATATATGTATATATATGTATGTGTATATATATATATACATGTTTCATCTGAACTTTTTAAACAGTGATTTGATTTTCTTTCATTTCAAGTTGGCATTTTTTGTTTAAAAATTTTGCTGATAATTCAAAGGGCTCAATAACTCTAAACACAAAAGAGCATTTCCTTCTGTGTCAAATAAACCATTTTCAAATCCCCATCCTTCATTTCTCAGCAGCAAAAGCTACATCCCAAGAGAACTTTTCTTTCTCATTCCCCACCCACAGTGTCTCAGTTTGGGAACTAAACCAAAAACACATTATTCATCCAGCCCTTTTCGAAATCCCATCTATCATCACCGCAAGATATTTAAAAGGGTAGAGTGACTGAGAGTATGCTGAGGGGCTTCCTTCTGCCTTTGGTGAGGAGATTGCACTCATAGTGTGAAAGCCCAGAGGCCTATGTCCAAGTAATTAGCTGCTGGAGCAAAAAATGCCAGGAAGAGAGGATGGCAGCTTCCCTGAGCCCATTCTGTGGCTGTTGAGAACCAGCAATGGAAAGAAAATCCCCACCCCTCATTTCTCAGCAGCAAAAGCAGCAGCCCAAGAGAAATCAAGATAGATGAGCCAAAGACTCATCAGAAAAACAATGAGAAGAAGGAGAAAAGGACTGAGCAAAAGGCATTCTTGAACAGAAAGCGGAAGGGCCACAAGAAAAGCAGAGGCAAAATAGGCTTTTGTCACTGTGTGTCAGTGCAGAAATCTTGAATCATGAATGGCAGATAGCCTGGCAGTCATATCTGCAATGTGAGATGTCACATGTGGGCAGAATTGGCAAAATGTGATGTTTGAGGTGTGCCAGCCATGAGGAAAAATGTGCCTGCTGGTGGTTTTCTGACCAATAAACATCAATTCCTTGAAAAAATACTTTCTGCAAGGCAGGAGATCTTTTACTCTGCCCAGGTGGGGTTGCAGTCTTATTCAGAGCCACTGTGTGAAAAATGTTTCAGGACATTACGAAGACAGACTACAACACACATACATGAACACTCTAGTCGTATTTGTGTTCTGAGAAGCACATGCATTTCTTTATGTCAAATATGTTAAAATAATGTGCTGTTTGTTGACAAAGGAAACATGCTTACTGTGCATTACCTGCAATTCTAATTATAAGTTGAAAATTCTTCTCTTAGAAAGATCTCTCTGTGTTGCTCAGGTATTATGGGAAGTCTGAGCATTTTAATGGCTATGCATCTTCTTATTTTGGTTAGAGAGGTCTGAAGCAAAACTTCTAAATTCAACTGAAGAACCTCAGAAATGGCCTAATTTTCAAGAGCTCTGAACTCAAGTGCTGTGCACATAACTTTTTTTTTTTTCAGTTCCCTGGCAAATGCAAAACCTACCATCTCCAGTTGACCATATTTTTCTCAAAAAAAAAAAAAAAGTTAGACTGAAAATGAAAACAACAATTTTGAAGTTAAAATTTGAAGTTAAAATTAAAAACCTGAAATGAAAATGTATCTTTCTTTCCAAATGGAAGGTGCTTACAATCTGAAAATTAAAATGCTTTGTTTGAAAATATTAAAATGAAATATTTGGACTTCATTGTTCAGGGAGATATTTTACTGAAACTGAGATGAATGAGTAAACTTTTCAGTGTCATAGACTCTAGATTTTTTTTCATTGAAATAAAATTTCATTGAAAAGTATTAGCTTTGCCAAGCTCCTCTCAGGTTTCAGGGACATGATAGATAGACATTTATGAAAGTGAGCTAATTATTTGCGTACATAAATCTGGATTTTGCTATAACATCAGGTTATGGTTTTGATATGATTTTTTTTTCAAAGAAAGATAAAGGGCCAATGGTACACTGTAGTTTTTTATACAAGTAGAAAGAAAGAGTGACATAAACTAACACACCAAATAAGGGAATACAGCAGAGTGAAAGCAATGTAAGATTTTAGTTATGGCAAGTTTGCTTACTGTCACCATCACAACTACATCAGTAATTTATTTGACTAGCCTACGTGTCTCAGCTTTCCTCACATAAAACAGCTGTTGATCTGACCAGGCACTGAACTGTTCCATTTCTCTTGATTCTCTTATTTTTGTCATTCACATTCCTGTAACACTGATTTGGCTTTGCAGGCAGCGTTTTATTTTCATATGTCAGTTTCACAAAGTTAAATTAAAAAAGCAACACATCTTCCCTGGAACTTTTCCCATTCTCACTTTCTTTTTTTTCTTCTTTTTTTTTTTTTACTGACAGTTGTCTTCTAAATTGCTAGTTCAGGAGTATGGACTGCCAACTTTCTCTGCTGCTTTAGGATATGTGGATCTGAGTTGTTTACGCTAAGGCCTTTGAACAACTTTCATCAAACAAGATGCTCTCTGAGTGACTAAAGCCTCATTTCTGAAGTCTTTTGTGACTGACGGTTGGATTTGCTGGTGTCTAACTTATCATAGGACTTGACTGAAGATTTTCTCTACAGCTGAATCCTTCCTACCATCTGTTCCTCCTCTCTTTCTTTCTCTCTCTCTCTCAATCCTTGAGGTCTAATAAGGTGCTCTAACATGTGCTCGTGTTAAACCTTTCCTTTAGTGACAGCACTGAGATCTCAAGCTTTTAACAGCCAACCTTTCTTCCTAGTTCTGGAAGGACTGGTTTTTTGTTTTTTTCTTTTTTTTCCAAACCTTTCTTCCTCTTTCAAATTTGGTTGAAATCAGTCAAGAGTTTCAAAAAAATGTTTGGAGTGGGAAACTGAGTGCCAGAAACACATTCCGATAAATGCTCACATCCAAACATATGTGGCATGAAAAAAAGCTAACACATCTCAGAGGCACCACATTCCACGTAAATCAACACTTCAGGAGCTATTGAACATCTGTGTGAGCTCTGACAAATTTTAGATTTCTTGTACCTTAAGAGTTTCTTTATTATAGCCCCACTGTGATGTAGGCAAGTATTAAAATCATTGACAGTCAATGACTGTCAGTGATGAGCCCATTGATAAAATACACTTGTAAGTTCCCTCCTCAGAAAGTACCTGAAGAAACTAAGCAGCACTGTAGGAGGGACATGATCTTCTCATGGACTGACGTGATTAAAAGACAAGAAGTAATGATAAGAACAAATGCTCAGTTCTCACACTGCAGAAAATGCTACAAGTGGTTGCCACAGAGATCTGTGATGGAACTTGTGCTCTTCAATGTATTAATGAATGATCTGGAAGGGAAAACAAAGAGGAAAAGCGAAACCTTTGCTGATGGGTGGTAAAAGCTAAAACTGTCTGTGAAGATTTGCCGGAGGATGGCATGATGCTGAGTGATAGGGCAATAAAACAGCAGGTGAAATTCTCATTTGATCAGTGAAAATCTGATGCATATGGGGAAAAATAATCCCACCTATACATCCAGACTGATGAGCTCTACATCAGATGCTGCCATTCAAGGAAGCAGATCTTCCGATCACTGCATATTGTGCTGTGAAAAAAGGGGCAATCATACAGAGTGCTAGAAGTCATTAGCAAAGAAAAAGAAAAGAAAGAAAGAAAAGAAAAGAAAAGAAAAGAAAAGAGAAAAGAAAAGAAAAGAAAAGAAAAGAAAAGAAAAGAAAAGAAAAGAAAAGAAAACAGAATAAACAAACAAAAGCAAAGCAAAGCATGTCTTTAGGCCAGTAAATAAGCTAGTGATGCACCTAAATTTACAGTTCTGGTCTTCTCTTCTCCAGAACCAGAAAAGAGACAGAAAAGGCAGTAAGAAGGACAACACAGAGAACCATGGTTATGGTACTGCTTCTGTACAATGTGAAATGAAATAGAATAGGGCTCTTTTATTAGGAGAAAGGATGGGATGTGATTGATTTCTGAAAGCACACATGATGCTGAGAGGAAGAACAGGGAAAGGTTCTTAATTATTTCTTATACAACAAAAGGAATGGCTCTCAAATGAAATTGTCAGTCTAAAGTTTTAAAACAAACAACAGGCAGTGTTTTCCACACAGTAAACAATTAAGCAGCAGAGGTTGTCACAGGGTGTTGTGGAAGCCAAGAGAATAAGAGAGTTAAGAAAGAAATTAGACCAACTCTTGGATGAGAAGTCCATCCATGGTTACTAAACAAAGTTGTCAATCCACCTCAGGCCTAGAAAGTCCCCATTTCACATATGCCCCGTTCTGATATTTTGCCCTTAAGCTACCATTACTGTCCAATATCAAACACAGAATGCAGGGATAGATAGACCTTATGGTCCTAAAATAACTGACCTAGTGGATCTTGGTTGTGATACAGTGAAACAGGAGGTGAGATGTGGGATTAACATCAGAAGTGGAATTAGAATTCTGGACCTTTTTCTTTTCTTGATCCACTAACACATTTGTTGGGGAAACATCTTCCTTGTTCTCTATTTTTTACTATTCTGCAAGGCCTGCTTTCATTCTTTATAGATTGCAGATTGCAGTTAAGTACTTCCAGGAGAGCCTCAGAGTATTTGGAAGGGAGCCTGGCCTTTGGGAAATATATATGAATATAAACAGATCAAACAGAATTTACCACAACCTTGTGTATAACTTCTGATTTTTGCTTGAAATCTCAGGACTTTTTTTAAAGGCAATGATCTTGTGCAACAGGGAAGGAGCTGCTAGTAGTGATCCGAGGCCACAGGAAACTTTAAATTTCTCCTCATCCTTAAGGGAATTATTTGGAAAATATATAGACGTGGAAATATTTTTGGAACTTTGGAAACAATTTTCTCTATACCAGCTTCACTGGAAACTACAGTGGACTTCAATGATTCAAGTGTTTCAAAGATAGAGCTAATAATTCACATTCTTCCAGAAAATGATCATACCATGAGTGCTGTTCAGGAAGGGCTTCAGATGAGATGGTCTCTGCAACAGCTGTGACAAAGAATCTTTCTTACTGAAAGTGCTTCCTAATAAAGTAAACAAAAGACACTGGAAGCTCAAACCAAAGCTGCAAGTGAATAAATCTGTGATCTAAAAGCAGATTTTAGTCAGTGGGATTGGACCCACGTACATGAAGAATTAATGTGTCCTCCAGAGTCCTTGAGGGCTCTTTTAAATTTAATTTATCTTAAATACCTTTCTTCATTAGGAAATACAAAGGTTTTTAGAATTTCGAGCCTCCTTGTTGGTGCCCTTATTAGTGCCAGGGGATATTGTGACAGTAGTGAAGAGAAGATAGTCACTGTATGTTGATTATTTTATACTCATTTGATGATAGAACAGATTGGGAAAAGTGCAGTAAAATTACAACCAAATTGGTGCACACAGTGTAAATCAAGAAAGAATTTTAAATCAAATTAAAAAATATATATTATAGTCTAACCAAAGATATTTGGACAGGGGATGCTCCATTAAAAGGCTGAAGAACAGCTTAATGCAACAAACGAACGTCATCTGCTTTTCATTTTCTAGAGTGCTGTATTTGTCCTCCTCAAAAGAAGAAAAATCAGCCAGAGACAAAACAATCATGTCAGCACTGTGGAGGACCTCAGAGGCCAAAGGGAAGAAAATGGCAGGAATGCTTTGTGGGAAAAACACTGGTGACTCCATGACCACAGATTTCTTCTGTGTCACTTAAGCATGACTTGGGCTTGATTTTTACATGCAGTAGTCAGCATCTCAAATGGGCATGGAGTGACTTGAGAAATCAGGCATTGGAAATGTCCCCATGCCTTAACCCTTACATTAAGAGTGTCAGTTGGGCTTTTCACTGTCAGAGATGTTGACTGTGATATACCCAGGATACTCGGGGAAAGGAGTGAGAGATAACACCATGAACAAGGAACAAAGGACTTGCAGGCTTTTGTGGGACTGAATTAAGTCATGTCCTGTGGAACAAAGAGTATGTGATCACACATAATTATTTTGTGTCTATCTGCATTATTAAAAACAGGCCTACACCTTCAGCTGTATAATGCAAGTGCAGTGAGACTGCAGAGTCAATGTAGACAGCAAAGGGGACGCCATCCCAGGAGCTCAAAGCTGATTTTCCTGCTGCCTGCTTTTGTAGCATGACTGAATGGAGGGGTCATGGCTGGGGCATTTGTGTCCTCTGGAGAACTCAGTCTCTGTTGGCAGCTGGCACAGGTTGCTCTAACTTCTGCTATGGGAATGGACTAGCACACAGATAGCTGAGGTCAGGCCTTCCCTGTTTGTGGCTGTACTGCATCCTGCTGCTCGGCTGCAGCACGGAATCTGGGTCATGGTATCTTGCTCGGAATGCAGATGAGGGCTGTGCCTGTTGGAGAGAAGTTAATCTCTTTGTATGATTGTGTCTGCAAATCATGTCAAAAGTTCACGTCTAAGAATAGTCTGGCTCCAACAGATGTTTCTGGGAATTAATCGGCCAAAAAGTATCCAGTTGTGACTTGATTTCGTTAAACATGAATGAAATGATATTCCAGGGTAGCTGATTGAGATGAGGCTGTGGAATGGTAACACCTGGTTCAAAAGGAATGCATGGCATGCTAATTTAGGAACCATGGAGCAAGGGATATTCATGGCATTGGCATGGGACATAAAATGACCTGATTATTTCCTATGGCAGGATTATGTCCACCTGAAATTCTTCATTCTAGAAAGCCTGTATTTTCTGTATTTAGCTATACCTACAACCTTACAAAATCAGAGGTGGAAAAACACCCATCAAATTATCTACTCCCTTACCTCTACCAGTGCAAGGCCATCTGCTATAAAACATTTCCTAAAGTTTTGCCCAGTCTGTGCTTAAATTTGTATTTAATGTGATGTATTGTGTTAATACATTAATTCTAGTCACCCACCATGAGCTCCAGTATCGTTGACAATGGTTTACAAAGCTGGTTAATCCTAAAAGCAAAGCAGTCAATGAGATCATCCTAAGAAAAAAAAATTAATTTAAGTTTTTTACTGTCCTAAAAGTTGCCCCTCAGCAACATCTCCAACCCTCAAAACTTCCCAGCAACAATTGATTTTGCAATATACCTCAGAATGCAGCAGATTTGTGCTGTTTGTTGCAAATGCCATAGCCAATGCATTACCCACATTGGCAATCTCCCTCCTTTAAACCAGCCTCAGGAGTTTTCACTGAACTTGGCACTAGCAATACACACTTAAGAGCTCTTCCAGTTCCCATCAAAGAAAGCAGCCACCCAGCAGCCTTTCCTGGGTTCACCTCAGAAGATCTCATTCAGACTCTCATTCTTCTCTTGATTTAGGTGGGCCGACAGCACAGACAACCTGAAGCCCAAATAAGCTGAATGAACTCCATGACTGTCTGGGCCCCAGAGGCCCACTCAGTCCCACATGTCCCAACCCATCACTGGGTCTCCCCCAGGCCCAGCCCTGGCCCCATCTCAGCCTGGCCCGGAGCTGTCGGTTGCTGCCCCGCGACGCTGTAGCGGTGCTGGTTCCAGCCCCACCACGGCCCTGCCACGGGCCTCCCTGACCCCCAACCCAGCCCCATGGCCCCCTGGGACTGGGGCTGCCCCGGGACCCTGCTCTCTTGGGGGGGGGGATGGGCCCTGGCTGCCAGCCGTGGCCCTACCCTGCCAGCAGCCCCATGACACCAGTGCATCGGGACCCAGGGAGCTGCCGGCCCATGCAGCACCCTGACAATGATCCCTGTAAGGTAATGGCAGAGCCAGTAGAAACCCTCAGCAAAATATCAGTCCTTTGCTCTAGTGACTAGGCAGCACTGCCATCCCCTGTAATAAGATTTAGACTTCACCACACGCTAAGTACCCCGGGAGAGCCCTGTCCAGCCTCCAAATTTGTCTGTAATTTTGCTAGCTCCTAACCAGCAGCTTCTCTGTGATTATTATTTGCCATTAGTCCTTGGCAGGACTCACTGCCTCTGACCTTCATTCACAGGGGAATTGCTCACATGGTTGACACAGCTTGGTGTCGTCCTTCGGCTCTGCACAGCCTCTCTTTCAGGCTGTAGCGAGCCCAGCATCTACCGCCCTGACCAAACACTGCCTCACCTGCCACTCACTGCCACGGTGCTTTTGATGTATTGCTGGTGAGCAGGTAAGTGATAGTGTTTTGTCAGGCACAGACTGTGGATGGTAGTAAAAGAAAAGCTCTGAAGGTCTTTGTCTACTTAATGCTGGAGGCAAAAGTTGCTCATGAGGAAGAAGTCTTTGCATTGCTTCCCATGGTTCAGCTAGCAATGGCATGATGCCAAATGGATGCAGCGCTCCAGAAGTCTGGATGGCAAGTCTGGTCCCTCAGAGTCTGACCTTAGATAAATCTTCATCAGGAATGCATGGTCAGGTTCCTCCTTTGCCAGAGTATAATACATTACATTCTTAAAGAAGGAAAAAAAAGTTAATTACTTTCCAGATGCATTAGGGGAGTAGCTATGAGTGCTTTCCTGTTCATCTTTTATTTATTATATATTACCCAACTGTTTAAAAATTTATTGTTGTGATGCCTATAATTGTCTGGGTTACAACAGACCTTGCATACTGTATATTTTATTTTTCAGAGTCTTTGCCATATAGCTTGCAAGACAGGAAACTGGGAGGCTGAGTGTCATTTTGCAAGCAAGAAAAATGCCTCCCTCTACCCAATGAGCATTTAGGGCCAGACTCATTCCTTGAGAACTTCATTTTTGTATTGCCATGTTATGAATTTCTGGCCAGAGCACTTAAGGGCACTGATTTGCAAAGCCAGAGGAATCAATATTTTCCTGTTAACAGGCAAACTGTCACATAAACAAATCTACTAAATATCTGCGTGTAATGGTCCAGCCATCTATTCACTCCACAGGCATACGGGCATTCTTCTACACTTCAGACTGTTAATAAAAATGTAGCCTCCCCTCTGTTTCGTATTTTAATTACTTTCTGTGGTTTACGTAAAATTAAATTATCTGGAGTCAGGTTCTTTTTCTTACACTGATCAGTACTACTTAATGTGCAAGATATTTCATGTCTCACTGCAAAGAAGAGAAGAGTCTTTAGTTATCTTTTGAGTAGCTCCTTTAAAAAACCAACAGACAAAAACAAACAAAAAACCCAATGGCCCACTAACCTAGTTCTCATTTGTACTGTCTGTGAAAATGTTTTTTCAGATCTCAGTTTGAGCCCATTTATAACACTGGTCTGTTTATTTGTTTCTTGTACTATATTAATTTTCCCCCTTCTTCATTTTCCTACCTTCTGCTAGCACAGTTCTCCTCACAATATCTGCAAATAGGAAGAAATGGTTCCTTAAAATAAATTCTGCTTCATCACCATTTTGTCATCCAGCCTATAAGACAGTGTTTCCATTGACTTCCCTAAGCTGTGGATAATGCTCCATATGTCTTAGCACAAGCTCCTTGCAAGAATTACATCTTTGTCCATGCTTTGTGCTGTACTGGGCACTTTCTTGGAGAGTGGTGCTTGGAAATCAGAGTTTTGACAAGGGCACCATTAGTCTTGCAGCAACGGACAAGCTATGTAGGGAAGATAGACAAAATGTAATGGTGGGGAGAGACTCCCGGAGAAGTAAAGGGCCTTGCTCTGAGCTGCCTCAGAAATTTGGAATCAAGCTATTGGGCTCCTTAATACCAGCTCACAAGATGATATTTAGAGATCACTCAATTTTGAAAGCAAGCTGAATCTTTATTGAAATGCTGCAACAGCAGACTCCCTTCCCAGTATCTTCTCTGCACACTTTCCTCCTGCAAACTGTCTCCACCCAGGGTCCACATAGGTCACTGAACCTTGTCTCAACTACTTCTGTTGGTGTTGCATCTTTCTGCAAGCATTTGCTGGCTGGCCAGGACCAAAGGTTGCCATTATGTCATCTTTCTTTTTCTGGATGATGTCCTGTTGGCCCTCCATGTGGCTTGAGTACCCTGTCTCTTTCAAACTCAGTGCCAATAGCTGAGACTGTTTCTGAACCTTTAGGTCCCAGCTGCTTCAGGGCAGCCTGGGCCTGCCAACATTGCCCAAATACCTGGTTATTTCAATGCCAATATGCACTTGCAGGGCATTAACTAAATGGATTTTGAATTCTTCCTGTCACTCCAGACAAGGCTTTATTACTCTCATGTGTCACAGTGACTGTGGAACAACCATACTGTTTAAAAGCTAACATTTTATGAATGCAAGCTGCTAGTTGATCACTGAATTCATGACCTCATGGACTAATTTCTGCCTTCTTCCCATCTTTTGACAAGTGTTCATGACTCCATTAGGATTTAAGGCTTTCACAGTGACTAGGCACATCTATCCCCGCCACAGCTTCAAGAGGAAATACCTAACGCAGGGGAATCAACCACTGCTGACCTCTTTTGATCTTTTCCCCAGAAGTCTCTGATATGCAGAAGCATTCTGTAGGGCTAAGTTTCTTTTTCACAACAATCTATCCAGAAAACTTGAACCAACTGTTTCATAGTAAAACAAAGATGCTCTCAGTAAGCAAGGTTCTGATAGCTTCAATGTTACCTCAGGCTGCCTTAGGTATCAGCTCAATTGTAGGCCCCCTTGCCTACTTTAAGGGGGCAGGTACTAAATCTAAACAGGCTCTGTTCAGCTTCACTCTCTGTGGATGTGGACTGGCAAAGAACCCCTTAGTCTGCCTTTACTTCTAACACAAAAGAAGCAGGGCTGCTCAAACCAAAGAATATAACTAGTCTTCCTAAATACCTTCCAAAGCGACCTACATCTAAGTGAGGTGGTATGTTTTCTCTCTCTCCCTGCCTCTTGCTGAAAGCCATTTATGTCCATCAAGCAGGATGCCTTTATCTTAGGAAGGTTCAGAGCATTCATGTATAGTTTCTTTCTAGAGAAAAGCCATCTGCCCTGCCCATGTCTTTAAAGGCACTTGTTACACTGGTGTGTTAAGGGTCATCAGATACCTTAAAAGATGATCTGATATTCCAGTTATCTTGGCACCTATGTCTCATTCACTTCCAGTCCCTCAATCTCTTAAGAGAGCACGTTGCAAATACCATGTGCTGGGGAACAAGCTGAGATCACTCTGGGTTCATAAAACTAAAATGGCTCTTTTCTAAATAAACTATTTTATGGAGATGCTGCAATTGCACATAGGCAGACTGGCTGCCCAGTGAGGGCCTTTTCCACACTGTTCCTGTGTTCCACCTTTCAGCTATTTTGCTTACAATGACAGAAGTCCTAAATATTAGTCCAAGACTCTATTGGACCTTATGTTCTGAGGCAGAATTCACCTCAAAAGCAATGACAGTCTACTGAGATTATTTCTTTTCTTTATTATTCTTTTTATTCTCCTAACTCAGAAATGATAGCCAATAAAAATGCTTACAAGGGTGTATTGTTTGTGGTGTTTCTTTTCTGGAATGCAAAGCAGTTAAAAAAGCAGTTTAGGGTGCCCTCCAGAAATCTCCTGTGCTTTCCAGGAACTGTTACAATAGCTTGTGATGTCATAGTGCTTGATTTCCATTACCTAATATTAATGGCTTGGTACTGTGATAACGCATGGTAACGGAAGATTCAGTATTTAACTAATGCTACATTAACATCTTGCTCTGGAGTTATATTGAACTCCTTACTGAACTAGATGCCAGCACAGTTTCTGCAGCTGTAGTCTGTTTTGGATGTGTGTGCACTGTGTCTCAGGAACATCTGACCTTGGAGAATCTGTATGCTTTTCTGGTTCATCCCCCATAGGAACTGACCCTGGCACTGTGACTGCTTGGTCTTCTAATCCTCCTGTCATATTAAAGTCAGTAATGACAGCACCACATGATTCTCTAGCAAAATAATGACTTTGGCAATCATAAGCTGATATGATATCTTCCTGGAAAGTTGTAGGACCTCTGAGTGATGGAGAGATGATTTATTAGCTTGAACAAATATGAGGAGGCCAATGTAAAGGCCCCCCCCCCTCCCCATTTTAAGGTAGATACATGGCATCCACGCTAAAAGGGACTTCCACAAACTCACTCTAAGTCATAGCATTGAAAAATATGTTTGGCCATACCTTTAATAAGAGACATTTGCCAGCTGTGTAGCACCAACACTGTAGTTTCATCAGTGCAAACATTTATAGCTCTAACAAGCTCAGTTTTGCTGAAGGAAGAAGCAGAAATCCTCTGCAGCAGCCGTTGTTTCTTTTCCCGAGAGTAATAACATTTCCTGACTTTATGAATCACGCTGTTCATCTTTACAGTTCACACTTTTTGAGAAGCTAGACAGTAATTACTAGGAATCGATATACATTCTTCTTCCTTTTAGAATAGAAAGTAGCCATGTCTACTATTGAGTGCTACAGAGTACATAATTCGGTTATTTGCTACTGTTGCATATGCAGAAAGATCACTTTGGAAGACTAAGAGTGAGATTTCAAGGAGTATAAGACATTTTAAAAGGAAATGGTTGTTTGTTTGTTTGTTTTTTAATTTTAATTACACTACTTTTGGTTTGGGTAAAATAATTGTAAACATCTTGAGAACTGTAACTACAGAAACAATGCTTAAAAATAAGCATGAGGCCTACCAGTTGCCTTCTGTAAGAGTACTTCCCATCTTTCATACACACGTACACTTACACACCCACTTATTTAGTAAATTTGTACTGACTTATGAAGCAAAGAGATACGTGTAACCACCACTCCACTAGATGAAGTCATAATTGATTATGTAGTGTTTCTTGGTCTTTTAAGCTGTATCCTTATGTTTTTAATGGAAGGTTTTGCATCCATTTGAAAAGCTGGTGGTTGCAGCAAGCTGTAATGGATGTCTTGAGAACCCTGGATTTCTTATCTGATTTTTTTTTTCACCTTTTGTACCATTCAAAAGATATTATATCTTAAAATGTGTAAATATTCATAAAGGAACAGCTGCCAGCTCTACATAAAGGGCGCACCTCTGATGTTGAGGGGACTTGAAAAAATTCATGTCTTCCTGTATCCAGCTGAGATTCCAGTCTGGAGGAGGAGGAAATGGAGCCAGCTCCCTATATCACTCCACACCAAGATGTAGCAACACTGGCTGATAGATTTACTTCAGTGTGAGGACATTTATTCCTGAGGGGATTTTAGCTAAAAATGATGAAGAGAGATACAGTGCAAGAATTCAGTTGAACTTTGATGTCAGCTTGTGAATCATGGAGGATTTTCCAGATGGTGAGAAAGTAAAGCAAGGAACTGTTTTTCTAAGCAGCTCCTCTACAGGCAAGAGCTGCAGTCACTTGTGGCATTTAGAAAGCTCGAAGCAGTGGAAGGGTAAGTTGAGGATGTGCTGGCAGGCTGCTGCTGGGCCTTGGGGTGAATATAATGGACCTGCCTAGTCCTGTGCATCTGGGAGTGAAAGAAGGAATGATGCCAGGCTGAGAGGAGGAAATAAGGGAATTAAACAAATAGATGTAATTCATGAATTAACACAGTGTACTGTGTCTGCCCTGAGATCTGAATACAATGGCTTTCAGTTAAATACATTTTTCTGCTGAGCTGGTTTTGGGGATAGCTCATTGTAATGACTTCCTAAAACACTGAACTTGAATAAATAGAAAGGCTCTCAGGGACTCGCTCCAACAGAGCTTTATTTCTTCCACTCTAACACGCACCATGATCTTTCCCTCCAGTAATACCCACAGGAGCCAATGGAGAGCAAACCCTACCACATAACAGGGCACAACATTTGCAACCCTGACCATTGTCATGTGGCTACAGCAGGAAATAAAGGCATATAGTGCAGTAGTGTATAGTTATTTTACTCTCTTCTTATGTGATATCAGAATTAAACTGAATCTTAGATAAGAACAGAGGAACTTAAGCTACCTGGATAACTCACTCTTGAAAGGACTTGACTTGATGAGGCCTAGATATTTGCAGGGGCAGTACTGCCAAGCAACAAAAGAGCAGGATGTACCTAATAAAAATGAACACCCAAGGCATAAGGAAGGAATATAGGAGTAAATAACTGCCCCGATCAGCTTAAGTTGTAGTAAATGCAAAGGTATTCGGCTGAGATTTTGTGCAGGATATGAGGCCTGTACTAAAAGCAGCCACTCTGTAAAACTGGATTGCTCCCAGGAAAATTTGCAAAGGGCTATGAAAACAAAACGCATCCACAAGCATAAAGGGCAGAGCTTTGAGGGTAATAATCAAACAGCATTCTTTCTTGCATCCCCTAATATATTTTCAAGCTTAGGTACGACAGCTGACCAGCTAAGAACATGTAATCTACTTTAATTGAACATTTTGCTGCATGTTTCCTGGAGCTATGGAACAGTAATGTCTTCACAGGAAAGATAATAGCTATGCCTATGCTCTCAGAGGCAGCCCCCAGGCCTTGCTCAACACCAGGTTTGTCTTCCTTGCATACTGGAAACCTATAATTCTCATTAGATATCAAAGGCAGAGTGCAACTTAATAGGTCTAAGCTGCTACTGTAAAATGCAGGTTAAGCAACAAAAAGAGAGCTGTAAAGAAAGAATAGGAGTTCAGGCAGCTGAACACGGTACAACTGGATGATAAAATAGGGTTTTCATGGGAGATATTTAAGGTTTAATCCTACTAGTATAAGTAATTTTTAGCAAGCAGCATCTAGGCGGGGGATCTGTGTTTAATACATTCTCTGGCATGGAATTCAAATTTGCTTGGTTTATCTATTCTGGGGGGGGAAGTGTCTAATCTGCAAAAATTAGCCTGGGATTCTGCAGCTCCAGGTCTTCCTGGGTAAAACAGAAAAGATACCCAATGAAAACATTCAAAAACTCTTCCAGAAATATCTATCCTTTCTCCTTGGAAAGGGTTAAGTCTGTTACATGCATAAGAGGTACTGGCTGTTCTTCTCCAGAAGAGCACTGCAGCCTGTTGAAATCCTATGCTCTTCACCTTTGTGAACTTGACAGGAAAATAATTTTTAGAAAGAAAAGGTTGCTTGAACTGTTGCAGCTCTTTGAAGGGCTTATGTGCGGTATTAGCTAGTGGTAGGAAAAAAAAAACAGGACCATCTTAATATTTATGTTGCCTTGAACCTGTTCCACTCACATTCTTTGCAATGTTTTTTTTTATTTAACTGAATGGAAAGAATGGCAGGGAGGAAAATGGCAGCAGGAAGGAAGAGTGTTAAGGAGAAGGGATTGAAAATGGTACGGAAGGCAAGGAGTATTTTTCTTTCCCTTTCTCTCTCCTTTACAGGAACTTTCTGTCATATCAAGAGTGATGCAGCTTCAGCCAATTCAAATTTAAAATCAACAGTATAAAAGCAATTAAAATATTCAGCCCCCCAATAACATCTTTCACCAGGAGAGTCTATCTTTATCCTGCACTATTCTACAGTGTAGCTATTTTAGGAACTGAACTCATCATTGCCTGCATGTGCATTTTTGTGAACACACAGCATCATTTTTTTTCTTAAACTCTGCCTTAAGGCAATGGTGAATGACTGAAGTTTCTGCCTGTCATCTTAACCAAAATGGAATCTTGGATCCATTTCCGAAGAGTGCTGGCATGTCTTCACATTTCTGCATATATTATGTACTTTTATTATAAGTCTGCTTCCTGATCTTAGTAAGATCATAGAGGATAAGATACATATTATAATGCCTGTGAGTGAATTTAGGTTGTTACTTGGGCTGAGGCTGGACAATACAGTAACTCTAGCTCTAGGGCTTCTGATACAAAATCAAAAATGATGCAGCTGTGTAGTAAAAAGTACTGGGTCCAGGTAAAACCCTCTCTCCTGGTTCAGTTTGCTCAGTGATGTCTGATGGGTTAATTTTATAGAGGCAGTTTTTATAAAGAATCTGGCATCATCTGTGTTCTCCCAGTTAGCATAAAACAAGCATAAATGCATCAGATCTTTGCACTATGGTTAATTTGGCAGAAATTTAACTGTGTAGCCTAGCCTGATCTGGATCCAATTTGTAGTTCCAGAAAATCTAGAAGTGCTCAGATCCAGTATTAATGACAGTGGAGCAACACCATTGTAGCTGAAGAAAATATATCAGTGTTGCTTTGTAATTAGCTTAATATATCTGTGATAGACCTTACTATCAATTAGAGTATTCTGGAATAAAAATGAGCAACGTTGTTTGGTGTCCCCTAAAGATACACTCTGGAAAAGCAAAACTGATGGGTCTAGGTTAGATAAATCATGAATTAGATTCTATTGCTCATAAAATAGATTCCTCCACTGCATTTCACCCCAAAGCTCTGAAATAAAAGTAACAGAATAATATAATATATGAAATAAGCATGTTTCTCTCTCTAATCTGGTAGTTAAGAGGATCAATCCATACACAGAAATCTCCATTTAAGAGGTGAAAATTATATTCAACTATGTTTAATTTTTCAATATATTTCAGTTATTTCAAGATATTGGAAATATATTGAAAGTTATCTGTGAGTAGGAATTCTCCCTCCTCTCTCCAGACAGTCTGACCAGCTGAACATTTATTTCCAAATGCCTTAAACAAAAGGAGAGCTAATATGCAGTGGCATATTAATGCTTTCATTTACTTTAATGCAGTGTCTGACAAAGTAGAATAAATTACTTTCTTGGGTCTGAAAATACATACAAAATGGACATGTGGTACCACAGAAAAGCAGTCACCTAAACAGAAAGGGAAGTTGCACATATGGTATACTAATAAGCCTAGAGTCAGTACCTGAGCTCATTTTTAGCAATGTGTTCCCTCTGGCAGAAGTTGTCTCCTCCATTTAGGTTATGCAAGGGAAAGGAAACCTAAATCCCATGGAACTGGGAGGTACCAGCTTCATCCCATTATTTATTACCAGTGTTATATTGCTATCATATCTAGGAGATGCCTTAACTAAAAAACAGCCTGATTGTGATAAATGCCATTCATACACATCAGCACAGACGGGTCCTCCTCCAAGGAGCTGACAAGCCAAGGACAGGGAACACACAGCAAGATGGGAAAAGGAAATATCACCTCTATTTTCTGAATATGCAGGTGTAATGCAGAGACAAGCTAACGGGGAATTTGAGTGCTTTGGGCCTGAAGTGTCTTGGGGCAGGATGGCAATTCCTTGTCTCCAGAACCACTTTTGCTCCTGGAGCAACTACCAGGTGCTCTGCAGGCTTTGGAAGGAGGTGAGCAGACAGCCATGTGCACCTTTTGCTTCAAGGGCGTAGGGCAAGACAGCATTCAACACAAAGGACTGGTAAGAAATTCCCTTGCAGTGGTGAATCTCAGGCTAAACAGTAGGAAAAGTATTAAATTTTGCTCCTGTATGCTTTGCCCTTGTCCCTCTCTTCTCCTTAGAGAGAGGCCTTAAAATGGAAGGGCATGTCCCAGATTTGTAGCGAAAGGAAACAAGTATCTGTCAGAGACCTTTTTTTAGAAGAGCTGATGCTTGAGTAATGAAAACAAAATTCACCCAGCTGAGAAATGGTAAAAGAGCAGTATTTATTCTTGATTCCTAGCATATGATCTTGAGTTACTCCCTTATCTTCTCTATGTCCAGCTTTGTGATTTCTCTCTGCTTCGGTTTCCTAGCTTACAAGTGAGGACTACAGCAGCTTAAATTGCAGGCAGCCTGCAAGTTTCAGGTAAAATCTTTGTCTGAAAGGTATTGAGCATCTTCAAGTGTTGGGTATTATTAAGATGTGGGAATACAGTGTATTGGAAACAGAACTTACTTGGATCTAGATCTTCTTTGATTGAATTCCAAGTTCTGAGACTGAGCCACTAGACAACCTCATCTATCACTAATGTGGAGTACTTCATGGGACTTGTTAATAGGGTTGCATGCACACTGTAACCTAGAAACTCTGGGTTATCACTGATGCGTGCAGCTGCCATGGCAACAGAGTTGGTAGACATCTTTCAAAAAGCCTTTTTTTTAAGGGTTCCTTGAAAGAATGAGATATTTAGCATCCAACATGCACAGGCAGGTTTAGTTATGAAAATAGTCTGCCTATAAAATGACAGACACTGTCTCCATTTAGTTTCCCTATAGCTCTTATTTTTTAGTCCTATGTTCACGTTACTGCATTTAACAAGGTTTTCATTAAGGCTCTTATTTTTACATCATTTATCTGAACTAGGTTTTCAGGATTTTTCAGTGTTCAGGGTTTTAGCTTTGCAATTCTCCTTGATGTTGCCAGGAGTTGCCCAGAGCAATCTTCCTTGAAGACTTTTTAACATTTAAACCTTGCTGCCTTTATCTAGGAACAAAGGGAAAAAAAATGTAAGTGAAGTCAGGGCAAAAATAGAGGTTTTCCATTTTCAGATAAGCATAGAATTAGTGAAGATCATCCCCAGAAAGGTTATTTTGATATTGTATAGCTCTAATATTTTACTTTGAAGAGTATTTGCTATGTGGTCCTCCTAATGCTCCTGGAGTAGCCACTATGTTTTCCATGTCTTTGACAAATGGCGCCTCTATGTATGTGCTCACCAAAGGGGCTATTTAAACTTTATATAAAAAATAATAATAAGCACTGCACAGACTGTGCTAGGTACAGTCACCATCCAGCAAGGAAGGCCTTCACAAACGTGGAAGACTCAAGGCAGCCAGGACCCATGAGATGTGAATTCTTGTTTGCCCTTCATTGGTGGAGAATTGAGGCATTGACAGGTTAAGCTATACTAACTGACAGTTATTGAGTAAGTCAATTTCCAGCTCTACCACTGGCCTGATATTCCCCCTGAACCCATCTCTTGAGATTTATTCACAAGATTATCTTTCTTTCTTTTCTAACTATGATTTTAAGGGACTATATAGAGATAGCTCAGAGTGCCCCAGTTGACAATGTGGTCCAAATTTTTAGATGACTAGATTATATCCGCATATTTCAGGAAGAAGGAGAAAACCTGACATTTATTATCCTTCATTTGTGTTTTACTGCATTTTCAGGATTAGGGCTCCGTTCTGCTAAATGATCACTTGCAAATCAATTGCAGATGCCTTTGTGGGAAAAGATGACAAACAGATTCTCTAGAAAGGCATGATTCATGGCACAGCAGAGATGGAAAGTCTTGCTTTCTGCAGAGTTATGAAGCCTCAGCCAGTATTAAATCCTTAGGGGTAAGTGACAACTCCAAGAAGCATGGGAAGACAGGGGGCAGTGTTTCTGAAAAGCTGCATTGCTTTAGCAGAACTGAAACAGTTACTTCTATAGAAGTTAGAATAACTACAGAGACTGTATTTGCCCTTCCTACACTTGTACAGGAGCCCAGCTAGTGCTTCTGCAACCACAGGTGGCATCCATGGCCACAGTCATGCTATAACAAGGATTCCATGTGAATGGTTTTGTACCACATCAAGTTTTTGTGACTGCAGAGGTGAAACTCCCCAAATGCCCCAGTGACATTCTTTGGAGACCCCCACCCACCACAGAGCTCTGATTCCTTCAGGGGAATGGTCGGATGATATGTTGAAATGATGCACAACAGGTATGTGGGAGGACAGAAGATAAAATGTTTAAGCCTCCAGCCAGCAATGTGATCAACAGCTGTATTGCTATTTGAAAGAGAGTGCGAGGATCTTCAGGGACTGAGACTTGTCCTTATGGAATTTTTATATTTTGTATGAAAACAGCCTTTCGTCAAGAGCAGAGTTGGGTTACTAAGTCCAAAAGAATCAGGCCACATACTGGGCCTCTTCCTTCAGTCTTGCATCCTTCTGCTCCTCTTGCACCACTCTGTGTAGCTTCTGAGAGCTAGTGGGATCATAGTTCAAACTGGTCTGGCTATGGACCACCCTTTACAACTAATTTAAACAGACTGGGGGAAAAAAAATGTTTAAAGCTTTAAGTGTGAAACAATAAAGTTATGCTCTGGATTGCCTACACAGTGTTATCAGGTTAGTAGTTGACTGTCTCTCTGACGTGGGATTAGTGCCCCAGAAACACTGCTAATGTAGCCATTAACTCATGAGTGTGCTGATCTGCATTGAGATCTTTGAGTCAGATTCTCCGCATTTCTGATTAGGGTACTGGGTATTATCTAGGTACTAGGTACTAGGTACAAGGGTGTTATCCCTTGAAGTCAGTGGGCCAGAGGCTCTTTTTAACAGCTGAGGACCTGGCCTTTCATTTGCATGTTAGGGCTTTTGCAAAGCAATTGTTTTTTTCCACGCTGTTAAACTTCAAAACATAGTGGTGGAAGGGCTCCTAATTTTTTATATAATAGAGAAAAAGTATAAAAGCCATTCCAAAGGATCAGAACCTGTGATGTGGCTTTCCACAAAAGAATCTTCTTCTGCTTCTCAGAAAGCGAGGATAAAGGCAAAACAGAACCATGAAAAGTGAATTCCTTTATTTGGACAAAAGCAAATTGACAAACAGTGGGAGAAATGGACAACCTTACTGTCATCCATCCTGAGCTGGTTTGTGATATCCTGTTTGGTTCCTGGTCTGGTTTCCTCTGAAAATGTTGCCTGGGAAAGACAGTGGGACACTTTAGAGATTATCTGGCAGCAGGGTCTGCCCAACAGTGAGAGTGGCAGCCCTTTAATGAGGCAGCATTTGCTAGTGAATCCAGCACTACGAATATGCATGCCAAGGCTTGCTGCCTCCGGCCATTGGCAAAGTTAGGTGGGAAATGTGACATAATCTGCCATGACTGTACTACAATAAAAAATAACATAGAAGTTATAAGGGGAACTGGGGTCATTACATGTGATAATGTACCTGAAATCAGGTTTAATTATATCTGCTAGACTTTTTTACAAGGAAGATTTGCTGAATATGTTGCCTTTGTCTTACATGTGGATGTCCTTGCTTATGTCACCTATGTTAAAATATTTTTTAAACATTTGTATCTTTTTTTATGCATCTGTTAGTTCAGGATAGTTTAAAAGCACTGCTCCTTCCACCTTCAGCTTCTGTGTATTGTCAAGAAACAGAATACTCTCATGGAGGGTATCTTAGCATTTGTGTTTGAATGAATTCTCAAAGATCCTTGTATTGATTGCTTTTCTTCCCCATGCCTTATGGACTGAAAAGCCATGGCCAAAGATGACTGAAACCCAGTTATCTCAGTGGTTTTCCTCCTAAAGGATGCAGGTGATTTGGTGTAACTGTTTCTAGTAGTGCGCAGTTTCCAAAACAGGCTGGAATAGAGTGAGAAAGAGAGAGACAGAACTTGTCTGTGAGTTATATCTCTCTTCTGAAGCCAGTGCATAGAAGACAGAGCATGGGAACTGTCTGGCCTATGGACAGTCAGTGCTGCTTCACAAGAAAAACCATGTGAGTTACAGAGTTACTCTTCCACCACATCATGTGATGCCACAGCTGATCATTTCTACTAAATGAGGGTAAGGAAGGAGTGAATTTGTCCTGCTTCTTGCAAGAGACAGGAAATACATTTAAGGAAGTATGAGGGGAAGCTTGCCCCAGTAAGACTCTAAACCTCTAAAGTGGAGATCCTTATTGGTGCTGAAACTCTTTGGAAATGGGCAAAAGGATCTGATCACATGGAGCTCCTTATGCACCAGAGCCTGTGATCTGGATTTACTCTATTGAACTTTAAACACATACATAAGGCTTAAAATTCCTTTACAACCAATGGAAAGGAAAAGTTTGCCCCAAGGTCATTCAGATCATAGTTGGAGTGAATTACTCCTTCAAAATGCCACTGTCTTCTGACTTCTGAATGATTCTACACGGCTGCAGCCCAAATATCATCCCACCTTCATTTTCACTGGCAAGAAATTCACCTCCAAGATTCTACAGCAAGAACTCTTGCTCTTTTTCTTTTATCTGTGAATATTGGTGAGACCAGCATGCTCAGCATTCCTTATTTCTCCACACATTATGACAACATTTACCTAAGTAGCTAATGCAGGGACAACATACACTCTCCGAGAGGTATAATGTCAAAACAAACATCAGTAGAGGTCAAATTACAGTGGGTACTACCTGCGGCACAATTTATGCGTCCAAAATGGTCTTATATTGTATTATTGCCTTTGTTGTTTCATTTACAGATTTTCAGTTATATTATTAAGAGCATATGGTAATGCACCTATGGCACAGATGGAGCAGTATGGAAAGGCTGCTGCCTTGGATATAGTCATAGGAGGAAACTGTCTCGCAGTAGGAAGCAAAAGTAAGATTCCCTAATCCTTGTTCTTTATGTCATCTGGCTGAGTGAAGTTGCTGGTTTATATTTCCTCCTTGGGATCTACCTTCTATTAAAAGGAGTTTGTTTATTTTGAAATGTTGAGGTCTGCAGAATTTTAAAATGTTTCATGGGAATGATGCAGCAAATACTATCTTGTGATATTGATCTGTAATGCACATGTGGCTGTTCTCCCGCATGAGGATATGCTCTTCACACATGCAAAAGCAAAGGATTAATGCAATGAAATTGCTGTTTCCCTTCATGCAAGACACTTTACACTAAAAGTAAACCTTTCTGCTTCATGCCTAACATTCAGAAGCTTGTTGTGTTTTTTATTTTTTTTTCTCTCTTGCACTGAAACTTTTTCATTATGTTGTTTTAAAGCAATGTGTACGTATTTTGATAATGGAACATTTTAAGTACTGTTGAAGAGTTGTCTGTAGCCTGGAACATTGTTTTTTAAAAGCCTAAAGTACTGACAACAGCCTACAGCTTTGTTTTGTATGGTTTCTTTTTCTGCTACATCCCATTACTCTTTTCTGAGCTGAGTAACATCGGTCCTGAATTGACTAGCAGCATGACAGAAATGAAGAAAACAATATAGCTTCCTAGTCATGGTTTCAGCACAGCAGCACTTGGCATGGAGCACGTAGTGAGTGAGGGATGAGTATCTGGCTGGCTTTCCACTCTCCCCTGCCCAATCCTGAGCCCAGAGTTGGTCTGGCTTGATGCAGAGTTGGATTCTGCTTCAATTTCTGTCGATTGACATTGGCCCTCAGAGACTGGCCAGCCATACAGCGGGCCACAAACACAATCCATTCCCAGATTTACATGCATATTTCACTTAAACCAGTCTGTGTCAGCAGAGGTATAAGGCTGTCATTTTACTGGCTCTGTGAAACCCACTGATTCCCCCATGACAGCAGACTCTTCAGCCAGTGGATAAGTTGTCCATATAGCCACTCCAGATAAAGGCTCTCTGCTTTGGATTGTAAATTGATTTGCTTTTTGCTTTTCCTGTTTTTTGTGAATCTGAAAGCAATTCTGTGTACTGTCTAGCCAGAAATGGTCAACTCAGCATTATGGTGTTTAAAAACAACACAGCCAACCCTGCCCTGCCTTACAAACCCTTGAGATACATTAAAGTAAAAGATGTAATGCACGGACTATAAACATCCTAATGAAGCAGCAGTCAGGTGAGCTTTGTGACGGGAGTGGGGAGGGATGAAGACGCTGTCATCAATTCTCCAGTATCTGATTTACAGTGCCTTTGACTGTTACATGTGAAGAGCGTCAGTTAGTGAATTATTCCAGATGGGCTAACTGACAGGAGGAGTCTCTCTGCTGCCACAAAGCAGGATTTACAGCTAACAAAACTCAGCTATAACAGTTGCAGGTAAATCCAGGACTGGAATCATCAGCCTATCCACTACATAGATGTTCCTGAGGGCCTGGATCAATACATGCTGCCCAGTTCCTGTAAGCCAGAGCAACCCCTCAGGAAAACTGCGCACTAACTCGCACCATTTCAAGTTTGATCTTTTCCCACTCCTGCAGCATAGCAGATTACAGCAGATAGATTCCCTCCATCTGTCTCGGGTGTGTGAGAATTGCAGAGCCAAACATGCACTATCAGACAAGAGAAAAAGATATTAAATCACAACCTTCTTGTAAAGTGTCACAGTTACATCTAGAATGATATGCTGTAAAGTGCTTGAGCCCACATTCCTTTTTTAAGTATGTTAAGCTGCACCACATCATATAGTTTATTGCGCACTCAGCATATCTACCCAGGAGTGATTTTCTAGTGCTAACAACAATTTTTCACCTGGTCAGCAAGCATAGAGCTTTACTAAGCCCAATGAATCAATGTTGTTTCCACTTAGAAGCAGGCAGGAAGTCTCCACAGCTGTCAGACTGTCAGCATTCCCAGCCAGCTCAAACAATTAGCTCTGGAGACTTTGTGACTACATTTGCATAAAATGCATTCTTCCCTCTTATTTCTCTTCGAGCTATTTTTGTATTTCACTCTTAGATATTAATGAAAACCTATAAATATGAGGGAGCCCGCTTTCCTGACGTTAGGAGGATCTCAGGAAGCTTGAGGACAGCAATGGTTTTCCTCACTGGATTTACCTGGACAGTGTTATGACAACAAAAGAGAAGTTTTAGTGTCTGTCCATGAATAGAAGATTCTGGATGTGCACATCCTTTGCATTGTATGGGAGAAAACAGCTGTTGATACCTATACAGCTGTGAAAAAGTATTAATTCTCAGAGTGCTGGTAACTTCCAGAAGCAAATCTGGAAGAAGGGGATGGGTGTCAGAATTAACAGGAGATATATGGAAATGAAAAGGCAAATTTGAGGGAGACAAGGCTGATATTTTCTACATGTGGATGCCACCATGCATGCAGGGAGTTCTGGTAAGAAGCATTTTCATTTCTCCCCACATTTGTCCAATAGCAATCTGGGTCCTGGACTGTGGTGTCTGCCTGCTGGTGGAAAAAACAATAGAGCTACAGTTTCACTGTAAAGTGTATCAAGAGAAAAGATGGCACAGATTAAAGAAAGTTAAACACCTGTCAAGTCTGTAGTAAATCATAAAATGACACAAGCCAACAGTTAGCTACATCTGACCTAAAGCATCCATAGCCAGGATGGGCAAGGAAGGTAGGTCCTGAAATGCTAGATTACCATTTTGTAATCAATGTGATGGCGAAGAGGAGAGTAAGCTGCTTTTTCAGAGGCGCTGCCTTGCGTGTTACATGCAAGAGACGATGTGATCTGACAGGTTAACAAGTGCTTCAGTCCTCTAACAGTGGAGATTTTCTTCCTTCTTCTCAGAAGAGACATCATTGATTTACTGAGTTCAGAATAATTCTGTGGGTGAGAGCTGTTGTGCTCTCATACACAGCATGTGTCTGAGGTGTCCAATGGTTGTTCTGGGAGAGAAAACCCTTCTTCTAGATCAAGTTGCAATCCAGTATTGCCAGAGATGTCCTGGGCTGGAAAAAGAGAGGAGGAGGGACAGATCAGGCAATACTGTGAAGATTAGTAGAGCTAAACCATCAGCGCACACCAGCTGTCATGGTTTGTGGAGCTAACCCACAGGGCTGCAGTGCATAGTGCTACACCTTTCAAAATCAGCATCAGGCAGCCTTGACTAGTAAATATCATAGGCAGCTGGCCAGGTCTTAGTTAGCTAGGAGTGGTGAGCTGGCACAAAATGCATAAACACAAACCCTTCACACCCCAAATGGATCTTCTATAGCAGGTTAGGTGGGGCACAATGAGGGGAAAGACTCTCTTCCCAGTATTGCCTGGATGCCATGGGTAGCGTGTCTCACAAGCATGGTTTGTTAACCCTCTGCCACAGCTCAAACTCCATCTGTTACCAACAGTTTGATGATAACAGACAGAAATTGGAGCTGTCTGGAGATAATTGGGATGGTAGAATACCAATTAATGAGTCTGTCCCAATACTCTGAGGTTTGTTCGGAAAGGGAAGTCTCCAGTCCCTTCTCCTCCAGCACACTGTCCCACCAGTATTGGTCTACATTGGTCCACGAAAAAATGTTTTTCCATCATGAGTACAGGTAACACACCCCTTTATAGGAAAAAGTGCAAGAACCTGTAATAAGGAATTTGACTTCACAGCTGTGAAATCCTGAATGCCAAGTAAACAGCACTGTACTTGTTTCATCTCTAAGGATCTCTTAAAATGCTTTGTGTTCTATAGAGAGTTAACATGGATCTTGTGTAGAAAGAAACAGGTGCAGTATGAGTTCGTGTACACAAGCATATGTGCATGGTGCTCATAGGTTGGGGGGGACTGACAGCAATGGGGTCTATTTATATGGGGACAAGGAAAATATGTTTTGTTTGCTCCCTTCAGGAGCAAATGAGCAGTGAGTGGGTGGGAGATGTAGAGAGCAGGTCTGTTTCCAATCATCTATGTGCTGGATGGCTGAGGGATGCACTGAGAGGGATGTTGCTGTTTCTATGGCGCAGCATACACGTGCTGTGATGCACTTCCAAGGCAAAGTGATCCTATCTCATATCCTGGCATGGTTTATCTGTTGTTGCTGGAGTTGGGCAAAGTGCATGGTTCAGGCACATACATAAGCACAACTCACTGCTATGACAGAGACTGAAAAGCAGAAGTACGCAAGAGGCCAACATCCTGATGTACTTTTTCTTGGTTTGTTTCTAAGATCATCTTACCACTGCACCATAACAGATGCTACTGCTGCCTCACCCCAACCTCCAGATCCACACCAAATTAACTCTTTCACTCCCAAATGAATAAATCCTTGTAGAAAGGTAGTTTGGATTTCCAGCAGCACTGATGAGTTACTGATGGCTGCCTCAGTGGGGGAAGTGTTATTTATGTCATTGTAAGCCAAAGGAGAAGGTGGGGTGAGGGGTTGGGAAGTGCTCCAGAGATCTGTCACTTGCAGCAATCTGAATACTAGACAGAGCAAAAGATCACCTGGAAAGAGCACTGTAGATAAAGGGAAGGAACAATATACCTGAATAAACAAGGATAATTAGGTAGAAATGCAGTAAAGGGAAACTCCAAAATGTCTGAATGTACAGGAAAAAAAAGGAATTTTGTACATGCAGATATGAACTCTTCAGCTACAGTAATTCACATTGAAGGAAAAAGATCAAAGAAAAACACTGAAATTAGTCAGCTGAATTTTAATATGTTACTGAGTGAAGACTAAGGAAACTCTTATAGATGACAGTAGAAATACTTTCTAGAGATCAAAGTTTAGCTAGAGATAAAAGAAAACAAACACATTTTGTAATTTCTCCCCATCCCCCGATAACATTTTCCATGCCTGATTTGTGAAGAGACCACTAGGTCTTTTTTATTGGGCAAAACATGTTGCTTTGACTGAGCTCCTTAGATTTCACCAAGCGTTCAAGTTGCAGTGGTCCCTAGCAAATTTGCTATCAATTTCAACAGCACTAGAATTGGGTAGATGGTAAATTTAACAATGAAAATAAACCAGACACTTTTAGTTCCTTATGGTGTGTCCCAAATAGCTTATAAAACACAAATGCTTCCTCAGTCATTAGGGATGAACAGGTCCCTTGGCATTCTAAATACAATGCAAAGTGTGAACGAAGATGGGTAATAAATTTAATTAATGTGGCAAAGACATAGGTTGATGTCAAATTGATGTTAAGGGACTGACTTATATTGAACTTCTCCTTGGAGACTGCAACATAGGGAAATGGTTAGTGCCCATTTCTAACACAGCTATCAAGCAGTCTGTTGCCATGCTACTGTATCTAAGTGGCATATAACTGGTGCAAATAAGCGAAAATTCTCTAGTTTCTAGTTCTCTCAGTGTCAGTATTTGGTTTGGATGCTAGCAGGAGGCTCATGGAAGTCACTTGGGAGACTTTTTTCCTCAGGCCATGACTCGGGGTCACCTCTGTGGAACCAGAGGAAGGTGAGGACATGCAACACAGCAGTGCCTCAACCTCACCATGAAACACTCCTGTGGTGACTACTTCATTCTCTGCATCTGCACTGTGGGAGAGCTGAGTGTGGAACTCAGCCATATGCTACGTGCCTTTTGTACCCCTCTGCATCTGAACGCTCCTTTTTTTGTAGATGAATTGAACCCATTTAGTATCTAAGTATGCTTCTGGGGAAATAAAATGGAGGATGGGATTTGTCACATAAAGCTTTACAATAGGAAATATAAAGAATGTTGGGAAATCTTTTGAAATGGAAGATAGACGATAGCAAAAAGCTATGAATGGAGAAAACACATGATAGAAAGGAATAGGAGAGGCAGACAATAAAAAAATGGTAGGATGACTGAAGGTTAAGAAAAGATTCCTGTAGAGATAGATGAATGGAAATGGAAGTGGCCAATAGCCTCTCCTTCATCTGGAACTAGATCTTACTCTCTGTAATTCCATAAATCAGGCAAAATCTTACAGAAGCCCCAGTGCTGTAGGGAAAAAAACCTGGGGCGCATATTTCCTGAAACAAGGAGAATCAGACCAGTGTCCATAATGAACTTTCAAATCTGAAATGTCTGAGCCCCACGCTATCCATTTTTCCCCCATCCAGACATGTATTTTTATGACTGTGGTGTTTTCTCTGCAGACTGAAGCAATTATAAAAATGCTGCAGGTAGTGAGAAACTCACCAGTGGGGCTGCAGTTGCAAATGTCCACATTCTTTTCAACCCTAAATGTTTTGGGACTCATTGCTTAGCAAGGTGGAACACTGACTACAACACAAGCACTTCACTAAAAACAACAGTGATGTCTTTCCACGAGCTTCATGAATAGCCACCAGAAATGTCCTTTACTGTCCACCCCTTTCCACAATTTTGTGGGTCAGCTAAGGATCAGCCTGAGCAATGCCAATGCCAAACATCCGCTGGAGTTTCTCCAGTGTTAACTGTGTAGCAAATACTGCTCAACCAGGAGGCAGGAAACACCATAGAAAGATCATTTAGGAAAAGAAAATGAAGTTTGACTAGCTTCCTCATCCAAGGTGCTGCAAAACACAGTTCTCCCCTGCTATGGGGTGATGCTGGCTATTCAGAGACAGACACACTCTTCAGAAAGTGTGAGAAGAGCAGTGACCCAGACACAGCAAAGCACTAGCAGAGTTGCTGCCTTTGCCTTGAATGAGGAGAACAGTCAGTGGAGGAGCCTGAATTTACTCATTCTAGGTGCTCCTGCAGGAGCTAGAAACCACTGACCCAATAAAACACCATCAACTGCATATGACAGCTGTTGTGGTCTCTTCTCGCTTTTTTTTGTATCATAAAGCTCTAAGGTGACAAGCTGACTAGACAGAAGATCCAGAAAAGAATTCTTTCTAAGCTTTTAGGAAAGTCTGACACCTCTCCATTTTCATATCCTTAAACTGTAGAGAAAAAAATTGGGAAAGCTGCCAGGGCCTCCATGGCTACTTTATTAGACAGCAAGAGAGGCTGCTGTTCCGGACAGCACATGTCCTCATACCCGAAGGATTCAGGATCTAAGCAGTGAGGGTGGTTAAAAAATTGCTATGGAGCAAATTCTGATCTGCCATGAGCTGGTCTAACATGTGGGACCATCTCGTGCTGGCACTACCCTGCTGGTCTGTGTGGCTCCCCTCCATAACTGCAAGGAAATGGTAAAGTTTTTACTGGCCTATTTTACACAAGCTTTGAATTTAACTTGCCAAAGGATCTGGCTAGGTTCAGACCAGGACAAAGCTGATCTGACTACTTTCTTATCATTTCTAGTGATGGTGGTGGTAGCACCACAGCATACAAGCTGGCTTTATTGGGAGCTCCTGGAAGCCCAGATGGTGCCCTTCTCTCACCATCTCCCACTTGTGTTAAACTTCGTAGGCAGTCTGCAGGCAGCCCAAGTGCTGCTTACCTACAAACCCTGTTTGCCTCTGTTACAGGAGATGTCAGCCCCTAAACCTTCTTGTCAGGGCACAGCAGGGCCACCCAGGGCAGGACCTCCCCCCATCCCGTCCCTCAGCACATGGAGGTGTTGAGTAGAGCCAGGCTGGGTGTGGCAACCAGGGCCTCAGCACCACTCCCTGGCCCAGGGCAGAGGCCCCTGAGGAGGATCCCCACGGCCAGGCCTGGCCCCTGCGGTGCCACCTCAGAGCTGGCCCCAGAGGGGCTGCAGAGCCCCAGGAAGGAGCAAGTGCTTTAACTCAAGGGTGGACAAAACCTTAGGTGCAACCTTAGACAAAAGCATGGCTTCAGCTACTTTCAACAGCATGTACAGGCTCAAAGAGCATGGACTGGTGATAGGAGCAATGCAGCTCTCTCCCGCCATAGGAAGCTCTCACACAGCAAGGACGAGCAGTCAGGGTGGATGCTCTGACCTCTTTCATGTGGCTGTGATGAGTAGAGCGCGTGGCCAAGTGGCAGGTTACTAACAGGCATGTAACTTCTAGTTACATATACCTCAGCGCTTTCTGGCAGCATTTAAAGTTTCAGCCACTTTGTGAGAATGTGTTCAAAGTAATAAAAGCCCACTGAAGGCCACAGTATCATTAAGACACAACAAGACTACCTTTCAGCTGGTAAAAAGGATCCAGAGAATGTTCTGGAGAAGAAAGTCATCATGTTCTTGCTAGCCTACAGTAACCAGTTATGCTGCGCATCCAGACAGGAACACTGCAAAAAAGACCTTCACCCCACAGCGGGCTGAGAACAGCTGACACTGATTTAAGTAACACTCTATTAAAAGCCCTTCTGAATGACTGCAAGCTATTATGTGGCTTCATACTTAGCATTTCTAAAATGCATATTATTTAACTGATGAGCATTATAGCTCCTTTATAGCCATTACTGTTGCTCACATTGTGGCAATCGGAATACATAGCTGTCATTATGGTAATACCAATGCATACACACATATAAGAAAAGGAACAGAAAGGCTACTGTTCATGGCATGGAAACTGCATTTCAGCCTTAACTGTACCAGTACAACTTGTACTGCTAGAACACATGTCACTTTAATCCATAGTCGAATGACTACATGGATGCATATTCCTAGCATGCTATTAACAGCAGTTCTTACCACTTCCAAAAATGCACCGGTCCCATGGTACTCTATATATCAATGCAATGGCTGCAGTTTGCTGCTATACTTCCTACCCATTTTCTATAATCTTTCTATCTGGGTCCCTGTATCAACTGTGAAAATAGAGGACATCAGAGGACATGCTACTGCATTATGACCCACTGAAGAGAAGAAGACACAACTATATTTAAATCAATGTTCCCTACAGAGTGTTCTGAGTTGGCAAAAAGTTCTTATACTTTTACCTGTTATAAGACCGCCATATATTAATGTAGCAATGGTGATACATTTCAGCAATCTTTTCTTCCTTTGCTGATCACATACTCCTAATTCCATGTTAGCTTGGCTCTTCTTAGTGTGCAAATTCTAATATGCAAGCTTAAAATACAAATTCTGTTTGTGAAGATAAGATTTTGTAAATATTTTATCTCCCCCGGAAGAAGACATTATTTTACATTCTCTTAAACAAATTATTTAGATAATATTGAGTCTGCTCCAGGTTAAAATTTTTGAGGTGCAAATGCATTTTAATATATAATATTACAGCAAGTATATTGTAAATATTTGTGCTATTTTAGATATTTTAGAAGTATTTCAGCAATATAGTACAAGACATACTGCAGCTATAAAAGCAACACTAGACCATAAAAAGACAAAAGTAAAGAAATAAATTAAATCTTAAAACTGATATTTAGGCTGCACTGATCCTGAAGGACATGTGAGCTCTGTGGGTGCTCCTAATTCTGTCCCCAAGCTGTCCAAACCAGAGGACCATCTGCAATGCTCCCTGCCCATTCAGTGGGTTTCCCTCCAGTGGAAATTAAACAACAGGGCACAGTGGGGAGAAAAGAATGGTACCCAAATCTCATACTCACATACCCCATCTCATTCTGACATGCTGTCAGGATGTGGCCAAATCATGCACCCAGGAAGAGTAGACTGGGCAATGGGACGTGCTCCCAGGTTAAACTGTTCTGAATGTTAAAATAGCACCTTCCATGGTAAGAAGCTCTAAGGTTATTTTAACCTGAATGTATTTCAGCTGTCTGTCAGAGAATGGGAAGGGGAACAGAGTGGGGTAATGCCTCTGAGAGGAAAATGAGTGAAAGTATTGCTCTAGCAATAGTAATGAAAGAAGGCAGATGGGGTTAAGAGGATGAAGATTTAGAGCGAGAGGAGCCAAAAACTCCAGGGAAGAGGATAAGGAGGTTGGGAACCACTAGGAGAGAGCAGGAATTATTTGTTTGCACAGGCTGAGTCATTAAACATAGAAGAGAAGGAAGGCAATAGGTGGGGGAAATGATTTCAGATTCACCAGGCTGCCACTGAGCTCCACGGGATCTGGGAGCCAAAAGCAGCTGCTTCTGATGCGAACAAGAGCCCACCACAGTGAGAAATGGGGGATCCAGGCTGCTCTGACCTGGGACTGCAGCAGCAGGGAGAAGCCAGCAGCAACATCTCCTATGAGAGCGTGATCCTGCCATGAAGAGGAGCAGTGGCTGTGCTGAGTCCTCAGTTCAGCAGGGGTAGGGAAGCCAGGGCTGTCTGACTCTCACTGCACTGAGGTATCACCAGTCAGCAGGTTGGAAGTGTCTTGCTTCTCTGAGAGCCGAAGGATTTTGGATTGCAGCTCCCAGTGTGTTTCAACAAGATATTTCCCCCTGAGTACCAGCATCTCACAGCTGCTGCTGAGCCCTAATTCAGTAGAAGCTCTGATCCAGGAATTACTTCCTTTTTGCAGGCAAGATCCTGATGCCTTGCAGACGTGAGAGAACGCTGAGCAAACTGGCTTTTTGGGCTGCATGTATTATTGCTATGGGAGACACCACTACATTAGCCAGTGCAGTTACTGGTGGCCAACGGTCTGACCCTTCTCTAGACCTGGCTGAAAAGTGATGCTGAAGCAGGTGCAAAGGAGGCAGAAATAGACAGCTGTGAGGCAGGAGGCAGGGTGTACTGCAGAGCCAGCCGTGAGATCAGTGTAGGCTGCAGTGCAGTCACAGCCTGAAGGTGTGTGGATGGGAGTCCATTCCTCAGAAGGGAGATGATTCCATTTTCAAAACACGTGCCAGATGTCTGCAAGAGAATCATGTCCAAAACACTTAGTACAAAGGTTCACACTAAAGCAGACTCACAGCCTAGCCCTAAGCAAACACCATCTTTTTTTCTTCTTCCTGATTAGGATGATAAATGGTCTGATGTACCAGACTCCAAAATTGACAGGTTGGAGAATCTTAAGCTGAGCAAAGCCATGCTGTTGGACACCAGCATATCATCCAGGGTGTGAACATGCCAGGAAGGAATGGGGAGAGGGAAACCTATTTATAGCAGCAGCAGGCTGTAGCTGCACTGGTGTAACAAGACTGACTAGTGACTTGTTACTTACTCATGCACGAAAACGGCACCTTATGGTATACAGGCTGCTACTCAGTGATAACACTGGGGGTGACCAGCTGGTAGAGAAGGAACCTAAGCATCTTCTCACAGGAGCAATAGCCACCATGACATGACGGCTGCTCCCAACCCTCACTTGGGATCCAGGTGCCCTTCGTCTGGGCTGCCTGTGGGGAGCCAGTGATGTGTGCCGTCAGAGAAGCTGGTGCCAGAGCATCATTAAACACAGTTATTTGCTCTTATGAGAGGAAGCTGTGCTCATTCTTAAGAAAAAGCCCACTGAGGTCATTTTCACATGGCTTCAGCTTTTTTTCTTAGCTAAGCTCTGTCCCATATTGCTTCTAACAGCACTCAGTGCTGGGGTCAGATGAGGACACTGTGAGACACACTATACATATTTATGTGTGTGAATTTTTCATGCTGCCAGGGGAAGATGGAAGGAGAGAGAAGGGGGAAAGAGAAACTAGAACCATCAATTAAATACCATGCATGCTCCAGGAATCCCAGGGAAAGGGATTTGTGTCTCCTGCTCATTTTACTCTTTGCAGCTACCTTCTGTAAAACATTAAATCATGCTCACGTTTACATGGTGGATCCAGCAAAGTACTTAAGCACATGTCTAACTGCAAGTATATGAAAGCTTCCATTACAACTACTCACACTCAAATATAAGGATGTTCTTGAGAGATTTATTGGACTGGCATCTAAGAGAGGAAAGAATTTTGAAAGCTCTTACAAGAGGTCAGCCTCCCTTCATAATCACCTTGTCTGTGCTGCTAGCCATTTTTGAGGGTTTAGCGCTTTGTCTGTAACTGTTCTCCTTGCTTGTGACAGTTTATCTGAGCCGCCTTATTGGATTGTTTTCTGCCTCTGGGTTACTTGTAATTGCTTTGCTTTGATTGTTCATTATTTGCTTGATGTCTGTGGCAAGCAAAGTCACCTTTTTTTTGTTTTAATGCTCCCTGACTGGCTGCTGAATTTCATAAAAAGGAAAAATACAAACCCAGCATATTTCTGGTATTTAAAAAAAATATATTAATAAATGTTTAGAAAACTACCTTCTCCTCTGTCCCTATCAGGCCAAAAACTACAGCCAAATGAACCCTGTTGTGATGAAATATGTGACAACTTCAGGACTGGCAGACATACTTACTACTATGTGGTAGTCAGTAGACTATATGAGAAGAAGACCCAAAGTGAACCCTTAAGTATTCAAACTAGGGGAATATATTCTGCCAGCTAGCCACATGGACAAAGTTGCAGTTGCCTACTGCAGCGCACTTTGGGAGCATCAAACCAGCCATGGTTTTCCTCTGCCAGGGCCACGGCCTTGGAGATTCAGGTTGGTGGCTGCCACTGAAAGGCAAACAGCACCCTCAGCAGCTGCAGTGATGGCACTGTCTCTTCCCTAGGTAGTAGGAGACTGACCTTGCAGGGCTTCCCCTCCCTTCCCTGGCTAGGCTTCAGCCTTTGACCTATATGCTGGCCTTGGGCCTCACATCTCCTCCTACCATAGCTTTGACTTTCTTCATCGGAAATTCCCTACAGTTTAAAGACAACATACTTTGTCTCTTTGGCAGTCATCCCTTTTTCCATCACAGATTTTTTTTTACCCTGTGCTGGACCCTTTGAATTTTGTAACCTGTGTAGACCCTGCAGGGCAGAGTGAGAGGATGAGCAGGTTTATCCTCTCTTTCTAGGCCAATCAGAATTAAAGCAGTAGAGAGTAACAGCAAACCTGTATTGAATGTTGTTTTCTCCCCAGTATTTCTAGAAAAGGAGGAGGGGTAAGGGGAGAGAGGGGTAAGGGAGAATATCAGGCCTATAGGGGAGAAGGGAGACAAAGGAAAGAAGTTTTGGCAGGTTGGCTTGCCAAAACGTGCAGTGCAGGTGGGAGAGTACAGATGGAACATTTTTACTGATAGACCAAGAAATCAAACATGCATGGAGTAACTCAGAGTTGCAGCCACTTCCTTGTATCACCATATTAAGTACTGCATCAGCAGTTCTTAAAGAAACAGGCTGCGACTTCAGCAATGCTTTGGGAGCCTGCACATGACAATAAAAACAGTCACCCTAAAAGTCTGCTGCAGTAACCTCTTGCCTGGCACAATGAGCTGAGATATTTTGTTTCAGCTTACATTATGGTTGGCGGCCCATCCAGGATCACATGGGAATTAAACCACGCTCTTTAGCTTGGCAAACTAAACTTGCCCCTAGCGCTGTTGCAAAACAGAAGATTTAGGAAATCAGATCTGTCTTCCTTTTGTGCACGTCTGTAACAACAGTGTGAAAAAGAAAATAAATGTTATATGCAATAGTGACGTTGGCATGCAAGCAAGGCGGAAGGGGACCCATAGAAACACCATAAAGAATTCTGCAGGTACTGTATGTCAGGTCCCCTTATTAGAAACACTGAAATGACTGAGCAGTCCCTGCAGCATGATTCCTGTAAGGACCTGTCAAGAGTTTCCAGTCCAATTAACCTTTAAGAGAGTCAGCAGGAGGTCTTAATGTCCTTTCTGTTGTGAAGAGATCTGTGACTGGGTATTACCTTGCCTCTATGGGAAAGTAGATGCTCCCTCTCGGGACCTCCTGGTTTCCATGGGGTCATGGTCCTGCACGGGTTCTGGAGCTGGTGATAGTGAGGGGAAGGCTTGACCAGTGTTCTGGCTGTGCCTCGCGGCACCATTTCTTCCTGTCCCCAGGGATACCCAAATGGATGCTTTAGGGGAGGTTAATGTGGCTACAAGCCTCCTTGAAGAGCAACTGAGCAGAGAGATGCAGCAATCTCTTCAGCTTTTCCCTCCCTGTCCCTCAAGAGAAAGATCTTGTGGAAATTTATTTCATTACCTTGTCCTGTTCTGTGTTTTCTTTTGCTATGGGAGACTGTGACCTGACTTAAGACTATTAAGATATGTGTTGGGTTCAGCTCATGACACAGGTATTCCCTATCCATCTATCTGTCTGTGTTTTTCTGAGGGCAGCTGTCATCATCACATCTAAGAAGAAAAACAGCTTTTGAACGTAACTTCTCTTTCAGATTTTGTGAGTCTCAGCATAGGCATTTTCTTACTTCTCACATTCTGATTTTTATCCTGCTGCAGTAGGCAAATGGGAGTTGGAGAAGTCATTAATGGCTAATTTAGACTGGCAATTAGGAGACAGAGGGGCAAAATCTAATGAGCTGCTCTCAGGCTTGGAAGCTAGCACTGCTAGTTCTAGGCTCTAGTTCAGCCACTGGCTTTTTCCATGGCCAGGATGAAGTCCCTTCCACTATGAATAGCTCAACTTCCCTTGTGTAAAATAAAGAATTACAATTCCTTATCAAACTACATGCTCTCAGGATTTATTACTTAGGATTCTCGATATATTCTGGAAAGAAAAGCTAGAAAATTTTATTTTGACATTCTAATGTGTGTCTGAACACCCTCTAACCCTCTACTCTGGTCATTTCAAAATCCCAGTCTCAGATGAGAGAATTCCTGATCTTAGCAAAAGACCACTATAAACTCAGTGATAACATCAGTCCGAAAGACACCTTGCTCAACAGAACTAATTAACATACTACCACTATGCAACTGCAGTTTGGGCCAGCTAGAGAGAAGGCGACAGTGATCACCATCTCTGTCAAATGTTTTCCACTGAGTCTGTGAATATCTGGAATCCCACACCATCAAGGAATATGGTATACTTTGATATGCAATGTCAGTTGACTTCCTTTTTTTTTTTCTCTTTTGCATCATCAGCTGCAAAAGCAAAGGTTAAAACACCACTATCTTCCATTAAAAAAGATCTTTGAAAAAGATCTTTCTTTGCAGTTTGCAAGTACAAGACAACCCTCCCCCAAAGAAATGAAAGGCTAAACATAACTTTTCACTTAAAATGTGCAGCTGCAGACCCTTGATTGGATCTATCTCCATGAGAAATTCACCTTTAAAAAAGTCAAACTGGAGGAGCAAACCTTGCTTTCCTCTGTTGTTGGGCTGAGCAGGGCTCTCCACTTTGAGAACATAGGCCCAGTGCATGGGGTTAAAAAACTCCGATCTTCAGTCTCCACGCAGATGCCCCAGAAATAGCTCTGCACTCAGATAGAAAGATGAAACCTTCAAAGGTTTCATCCTTGTTTAATACCACTGAAAAACAAACCCAGCTGAGACAGCTCTCCTTAGACTCAATCTCATAAATCAGTTCGGGAGGGGGGGTGCTAAATCATGGTGATGCCAATACAAGCAATGCTTTTTATAACTGAAGATGGCTAGACCTGGGAGCTTGATACAGCAAAGGACCACATATGTTAATGAGAGCCAAGCACAAGACCAGCCAGCCTTGGGGCAACCTGCACTGTGTATCCTCATCCCCATCACCTCCCATCCTGTCTGTGCCTTGGCATCTCCTGACCATGCCAAGCTGAGCCCACCATGGAGGGTGGTTGTACTCTGGCTAGGCCTTCAAAAGCCCCATTTCCCTGGTGACCTGGGGGTAGAAATCTGCTTCATTTACCCTGCAAAAGCGTAGTAGGGAAACAGTAACTATATTGCACTCTCTCCAGTGCCTTTTGGTCACTGAGTTATTCTTACGGCTTAGCTGGTTTTGGTCCTTAAGGCTTTCACTGGCAGGAAGAGAAATAGCCAATGTTAAAAACGGATGAGCCTGAGGACTGGAGCAGATGCATCAGGTGTCAGGCAAGAAGGTAAATGTTCTCATACCCCTTTTCAGAGTTCAGGTGGAAGACAAAGACACTGCATCACATACAAAGAGGGTAGATGACAGATCCTGTGCTTTTGTTAATGTCTGTTCTTACAGAAGCAGGTATGAGCATTCAAGCCTGTCTGATTAGGACTGTTAAATATCCGAGTCATAATGACTCTGGTACAAGTCTAACATGTCATTTCAGGAAACTGAAATCAGAACGCTTGAAATTAATCTCCCTTTTCCCAATTGTAGTTTGGTGCTTGGGTCACCAGCACTCAGTGTCCGCGGAGACTCTCAGAGGTGAGGAATGGTGGGCCATCTGGACTAGAGGAATGACAGCTATTTCCAAAGAAGGAGCCAACAGCCTTCGACACCTGCCTTGGGGTCACAGAGTGAAGCCTGGCTTGGCCAAGCAGTAATTCTGGTTCTTTGCAGGATTAAAGTGGGGAAATGACGGTAGTGAAGAAGATCAGGGGTTTAAGTCCACAGGAGTAATTTAGGATAATGGTAAATAACTGATATAGCATAAACCAGCAATTCCACCAAGAGATTCCTCCACTGAGCCTGCAAGTTAGCGCCATTCATCCAGAACCAGAAGATAAGTGGAAATAATGACAAAGTAATTTATGTGAGTGGGACTCTGGTAGGAGACACTGGCTGAGATATTATCAGTTTCCATTTCAAACCTCAGTCCAAAGCTGTGGTGATACAAGTGACCTTTCTAGCAAGATTTCATTCCTAATGCTCGTTCTGAACTGAGAGCACAGAGCAATGAAAAGTGGCAGAATACAGAGGAATTTGGGCTATGTTTTGATTTGTTGCTATCATAATTTTTTTTAATAACAGTGGGGGAGTTATTTTATATGTAATACCATAGAAGAGAATTACTTGTTTTGGCTAATTACCTAATCCTGTGATCATTGGCCTGTTCAACATCTTAAATTCTCTGTTTCAAAGTGTTCCTTCTAGATTGGCTTAACGCAGCTAAGCAGATATGTGACAGATATTTGTAAGTAGCATGAAAGTGAATAAAATAGGAGAAGCCAGATAAATTAGGAGTCTAGGGATGTTAGCACCATCTCTTCAAGACGATTCTGCTATGTGAGGAGTTTACTGGCTGGCAGTTTATTTCTAGTTTGTCTCTCCCACACTGTTCACTGTTAGCTATGATTAGCCTTTACAGTGGCTAGGTTTATAGGCATGATAGGTGAAGATTTACCTCAGACAGCATATCTTCCACATACATCGAATATATCAATCTTGCACTGTTGGAAGGAGAAGGCATTTTAGACAACATGCAAATATTCAGGACCTCTTTAAAAATGAGTTCCTTCATACGCTAGTATTGTATTTTCACTCTTTCAAGGACAGGACTACAAATATGAAAGTATTTTTGTTGTTGTCTTTCTAAAATAATCTGTTGTGTAGATCAGATGTTTTGGAAAGGCTATTAATTGTATTGCTTAAGGTTTTTCTAGGAGACAAGGATGGTGAGATAAGAACTTAAATATAAGAGAATCTGGTTTCCAGAACAATCATCCCAAATCCAATTTATAAGCTTTTAAACATATGAAGGGCAGGCTGAAAAAATTTTCAGGAAAATTTAATAGCCTAAGCCCCAAAGCTATTGGCTTTCATCCTTTGTCGGAGTTTTAAAGAGAAATTATTTTCATGGCTAATATGCGTAGATTGTTGTTTACAGCACAGCAAAGTACACAAAACATTATTGTGGAAATCAAACACATCTCATAGATTTTATAAACATTACAGATGTCACTTTTGCTCCTAGGAATCATACCCTAGGAATCATCTTTGGACACAATGCTCTTGCAGTTGATGTAATCTGACCCTTGATTTCTACCAACATAGTCACAGCTATTTATAAAATACAACAGACTTTTCCCCAACATCCTTGATATAAATGTCAAGTGCCCCACAGTATTGTGTACTATTTCTGGAGAAATGGTCCATTAATATATGGTCCATCCATATGAGAGAGCAAGGATTCACAACACTCCAGAAAGAAATTATATCCTCATAGAATAATAGAGAAAATTGGCTGGCTTTCATAGACTGTATTGACATGCAGCAAAGTTACCTTCTTAATTAACTGCCTCCCTATGCTACAACTGTGGACACCCTGTCTACAAGGGGGGCAGAGAGGCTTCATCTAGCTTACTGCTTAGGCCCTCCATTAGAGCTAAGCAGGGCTGTGCAGTTGGACAAAAAGAAAATGTACAGAGTGCGTCGATAATGAAAAGTATAGGGCAAAAGAGAAGTGCAAGAATGAAAAAAATGTTAGGGGATGTTAATCCTGTAGCTGATCCTCAGGCTCCATGTGGGCATGGAGAAGAAATCCTATTTCATTCTTTGAGATACACTGAGCAAATATAGCAGCGCATATGGGGAAATGGGGGCCCCTTGCAGTCAGGTTCCTACTATGAATAGTGCCAGGTGCCTAATAGTTAGGGCCAGACCTTTCCGCTTTAAGGACTCAGGGACAAAGTCACAGCAAAAATATGTTTTGGTCTTTTCCCCTCCTTACAGAAAGTGCATGTTCAGTATTCCCCATACTCCCCTCCTCAGATTACCCTTCCCTTAGGGGAACCAGGCCTCTTGGTCCTAAAGACCCTTCCTCTTTCGAGGCAGGGGAGGTAGAGGCCTCCTCTAGAGTTCTCTCTTTTTCTCCCTTTCTGCCTTTCTCTGTGCCAGTCCTGCTATGGGCTGTTGCCTATGCTACCCATGCTGCCAGGCCCAGAGATCCAGGGCTAGACGTGCATTTTTCAACCTTTTCCAGATGAAGTGGCAATTTGTGCTACTCCTATAGAGTTGCAATCAAATCTTCATATTCATGTGAAACAAATGTCTCTTGGAATTTTTTGGTTTTGAGTACTTGAGACTGTAATTGGTCCTTTAATATCCATGTGAATTCGCTGTGGTTTGCACGTATATTTGGGCCCCTACTGTAGCTATTTTTCTGACCTACACCTTCTACTGACAACCCTTGCCATCTTAATCCTCTTCCTTTAGTCCCATTATTTCTTTCCCATATTTCCTGGTCACTGGTCAGTTATCTTTTTGCCTCATGTTTAAAGTGAACAATTTATTTTTACCTCGTATTTAAAGTGCACAATTTCTGGGTCAGAGACTGTGTTTTTGGTCTCTTTGTACAGCACCTAGCACTGAAGTCCTAGTTTATAGGTGGCTTTCTAAGTGCTGAAGCAATACAAAGAGGAATCCTCATAAGTATAATAAACTGCGATTTCTTTACCCCTATAGCTCAGCATGATGTCTAATTACAATAAAATTAATTTGTCCAAAACACTTTCAATACTCACTTTCATTGCCTTTGATATAGCAAAGAAACCAAGAGAACTCAAAACACTTTGCAACTATACCATTGTTTATGGCACCAGAGAGACTGCATGAAAATCCAGATAGATTAAAAACATGTCTAAAATTCACAGCCTTTTCATAATGCTATATCATAGATCTATAATCTTCCCTAAAGAAACTAAATTAATTTTCAGGGATTTTTTTTTAACCAAGTGAGATGAGGATAATAAATAAGCCTTTCTAGTACCTCTGTAGATAATTGCCTGGAAAACTATAGGGTGATAATTGTTAACCAACTTGAGGTCACCTCGGCTGAACATTAGCACCATTGAGGCATGCTTCTGAGTAACAAGAACATGCCCTTCAGATAAAGATTAATTAAATGAAAAAGTTAAAAGAGAAGAAGCTAAATTCACAACACAGTGTACCTTTCAGAGGATTAGAAGTGCCTGTGTTTTAACGGTAGAGATGTGCTTCTGATTTAACATTGTCCAAGTCTTCCATCTCTCACATGCATATTCCATGGCCAAAAGATTTGTTTGAGGGAAAAAGTTTTAAGGAAAGGAAGGAGTTGCTCAACTTAAGAGAGAAAAGGAAATAAGGAAACAGTCGGTTTCTTACAAGGAAAGTATCTCACCAACCTGCACTTTCAGGTAATGTTTCTGTTACCAGGCTGCTATTCCAGCTGGAGAAGACTCCCTCTTTCTCCTTAGCCTGGCCTGGAGGATCCTAGCATCTGCTGCTGCAACTCCTGCTGAATTCAACAGGCGTTTTGCCACTGACTACAACAAGAAATGGAAGTCACTGTGTTCCTCAGTGTGCTCCTCAAGGGAAGATAATTACTGCATGACGAAGGGCCTGCCAAACAAGATATGGTAGTTTCTTATAATGGACTTAAAGGGAGTTGCAAGCCAAATTTTGCCTTGTGAATTTTTTACAGGCAAGATACACCCTGTGGCTGCTTCTTCTTACACATCCTGCTTAGTCTTTCCAGAGGCTGGCTGAGGTCATGCAGAGATATTTTCAGCCGCTTTGCATGCTCTGTGCAAAGAGACTATGCTCAAAGGAAACCATCAGTGGTTCTTGCCTCAGGAGCAAGGGAAATAGTCTTCCTTTTTAAGTTCACCCTGTATTCAACAATTTAAAAACACGGCACTTTCACTCATCCTGAGAGAACATGATTTGTGAGGCTCTTTTCCCTGTTGTTTTCTGACTTTAAAAGGATTCTAAGTCACAGAGCTCAGCCAAGGTAGTGGAAAGAACTAATCTGCTTAGAAATGATGTCAGGCAAGTTTCTAGAAATAAGGATATTTGGTTTATGATTATATCCAGTAATGGGGGATTAGCATGTGCCCAGTTTCAGGGAGAAAGAGGATTCTCTTGTCCAGATAACCCCACTGACCTTTCCCAGTTTTCCTGCCCTGGTGTCCCCTGCTCTCTCAGTGGTGGCCCTCTCTGCACTAATTTCCTTTAAACCACTGTAGGGTATGAACCAGTTTTGTTTAGGCTCCTACTCTCTGTGCTCAAGCTTTAGCCTCTTAGTGAAGCAGAAAGTGCCTAAGACTGTCTCTAGGCTGTAGAGCAGACGTGTTTTGTGGTGTTCCCCACAACCTTGGTCTTCCAGTTATCCAGATCTAGGACTTGCCTGGAGTACATTGCAACAGTCTTTTGGGTTGTGCACCTCTCCTGTTTCCCCATGAATATGTGCCTGGGAAGGGAATAAGGACTGGGTCACTCAAATGAAGTCAGGATGCAGCCAGAAAGCCCCACACAGCACCTCTGGAAATGTTCTTGGATCCTGCTGCATAGGCAGCTTGCCTCTGTCTTGATAGTAGAGTAGGTGCCTTTGAAGGTCTGTGGAGGGAGATCCTGCCTGTCTCACATAGGTGCCTAAGCTTCAGATGTCTGTAGTGGACAGACTGGATCCAGTCCCTAGTCTCGATTACTCCAAAAGCCAAGAAGGTGTAGGCCTGAAGGCAAAGAGAAATGAATTATATCCTTTTTTCTCTGTTTTGGGAGGGTCCCTCTTTAACTGAGAGGTCTTTCCAAGCCCTACCCATTCCAAAGGGGCTGTCAGGAGCACAGCTAAAGCAGATTCCTTAAAACTTAATGCTCAGGGATCCACAGGCCATACAGCCTTCCTCCACAGGTTATAGAAGGGAAATATACAGCTCTGTTATCCTGGGCATGTTGTTTAAAATTGGCATACTAGTCCTCAGAATGGTCAATCCAGCAGCCAACTGCATGTAGAAGTCACATTTCCTTGACATAATGATCACTCAGAAGTTCACCTCGTCTATTTTTCCCTGCAAGTAAATGTGATGTGTGTCTCAATTTCACATCTTCCAGATTTGTCTTCAGGGTATTAGAAGACAGAAGGGCAGTTTCTAAGAGCCATCCTACCTTATAAAACACCCAAGCTTCCTCATCCCCTCAGAAGCATATAAATCACTGCACTGAGGAGAAAGATAGAGATCCTTTTTATTTTTTAAACTTACAACCACTTTTTGTCTTGCATTAAAACCTCTCTTATTTTCAGAAACTTTCTATTTGAATTGTGGAGCAGATCACAGACCAGCACAAAACCATTCCCAAAAGGAAAGGGCAACATAATGGAACACAAATTAAAATACACATTTAAGCACAAAGCATCAGGAGTGGTCTGGAATGCAGCATGCACATCACTTTTAAAAATACAAAGTAAATGAGTGAGTCCTAACGCCCACAGTTTAAAAATTGCAATGCATGCAAATATCTTCCAGATGTGGATTTGTTTAGGGCTAAAGTTAGATGGGTTACAACCTGCACTTAAAAAGGATTTCTGTGCCACAGATGGAAGAGAATGAGGATTGCTCAAGCAAAGCAAAAGGAAGGAGCTGAACCTCCCCTTGCCAAACACTCCACTAATGAATATGTTTATATTAATGGTAGCCAAGAGAAGAGAGGAGCGGCTCCTATTATGGCTCATTTCTTTATTTCTTACTGAGGCTGGTAGAACTTCTCACAGGAAGGATGTAGCACAGAAGGTAGCCCATTTCAATCCCCCATTTCTACATGAAGCCCACTCCTGCTTTACAAGCACATGCATCCTCAAGGCACTGAAGCATAAATCCCTACCTAGCAGCCTACAGCCAGCTAAATAAAGTGCAGGTTTTCATAGAGCTCCAGCTTGTGTGCATCTAGCAGATAATCCCTAACGAAACCATGAAATCTTCCACCAAGGCTAAATAACCTGAATCTGTACAGCTTCCTGTGTGGAAATAAGGATTCCTTCCAGAGCAGGAACAGGCAGAGGAGTAATACAGCACCTTAGCAACCTTCTTGAAAGCTGCATTTATCCTGAAGTAATTCTTGCCCTTCCAGGCAGGGATTTCCAGAAGATGTAGCTGCCATTCCTTGGGCAAGCCTACAAGCCTCCTACTAAGACAAGCCCTGTTAGAGTCAGCAAGGGGTTATTCCTTGCAAAACTATAGGGGATCTTGCTATTTGGTTGGGTGATTGTGCCTCGCTACTGAGCACTCTCAAAAGTGAAATCATTGCCTCCTTTGTGCAGTGCTGTAGGCATTATATCAGTCATATCTGAATGCTGTCTAACTTCCCATGCTGCCTAAGCTCTCAAAGGCTTATCCCAGACTGTGCTGGGCTCATTGTAAAACTTTGAGAGCAAGCTCTTCCTCTGTCCTGCCAGAGGGTGGGCTAGGTGTCAAGGGAGGACTTTCTCAGGGTTCTCCATGGATGCATGGAGAGTTCCTCCCACTGTCTGTCAAGAAGGAAATTACAGCTCTAAGGGCCATTGCCTTCCTTAGGGTAGAGGATGAGGAGAATCAGGCACCACACTTTCTCAGTGCTGAACATGTGGCATTGTTTAAAAGGTAAGTGGATCATAAATCATTAAGGATGAAAATAGAGAAGAAAACTCACATCCAGCAGCTGCACTGAATTTTGGTGGGTGTAGAAGAACCTTTCTGAATAATTACTGGCAGTTCTAGGAAGGTACCCTGGGTACTCGGTGAAGCACCCCAATAGTGCTTCGGAGCAGAAAAAATGGCTGCATTACTTTTAGTTCTGGCTATATTATGAATGAAAATAACCCCTTCCTTAGTAAAGATTAAAATACTAATTGATTTTAAAGATGGCACAGCACCTTCCTGAGACAGCATGTTCCTTTAATGGAAATGAATTTCAAGAAATGTATTTGTCACCATGAAAGAGCTGATGACATTGCAAGCAAGCCAACAGTAAGAGACATTTGGCTTTCTTCTCCATGCATTACCAAAGGAACAACTTGCACATCTAAAATAAACGTTGGAATTTTTCATCAGTCTTCCAGCAGAAGAAGTAATTTCAGACTCTTGTATGGGATGGATCGTCAGCCACTTTGAGTAGGTACATTGGCGTCTGAAGAACTGTATCCATTTACATCAGCTGAGGATGGCCATCTGTGAGCAAACAAAAATCTGCTAGCCCTTGTGCCTGAATGAACAGTTTCAGATACCAATTACTAAATAAGCTGGCATTGGTGGTAGAACATGTGGCAGAGGGGATTGGTCAAAGGCTGATGAAACAGAAGGTGCTGCACCTCGACTTTTTGGGTACCTTTCGGGATTATAACTCTTGGCATAATTCCAGCTAATATGGATTGAATCACCAGCTGCTTCTGATACTGCAAAATGAAAAATTAAAACTGAGAAAGAACAGAATGGCTTAGAGTCAGAAAAGCAAATTGCAGTGAGATATCAACTCTGCTCCTGTCTGTAGCTGATGAGACCTTGGCAGCCGCTTAACTCTCAATGTCTCTTGTAAGAGTGGCAGCATAATGAACAATGGCAATAGAGAGACAAGGGAGAGTCTGCAAAGTGTGGAAGGAGGGAAGAGAGACCAAAGGGACAACCAGCTTGTAGTTTGCCATAGTTAATTCACAAGTTATGCTTAAGTTTACTTGGAAAATCAGTGACAAGCAGGGACACTATTTTCCTGGGTACTAAAAGACTTTATCTTGTAACCTTTGTGATAACCGATCATACAATTGCATATCTCTTGTAATAACTGTATCTCCTTACAAGACAAAACTGTTCATGGTGAACTGAGGGATGAATAACTTAGAGAGAACCAATAAACTTTTAAAGGTGAGGATGCCTGAAAGCAGCAGACTAGAGGGTAAAGAAAAGTGATCTTCAGAAGGTAATTGGAAGTGGAGGGAAGCAAAGATGTCCTCTGCATGTCCTCTGGCAAAACTCAGAGATCAACAAGGAAATAACTGAAAATCATCAGCCTGGAGGAGGATGTACATAACAGAATAAGTTCAAGGAGAAGCATCTACTGACATACAACAGTCCCAGCAGGAATGTCTGTACAAAACTGTGCAGCAGCAGGATGACTCCATTTATTACAGTTTAATTTATTGGCTGCTGACAAGGTGTTCTGTTCAGAACAAACACTGTGGAGTCTCCATCCCCACAAGTATTCAGTTTAGCTAGAAAATAAAATTAATTAAGATCTTCCAGAGTGTCTTCCATGTATTTTAATACAGAGATATTGTGATGTCTCAGTCTTGCATTTACTGGTTTTATTGGCTCTTGTATGCAAGAAGGAAGTTGCCTATTGACAAATTTGACCTCCTGTTTTGCCCTTTTTTTTTTCTATTCCTTTTTCCTCTTTCATCCCCAGAGGGAAGTCCTTAGACACAGACCAAAGGCTGGGGAGGACCTGCGCCATCCAGGCTCCATGCTGAGCCCTTGCTGTTTCTCAAACGTGGGTCACTGCTGGGGCAGTGTGTGGAGCAGAGAGGGGTGAAATGAGGGGGGCCATGAGCCCATCAGACTCACACTGTAAGGACACTCATCCTGTTCTGTTCATTGTAGTGCAATACTGCAGCCAGAAAATTCACAGCTGTGGTTTTCATATTGAATGTGTGCCTCTAGGTATGTACATGTTATTGTAAAACACTCTGGACAAACTACAGCAGCACAGATTGGAGAGGAAGAGTAATTGTCCTTCAGAAACCATCTGTATTTGTAAATTTTTTAATGACTATCACCTGGGGAGGGATTGTTTCAGACCTATATCGCCTGGAGGGAGCTGAAGGGTAACCCAGAAAATACCTTCTGTTCATTTAAAGGAAAGAAAAAGGCATCCGTCACAGTTTACCTTGTGAACTTTGTCCATTGCCACAGTTCCTCTTCCCAAAATCTCTGTCTCACATATGATGTGGGACACCTACTGCTGCAATCACTGCAATTGAGAATGGAGCACATTAGTTGCACATATTGCTCTTAAGCCTGTACGATGGGGTCCCATGACAGGAGGATGTGTATGTCTAGAGGTGGAACTCTTTTCTACTCATTACCAAGTGGCTGAATTTCTGATGGATATCACTAGATAGTCATTCAAATGACAGTAATTCAGGTTGTGACAAAGAACCTGAGATACACTAATAAAAGCTCCTTTTCTTTTTTTTTTTCTATTAAGTCACATAATGGATGTCACATTCAGTGCTTCTTTTGGTGAATAGGCTACTTATTAAGCACAGTCTAGGACTTTATTTTATTTAAAAAATGCCACCTTTTCCAATTATTCTAACTTTTTAGAATTTTCCCCCTTAAAACCAGGATATTTTTAGCATGGACTACAAGTTACAAACAACAGAAGTTGCTATAGAAACAGAAAAGGTACTTTGTAGAATGAAAATGCAGGAAGAAATGTTGGTCACTATTTATCTGTTGCAGACAGTGAGATAGAATCAATATATACATGTGTGCGTGTATGTTTATATATATATCCAAACTTGCATATGGATATATATGACTTTCCTTACTTTATCTATGAATTCTTCAGTGCTCATCTTTGTATCCTAACATTTAGCTGATAATTGGCCCTTCTACACCTGAAGGCTGCTATCCTTGGCTACATACAATTACCCTGTAGCTAGGTGCCCTGCAGGCATCTCCATATTTACTCAGCCAAACCAGTGCAACTAAAACATACAATATACAGCTAGAGGCAACTGTTTTTGCGGGGTGTGCTGGGGGAAAAAACTGTTCAGCAGTCTGGCTAATCTCCTGTGAGGTGACCCTGATCACACACCATACTGCACATTGTTATAGAGGGGACTCAGCTGGTTCTTTTACCCCCATCTTGAATTAGCCCCTACAACCATTCTGATTTTTCTTTTAAAGCCCTTTGCTTGTTGTCTCAGTTATAAAAGTAAACTTTATGCTCTAAGAACTTTAAACTAAGTAAAGGTAATTTCAAATCACAGGGTTCATTATTTTTGAACTCCATATTTTAAATGACATGCAAACGTTGAGCATTATCTATAAAGGGGCTAATAAGGATGAAGTATTATATAATTTAAAGCCACTGGGAATCACAGTTAAAGCCTAGTGTAACAGCATGGATTACTGAACCAGCTTCATAGGAAAGAATACTGTAGAGATTATACTTCGGGTACTCATTAGATTGCAACTAAAAATGTTGGGTGTTTCATGGGCAAGGTGTCTGCAGGACTGGACCTTAAACACATTTCTCAGTTCTGCTCCTTCACCTCTTATTTAACTTCATTGTTCTTCATATTGATTGCATAGGTCAGCTTTACAATCATTCTGTTTTAAGAAAAAGTCAGATAAACATCTCAGAAATGGTTTAGGAATAGCTGATTCTGCCCTGGGAGAGGAGAGGCTGGAGGCAAGATAATTAACTGGATAACACTGTCCTAAAAACAAGATTTTTCTTCTGCTTCAGAATTCATATATAATGCTGGCAAACCACTTAGGGCCAGATTCCTGTGTATTTAAGAGCCCCAAAATGGAGGTGCTTGCTTACAGTGATTGCCAAGAGGATCTTGAAAAATCTCTTAGCTGTTTTTCTGCGTGTAGGGTGCCTAAATGCCTTTGTGATGCCTTTTTTTCCTCAGGTCATCCTCATTTGTGAGGCCTTTGTTTTCCAGTTGTTTGCCTGGCCCAAGTCCCTGAAGTTTGGTTTGCGGGAGAGCTGAGGACTCGTAACTTCAACGCAAGTTAGCAGAGCTGTCCTGGGGTATCTGGAGCTGTCTGCAAGGCCAGTCATTCCAAAACACTGCGTCCTAATGGTTAACACTGTACTCCAGGTGCTGTGCACACCAGCCATGCCCTGACCCTCTGTCAGAGCAAGACTTGGATGTGTCTCCCAAGGCATGAGGCTCCTTTGGAAAGCAATCTGGATAGGTGGAAAAGGAGGGATCTCCAGGGGCTCCTCTCCCCTAGTGTGGATGCAACACTGTGGCGGAGTTCACTGTAGTTCATACCCACCCCACCATTTAAACATAACCTTTTAGGGAACCAAAGGCAAGGTTTCTATTTTCATCCCTTTTGCCTCAGTTCTTGATTTGTAAAATGGGGATATTGTGAGGATGTTTGTGGAGCACAGCAATGTAATGAGGAGTACAATAGAAATCGTCATGAAGAAATTAGGATTCTACCTTCCAAGTAGGACTGGGAAAACGTTCATGTTGCACAGCCTAGGGGCTTGCACTGAATGGCAAAGGAAAATTAAAATATTGAAAAGCTGCTTGTTAAGTAATCACCACCCATCTCAGATAGACAGTGAATAATGTGTGGTCCTAAAAAAAATATGGCAAATGATTCTGTAATTAGAGACTGTGTCCTAATGCACACTCTCCTAGGGACAGGTGAAACACAAGCAACCTGAGGTCTGACATTTCCTACTTTTAGAGCTTGACTTTGCTCCGCTGGCCAGAGTACAGACAAAAGGCTAATCTGCACCTGCCTATTTATACATGCTCATAGGCTCCAAAGTGATTTAGATGCTTTTGACACACTGTTCAATCTTAATTATTGCTTATAGAAGCAAGTCTGATTTCAGAATTTGGATGAGTATCAATACACGTACATTATCCTACCTTTGTAAGTGATTTACATGTGCATTACTTGGCGCACATTCTTAAGTAAGGCTATTTTAGATTCTGGTAATATTCAAGCAGTACTCAGCTTTTTAATATGCATGTCACTCTCTCTGACTCAAATTCCTCAATTCTCAAATACATCCTTGTTAAAGAAAACAGATGGTTTCAGTTTCAGTAGATGAACTCTTAAGGGTAACTTTGAATCTGGGTGATACCATTGACTGTTTGGTTGTGACTTTGGCCTCAGTGTCCTTGCTATGTCATTCCACGTCTGTCTGGTTCTTTTATCCTTTCTTGCCTTTCTTTAATGCTGGGTAGCCTTTGCAACAAGAATAAAAGACCATCAACCTTCTCCAGACCAGTCCTTCATCTCTAATACTCACTTACAGTAGGTAGCCAGCTAGTTCTAATTCAGAATTAACAGTCAGAACATGAGACGAAAGCATAGTTAGGAAATTAAAGCCAAATGTGATGAGCTCAGAATTTCTCAGCAGTATAAAGTATTTGGAGATGCCTGTTCTATTTACAGTCTGCCCATGTGGTTCTTCCTTCCCTGTTGAATTACACCTTTCAATCAGCAGCAGTGCTAAGTGAAACTGAAGAGTGGTCATACCTTCAGAGGCCATGTTGCTAACTAAAATAAGAATATTTTCCATAAAAAGGCCTGGAAAAAAAAGAAAATGAGCAGGAGGATTAAATTATGCTTTCCACTTCCAAAAGAATTCATTTTCAGAAGCCCATAATACCTAAAAGTGAGATCACTGTCAAGTGGACTTTAAGAACTCCATGGCTATCTAGTGGTAATCCTATAGAAACACTGCTCTGTTTTTTAGGACAGGGGTGCAGGGACCTTTCCTTTGGTCTCCCCACCAGGACAGTGACAATAGAGCCAACAGCATTATCATCTTACTCTGTCTGAAAATACCTCTGACATTATTTTTTAAATACTATCCCAGCTGGATTGTTATTTCCCACCAAAACTTTACTGACTCACAGCAAGCCATTTGTAAATGATAGATTAACAGTAACCTCATTAATATACAAAGCATTGTTAAGAGGGAGAACTTGAAAGAATTACAATGCACTAGATCTATTTCCTGAACAGGAGTACATCCAGTGGGTGAAATCAGTGATCAGTGCACAGCCCAGCAGTCTGGATAAGTGTATCTTTGTCCTTTGCATGACAGGAGCAATACACTGGCTACCATATCTGTTTTCTGAAAAAAAGTTCCTGAGGAATTACTTAGGCAGAGGTGGATAAAGATTCTCAGGGCTTAAAGAAGGTGCTTGCTATGAGCAACCAGTTCAAAGGATATTTGGCTATCAGACTGTGGTTGAGAAGGATGAAAGAGGTCCTTGTAGTAGGAAGGAGCCTGCTGGCTGTTTTAAGAATGAAACCCTCTCCATATCAAATGTTACATGTGGGTTTCTCTGTTTCACAGAGCCATGCATTAGACCAAGGGAGCCCACTCTTCATGGGATGATACCAGCTTTCACTTACTTGCCCAGGTGGAAGAGAGGAGCAGCAAGTGACCAAGAACAGGTCTAGGAAACATGAGGAGAGAAGACAGACTCTAGCAGGCTCTAAGGATGGGTCAAGTGTGTGGCTACACACTATAAAGGACAACCTGGAAACCTGGCAGTCTGCAACAAGATCTTGCAAATGTAGACTGGAATTATGGGAGGAACTAGAGTGATGTTTAGGATTTCGGCTGGAGGCTTCTGCCGTAATCTGTGGCCTGGTGTAGTGCTAACTGTCTTTTTGACCCCACTGAGATCTTTATGAATTCTTCATGTCAGGCAACAGATTCTACACATTAATATCTCCCTCTGGAGAGGTGATTTCCATTTTCCCACTCTTTCACTGGGCCTTTCTGTAAAGCAGTCTGTCTACCAGCTGGGATTGCCACCTGCAAATCACCCTTGGAAGGGATTTGGCTGAGAGCCAGCACAGTAATCAGGTGTCTGCTGATTTAACAATACAAACCACAAAGAACAGGAGAAAGAAGAGTTTTAACATAAAATTCCTTCATTAAAATGTGATACTAAATATGACCTTGAGCATAGTAGCAAAATGTGCCAGCCTGACTCTGCGCAGGATTTTCTGTACCACTGTGTAGTATCAACCATCCCATTCAGAAATTCGTTTAATTCTGTCACACAGGAGTGCCTCTCTCCTTCTGCTCTTCCTTCTCTCCTCCGAATCTTTTTATGGATCCAAGTATCACATCAGCTCTTTCAACAGAGCACTGCAATGAGAATTTATGGCCTCTAAATTCAATCCTGGCCTCTGCTCCCAGAACAGTCTTCTCTCTGTAGGTTTAATCACAGAGAACCTCTTGCTCTCAGTTCCCAGCTGTACTACCTTGCATCTGACTGCATTAAATGTACTCTGCTGGGTCCTGATTATTTAACCAAAGAATTTGAACTAGGTTGTGCCAATGGTCTACTCTCATTATTTAATATTGCACCAATTCTGGTGCTGTTTGCAAATGTTGCACAGAACGATTTAATACTCTTGTCCCAGCCAGAGGTCTTAAACTTATCATTCATGGTTGCTGTGGGTCTGTGTACTCCTTCCCAGGGCCAAAGAAGGTAACTGAGAAATGTAGCCTTATTGTCAGTCAGTTTAGATCACTATGTGGGGGTTTTCATGGTCTCAATAATCTAAAAAAAGATTGAACTAAGTCATGGATGACAATATTAAGTAGAATTAGACCAAAAATTGATTTTCTGACACACTGCAGGAAACAGTTTCACTCACCTTAGCAATCTCACCCTTAGCAACTACCTTCTGAGATGTGTCATGAACTAATTCTTAAGCCATCTAGTATGTGTTCTGTTAATGCCATATGATGCAAGCTTTTTAACCAAAATGTCATCTGGTGCTAAGTCAAATGTCTTGGAGAAATTCAAATGTATTACATCAACAGAATCATTTTGATCAACCAAATCTATAATCCTGTTTTCAAGAAGAGATGATGGGTTTATCTGAGGAAACCTACCTTGTACGTTGCTTGGCATTAAGTATATTTTTAGCTTCTGATTCTTTGTGAATAGACTCCCGCATTAACTGTTTCAGTATTTTAGCTAGGATCAGTGTCACAATAATTGTTCCCCAGTTCCCTGAGCCATCCCTTTTGCCCTTTTCAGATATTGGGAGTGTTTGCCTTTCTCCAATCCTTCGAAATTTCCTTAGTTTTTCAAAATTTAGTAAATATTGACATTAGCAGTTCATACAGCTCCTTAGGGAGTTCTTTTAAATGACATGGTAAATAAATTATCAGATGGCATTTGCTTTAAAATGCTTAACCTAGGTGTAACTGTCTCATCCATTCCTCTGTTCTGAATGTCAGGCCTCCGTTCTAAGGATGACATCAGCTGTGGTGCATTTACTTCATGTGCAAAATTTAGAATAGAAAGGCAGTGACAATTTTGTGCTTTTCTGCATACCCATTTACAAAGTTATCATTTAATCTAAACCGGACTTTATACCTAACATTTTATTTTTTTTGTTTCTGATTTTTTCAAGTCTTATTATGTATAGTTCAATAGGTTATTGATACTTAATTGATTCCTTTGGTTCCCTTACCATTCACTTAGATTGTTAAACTTGTAAAATGTATTAATAACCATTTGTTTCTCATTTCCTTAATTTCCCTCAAATTATAGTTAGATGTTTTATCACTGTTTTCCCATCTTATTGTAGCCTGGATGAATTCTAGCTCAAACAAGGCATTTTTTTGTGTCTACACTGTGTGGCTTCTTGGCAGGATATTGAGTTGACTATTCACAAATCATTCTTAGTGTTCATTAATGCTTTCTATGTTTAATGTACATTCTCAGTTTGTTGTGCTAACAACAGTTGTTTAAACTCTGGAAAAATGTTCTTTTTCAAGTTTCAGATTTACAAGATAAAAGTGCTACATTCATTTTCATGAAGAAAGCACAAAAAGTCCTGCTAGCTGGGACCTTGTAATGACAACTTTTAAAGTAAATGATTAACTGTGTGTCCTCATTCAGTTGATTTAAAATCTGTGATGTGCAGGACCTCAGGTGTGGAGACGCTGTCTGTTAGAGGGAAAGCTATGGGAGTTTGGATATTAGTGGTTTGAGTTGTCCAGCAAGTATCTCCCAGTAGTTTTATTTACGGGTTGTTGTTTTGTTGTTTTCTAACAGCTCAGCTATTAAACTGTGTGTGATATGTCTAAATAAACATTTCTTGTTACCTGGCCTCATACAATATTCATAAATTCATACAGAATAATTCCACATTCTTCAGAGAGCATGTGTTTTGTTTCCTTTCTGTGTTGTTCAGTGGGAGCAGAGGAGGTGCAGAGACCTTCTCTGGAAGGACTGGATGTTTTGGATTTAGATTAAAGACTAGCTCACTGCAAGAGCCAGACAAAGCTGGGAGGAAGTGAACAACTTAAACTGAGTGAACCTCAGGCAAAGTTTGACCTATGTATAAGAGGAAGGAGTTGAGTTATCACAGTATCATATCAGCAGGCAAACAGGCAGATTTTATTCTTCTTATGTTGTGGCATAGTTTGGAGAATATTTGTATACATGATACATTTTCTGGAATTTTCACATTGAACTGATGGCTGAGGAAAGATGTATACAACTGAAAGGCTGTATACAACTGATAAGTGAAAATTAACTGATATGCCACAGCTATGCCATTCTTAGGAACTCAGTTGTCTTGCAGACAGGAAAAAGAGAAACCAAATGATTTTAAGATAAAATGGTGATACATAAATTAAGCTCACAGGCTTACACGCTGGGTGACCGGAGGAAAAAGACTGAGCCAAGTGGGCAGGAGCAGTGACTGAGAGGTTTATTTGGATTTTACACTGTGGAAATAACAATGTATTTGTCTCACATCTCATAGTGTGAGGTCCATAAAGAAGATCTGAATTCTGTGATGCAAAAACAAAACTCTTCAAAGTTGAATAGGACGTACTTCTCTAGTTGAACATGCAAGACGAATGGTTCTCATCACCTCTGTATAATTCCCAGTTTAGTTTTACCTACTGCTCTCAAAAATAAAGGAAAAGGCAGATGGTTGATATATACTCTATTTTTGGCATGATACAGTGGCAGCAAGTAAATCCTAAGAACTTTCAAAAATCTGTGTGACACTGTACTTTCCATGTCTTTTCTTACATCTTTCTTCCTCCCTTTCCTTAACTAACTTCATCCTGAATGCAAAGAATTTCTTGCTGACATTGAAATATTACTCAAAATCTGGTATTCTACAGGAAAAAATATATGCTTGTCTTTTTCTTTCTTTTTTGTTTTGTTTTTAAGGTAGAGTTATCTGTTAGAAAATTAATTATCTTGAAAGAGAGAAAGAGGAAAAGAGAGAAAGAGAGAAAGACAGAAAGAGAGGAAAGAAGGAAGGAAGGAAGGAAAAAGACTTAAGACCTTCCAGTCAATAGGAAACTGCCTTAGAAAAAGCATCTTGGGTTTCCATTTATTCAGTAAAACATTAACAAGCACTAAAAGGGAGAAAGAACACTGACTATTTCCTACATGACACAGGATTTGTGTGGAAGTTCAGCTGGAGAGATTCAGCACTACGGTGGTTTGCTGGTGCTCTTATTTAGTGGAACTGCAGAAACACATAGCAGGAAGTCTGACTGTACAAAAGAGCAAGAAATCTATTCCATAGAGTGTTGGTAACACTGAATATAGTTGTTGTAATTGCAAAAAGACCCAATACTGAAACAATGAAAACCATATCCAGATCTGGCACAGAATTATATCAGTAACTGAAATAGTTTCTTGGGAAAGAATAATAACAATAATGGCAACAACAATAATAATAATTCCATAAATGTATATATTACAAAATGAAATAGCAGCTTGATGGTGCTATGATGAATTTCCTCATTAATATCAATATTTGCTGGAACCTTTCCCTATCTGATTGAGGGTTTTTTTTTTCTCCTTCTTTTTCTCTTTTCTCTTTGTATTGCTTTAAGAAAAAGACACAAGCATGTCTCATCATTCGGACACTGGGGAGTCAATTAAAGGCCAAACAGGCATGCTTTACTAGTTTTGTAAAAATGGTTGTTTTCTGTTTCCAGTGTTTATTACTTGTCATCCTGCACAAAGTCTGAGTAATGAGTAATGTCTGAGGGCAGGGGTGCTGAATCTGTTCACCAGGCTCTTTTCAGGATGTTGGGGGCAGGGGCGGGAATAGCTGCTAATCCATCCACGGCCTCCTTCATCTTTGTGTGCCAGCCAGGTAATTGCAGAGTCAGCATTGTATTTCCAGAAGAGGTAACTCTTGAACCTAATTCCTTCTCCACTGAGAGTCAAAGGGGTTTTGGCACCTCAGTCACATGAGAATTTTTGAAAATTTTATCCAAACAGTAGTTCTACTTAATATCTGGCAAAGAATTAGCACAGAGCTTGGCTCTGCTGCCTTCGGAAAATGAGATATCTCTCATCTGGGAGCTCCTGTCTTGCATGATGCATAGTGCTGTCCCATGGCTTATGCCCTTTTCCTTGGAGGCTGATGAAAGTCTTTTGATCCCTACACTGGATAAAGTGGCTGCCATTATGTAGAGATGTATAGGGTGGCTGGCAGGAACTAAAAGTTATCCTTATCTTTTGGAAGCCCCATTTAAATACTATACTTTTGCTAAATACAAGGACTTGATCCCTCCAAGGGAAGAAAACGTACATGTACTACTGGCATCCTCTGCTCCCTTGCATCAAGCATAAACATTTCCTCTTCACTGTCACAGCCTTCATGGTCTACCCTTCTTGAAAAACGTGTCATCTCTCTATTATATAGGGGAGACAGCTATCACCTCTAATAAGTCACGATCCCAGCTTCTGTTCCCCTACACATCAAGTCTTCTGGCAAGTGCATTCATTCTCTCTCACACTGTCAGCTGTGCAAGAGCGGGATTCTCCAAAACCACCCTCAGAGGCACCTGCTGTCTTGCCTCAGCACCTCCTTACAGATCTCCTCTGACAAAAATAAGGCTCTTGATATACCTGAGGTCACCAATTACCTTCTTAATCAATACTGTCTTATTTTTCCCTTGTATTCCCATTTCTGTCCATACCCATGCCTCTTACATCATACTTAGTGTAAGTAGCGAAGTTTATCAGGTATGCTTCAGGGACAGGGACTGTCTCCACCCTGTGACTCTATAACAGCTGGCATAACAAGAGTTCTTGTCTTTGGTCAGGGCTTCCTTGAGAGACAGTAATACAAATAAAACATAAAGGTATATTCATAATCATGTTATGTAAAAGGGCAAGGAAAAAGTTGGAATGAGAGACTTAAAGTCCTAAAATCAGTAACTCTTGAATATTTTACCCCAGTGATCCTGCATGCTGTAATGTGAAGACGCAGCAACCACCCCGGCTCCACTGCACATAGAAGTGAAAATTTCCTCCTGAGTATGTGATCTACCATACATCATCCTGCTCTATGAATGGAATAGCAAAAGTAGTAAAAATAAATAGTATAAATTGCCTAGTTGCCATGCTTACTTTACCTTGGCCTTCTATAGCAGACCACAACCAAATCAGTGTTTTTTTGTATGGATCTCCTAGACAAGCAAGCATGAAATGTTATTTGAATAATTTGGAAATGATCATGAAATAGGCTTAGTTAGCCTGTCCCACATCAATACTTGGCAGTATGCAAACATCATTAACATTAGTTCCCTTTAAAATTGAACTGGCTTTCAGTTTTTTAATGGATATGTTGTCTGTCTAAAGTAGAGAAAGGGATTGATTCGAAATTATTTGTTTCAGATCATGCATAGTTTCATTGCACAGTTTGATATTCTTCCTGATTGAATTGTTTTTCTGTATATGTTATAGCTAAATTCAAAATGATGAAGAATCCAGAAATAATTCCTTTTGACCAGATTGTCCTTGGATGAACCCGTATGTACCCAGGGAATTCCAGAAGTGACCAGGCTCTCTGGGCATATCTTAAACTACAGATTGAAAGCAATATACATCTGGATTTCCTGAGTGCATCACAGTAAAGTCTTGGTATGAATGATTAACTGCACACACAACACGGAGTTCTTCCTCCTGCTTTGCTTCTGCAGTTAGTTCTTTTAAAATGATGACTGCTATGACAATGAAGAGAGGCAATTTAATAAGGAAAAAATTTATGAAATCAAAAAAACTTTTCAGTCAAAGTTTCAGTACCTACAGAACTGAAACACCTGTGAGTTGTTATCTGGAAAACACTGTAATGAGCTTATTCATGAGGTAGAACAAGAAAAGGAACAAAAATAAGAAACCTTCATTAAACTACAGTAAACTGCGGAGCAGGAAGGACTCTTAAGATCATGATGGTGGATCCAGCACCAGCAAAAATTTATAAGCCTCTCTAAAAACTTTATTTGTCATCCTATATTAATGATGACATACAGCAGTAGCGTAAGACAATGAGAGTAACTGCAAACCTCATACAAACTTGTTACAGCATGTAACAAGTTGTTACTACATGTAAAAAGTTTTCACAGTGTTTACTGAGTCTTAAACATGTTACCAAGTTCTCCTGCATTGCACAATTATACTAAATGGTGATTTCCTTGGCCACCCCCAGCCTCATGGAGAGGGCATATGGCAACTCGGGTTGAGCACAAAAAGGAGTGTGCAATAGAAATTACAAGGTATTTTACAAGGGAATGGCCATTTTTACTGTTTCCCAATGTATAACAGCTGAATATTGTTATCCTTTAGCATTCTCTTGACACTGAATAGCCTATAATGTTCTTTTTGGTACGATAGTCTTGCTTGAACTTTTGTTACATTATACACAGTCACAAACACATCTACTGCAAAAATTTCTCTTGATGTCCCAACCTAAGAAAAAGCATTAGAGCTGCTACTGCTCCAGAGATTTGAAATTTTGAGCATGGGTGAGTCCAAGAGTGCAGTCATTAAGGGCATTACAAAATAAAACATTATATTAATTGAGATGAGCTTTTTCACCTTTCACACAGAACATACCCCAACATCAGACATGAAAGCCCCATTGTGAAGGAGAATGATTTAAAACCCAAGCATAGTACAATAGTAAAGAGGTACAATCATAGCATGCCTCAGTTTATTTGGAGCTTGCCAAAAAAAGCACTCTCAGACCACATTAAAAAATGAGGAAGAGAGAGAGCACATGTTCAAGAATCAAGCAAAACCTCTGACTTTTAATGAACTAATTGCAGATGCTCAAATTAATCTCATCAGCATGCAAACAAGCAGAGATGGTAATTTCAATTACCTAATAGTGTTCTGGAAACACCTTAACAAATTGCTGTATCTTCATGCCCTCAGAAGTGAAACCTTGGATGAAGTTATTTTGCATTTAATAGCATGCCTGAACTTCAAGCACACCATGTTTAATAACAGATGTGAATCTGTTAGCCCCACTGAGGTAAGCCCCACTGATATTGTCCGTTTAAGTACACAGGCAGTTCCACAGAGCTAGGAAATGGTAGAGCAAGAAAATCTAGTCATACAAAACCTGCTAATGTCTGAAGAAAGGAGAAAATGCAAAGCACTGGCATGAAGGATTGAAGTTCTGACAGTTTGGTAACAGTGATATTCCTCACTAATATCCAGCAGACATTTTCTGAAGTAATAATCACTTGAAATTCATAAGTTATTCTGTATACAAACATAATTCCACATTCTACTGTAACTACATTAATTCTGAAGATCCCTAACAATGCTTCAGTCTCTCAAGATAATTCAAATAATAAGCCTAATAAACATAAAGAAACAACCTGTTGTTTCATGGCAGACTGTCAAACATATGATTAAACACTTGAAAATCACAGGAATCATAGCTGCATTTGTGTGAAGGAGGACTATAATACATAGGCTAGATATATTGACTTGGCATGTTGTGGAGTCATGGTCTGGCAGAGATGAAGGGACTTTATCTTGTGGACTCAAAATCACATGACAGTAGGATCTTTCCTGTGAAAATGAATGAAAAGATCACACTGGTCTCTCTGAACAAACCAACGTAATGAACTGTGAAAGCTTTCCTACTAAGAGTCGTTTGGACCCTGGCATGAAATTGAGTATATAGAACTGCCAGGAGCAAAGAAGAGGTTAGAAATGTGTTTAACTTAATCATGGAGATGAGAGAAAACAATTTCTACAAAACTGGTACAAGATACGTTATATCTCCACTTTTTTTTTTTTTCAATTAACTGATTTGTACAGTGCAAAGGATCTTTTGCCTCTGTTCTAAAAAGAAAAACTTACCTGAAAAAAGGAGAAAGCAGTCCCAGACAGGTGATCAAGGCTTTATAAATTGCTTCTGAAAAGTTAAATCCACTTCAGGGGCTATAAATATGAAGTCAAGAAGCTGACATAAATAACAGCAATTGTATTTAACAGATTCTGGGTTTGAATTACAAAATTGCAGAATTTTGTGACAATTTTTCATTCTCAATGTATGATTTTAAACAAACAAGAAAGATGTGCTTTAGGACTTAAATATGATAGAAGAAAGGCATTTCATTGCTTGAAATTTGATGCTTTTACTATTTCATATTTTATTGTTTTCATTTTATGTGATTACACATGAAGACATGAAAGCACATTGTTCAAGAACATTTTGTTGTTTGCATGTATTGTAGAGTATGTTTGGCAATTGAAAAAGCTATTGATATCAAAAGAAATATCAGCCCAAGTGAAACTGTAATTCTAGATATACCTTCCAAGAATGCAAAATCTTGATTGGATTTTATTTTTGATATTTTATTTTTGTTTTCCCAGACACAATTTAGTTTTATTTTCTATACAGATTTTGACAAATGTTATGAGGGAAAAACTGCAAGCTTCATGAGATATTCATGTAAAATATATGTGCACGTGAAAGTGTGAAGTTGTAGACATACCTGGTCAAACAGAGTAATCAAATGCAGTTGTTGACAAGATTTGACAAGATTTCTAGTCACTTTCATATGTGCCTTTGCCAGGACACGTCAAGATCTGCCCTTTATGTCTGTAATTTATTCACCTATTCATTTATCTATTATAAATATTATAAATTTATTTCAATCTTATATTCCCTACAACCTTTCTTTTTTACTGCCTGGCATCAGGAGATTTTAAATTTCTTAGACTTCTCCAAGGGAAAAATATAAGACTGTATGTTGAGATGTTTGGGGGAATGAAAGTGAGTTTGGGGTCTCCATCTCACCCTTTTTACTATTTATTATACAAAAACAAAATCTCTGTAATTTAATATATTTTTCCAGGTCATTTAACAATTTGCACCCTCCCACAGTTTTTCCTCTCTTTCTTTATCTCTCTCTGACCTGTCCCACGCTCATTATGTAAATGGCCAAATGAAAGCAAAAAGCTTTACAAATACTACATCTCCATGGTGATAAAAACACAATGTATCATTTGTGCTCCAGATGCCCAGGTAAATGTTTTCAGCTCTTCTTGTCATGTGGATTTTAGCCAGGGCTGTGTATGTTTGTGTGTGTTTCCTAACCCAACTCTTGTTTTCTTAATGTCATAATATTAAATACCATGGTTTCAAACTATGTTGCATAATAACATGTAGTATTTCAAAATGCACATAAAGAAGATCTTAAGGAGCTTCCATTTTTTCCAAACCTTTTCAAGGAAAAAAAAAAAGCTTATCTATTGAGTAGACTGACAGCATAGGAGACTGAAATGATCTGTTTGCTTAGAAGATAAGACCTGGGATAGCAGGAGACACAATTTCTCCCCAGCAGTCTGCCACATACAGTAGTTTGACTTGGAAGGAAAAATGGAGAGGGGAAAGAGTACCACTTTCTGTGCCTGTGCAGGTTCTCCTTCAGTGCTGTGAACAAGGGTGCCAATTGCTCTAATTTGAAAAGTAGTGGGGTTTTTGCTTGTTTTTTGTTAACGAGAGTCTCCCCCAAAGGGAACAGATGAAAGATCCAAACCAGACAGCAAATGGCTCTCTATATATACATATATATATGTATATTTATGCATATATATGTGTATGTGTATATGTGTGTGTTTGTGTGTGTGTGTGTGTGTGTGTGTGTACTTTATTTTGGGGTGGTGGGGGGGATTACTCACCTAATATGTGCTCTGCAGCCTGGTGACTGAAATTGACAGTCACAGCTTTAAAATTCAAAACCCTTTTGGTGTAAACTGGGAGTAAAAAATAGTTAAATTTACTCCTGAACTAATAATTTCTGCTGTCTTGTTTCCCCTATACTTTCCAGCCAAAATACAGTACAAAACGTCACGTCTACATAATGACAGCCAGGGACTGAGAAGACAGATTTTAATAATGTAAAATGAACTGAGAAAACACATGGACTAGTTCACTTTAGTCTAGACATTTCTAATTAATCTGTTATCAGTGAATTGGTTATGACACATTATAAAAGAGTTCAGACCCCAAAATGTGCTTTTGGTTAACACACTGAACAATCTTGTCCCTTCTTGAGGAAATTTGATTGCTAAACCCCCTCATCCATTATGCAAACTACAAATAAGGGACCCTCTCACACAATTCATTATCACTGACTGTCACTTCACTCAATTTAGATTTCCATCTCAGTCTTGCCTTGATGCTTTAAGGTTTGCAAGAAATATGGGCAGAGGTCAAAGAGATATACTGTTCAGATTCTTCAAGAGTTATCACTTGATCAGGAGAGAGGACTTTTCAGTTTCCTAATGATTTTTTCAGTTGACCTTTGAATAACATTTTGCAAACTGTAGGAGTAAAAGTTAAACTATAGCTTTTGGTCTATATAAGTGGGAGATGGATTTATATGTATATAAATGTATACGTATAGATATGTATATATAATTTATATTCTGTGTCTAATGTCTTGAAGTGCTTATTTCTTCTGCAATCTGAACTCCATCGCTGAATTTAGATTCTTTCAAAGAGAATATACCCAAATTTAAGAACACTTTGAACTGCCCGCACTAAAGCTTTAGATTTGTAGTAGTAAGCTGTATCTCTCTAGATCACTTTGTTGTATCTGCTTGTTGCAATTTAGTTTCCATTACAGCCAAATCAAAGACCAGCCAAGTTTCTTTTGCAAGAATGTGAGTGATTGGGTGAACTGCAAGGGAACGAATGGGTGAGTGCACATACATACAACCTAGAACAATAAAGGCAGAAATTTAATACAGGGCCAAGATTCTTGAACTGCCCAGCTGCATGCTTGAGCCACCCAAATGCTTCCTCCTAAACACAAGGATATCTGGGAGTTGCCAGTGCAGGCTCTGATAGTGATACACAATCACAGGAAGTGTGGCAGCTCCTGGTGCAGAGGATCACTTCCTGTAGTCAGGAAAGTGAAACTTCAATTAGCAACGTAAAGGATAGATTTAAATCAATAGAAAGTTCATTCCAAGAACAGAAACACTGGGTTTCACCCTGCAGGCTTTTTCAGATAAATGGCCAGAGTCACACATCAGTAATCCATTCAAGATGCCAAGCACAGAGGAGTCTTGCATAAGGTAAATTGACATGGCCTGAATCCTGTAAGCCATGTATGCTGCTGATGCTGCAAGCCTCAATTCAAGTAGAATTTCTAGGGCCAAGTGAATACATGGCAGCATGGCAATGAGATATAGAGGAGGGGCAATAACTTCATTTGTCTGGCTGCAAGTTTGAAAATGCTGCCATATATCACAAAACAGCCCACTTATAATGCAGTAATAATGGGCAATTTTTTGCAGGGTCCACTACATGCAGGAGAGGTTTTCAAGACCTGTTCAGTGGAATGGTGTATGGGCCATCTGATAAATGCAGAGAGACAACACTTACTATTTTCTACCAGTTCTCTTATTAATGAAGAAACTGCACTAATAGTAGATTAACTGTTTAGGCATAGCCTCTAGTCTCAGGAAAGCTTCTAGTATATGTTCAGGATGGTTTGCAATTGCTTTCTGAAAAGTTAGTGCAGGATCACGCATTAGGTGATTATGTATTTATCCAGTATATCTATTAGCTGGTCTTGAATAGTTCCATCAGCCAGTCTTCCATACTTCCATCCTCTTTCTGTGCCCAGTGTTTCTCTAGGCAATGCTAACTCTCTAGTTGCACTCTCACATGCGGCCTTTAAAAACTGTTGAAAGCTGAAACTGAGGAAGCTAGCAGACTCTCAGGACAGAAATCCTGTTAAGCTGAGTTCTGGCCATTGATCCCCAAGCCAGTTCAATACGGAAACCTGTTTCTTGGAGTGGTATATAGCCATTCATAGCAGAAGTTTGGTTCTCTGATACAAAACCAGCTAAGGAAGACATGAAAAAAGGAGATGTATGTGGAAAGGCAATCACCTCCATGTTCAAGATCTATGGTTATCAAAGAGGGACTTACATGCTGAACAATCTGTTTAGATATCCCTGGGCTCTCTGGTGCCTATCTCTGCACAAAGAGCAACTGTACAGACACTAGTGCTACACCAGAGCATCCCCTAATCAGCTCCCCAAATCATCACAGCCAACTCACCAATAAGAATGACAGGAGTCAAAATTACGTGTTATTTTGGGGGAAAGTTGTCATTCCAGGTGGAGCTCCTGTACTGAATGGTGCTGAGCAGGGAGCATTCAACATCCTTCTTTAGTGGCAGTAGCAAAGGTGAACAGCAGTGTCTGAAGGATGTGGAAGTGCTGGGATTTGGCTCTTCTGAGTCCTCTTGTGAGTGAACCTGGAACATGAAAGAGTGTTCAGTCTTGTCTTGTCCTGCCTTTTCTTCTTGTCCTGTAGTCCCCTTCTACTGGACAGATGTCAGCCCTCTTCCCTTTCTGACACATCTGTTTCATTTTCTGTCTTCCCTAACTCTGATACACAGGGAGGTTGCTTCTCCTTTCTATTGGCCTCGTCAGACTTGCAGGGAAATGAGCTTTTTAGCACTCTAATAACATCCTGATAGTAAGAGATCAGTGACAGGCTCTGAATGGTGCAACCTGTGGCTTCACAGTGGATGCTGGAGCACTCAGTTGTTGAGCTGAGTGGAGGGAATGGAGATGGGTGCTAGGTGCTGGCTGCAGGGTGATGTTTTTCTAACAATGCACCATCTTTTGTGTGTGAATCTAAAAGAATCTGGAAATTTCATATTCACAGTCCAGTTAAGCTTCCTTGAAAGCCTATGCCCTGTTCATTTACTCAAAACAAAGCATGCAGACAAATAGATCAAATTTTGTGTTGCTGTCTAATCACAAGGCTAAATTTGGAAAGTTTATTCATCCTCTGCCCCAGAACATCAATTTATACTGATATAGCACCACTGATTTCCATGTGCTTGTTCATGATTTACATGAAGTTACAGAAAAATCAAATGCTACTAACATGTCACATCCAAGCCCAGCTTCAACCCTTGATTAAAACTATTATGCCTGTCTTGATTATAGTTGTTAGTATTCATCTTGCTCTAAATATGTACTTTCACCATCTTCCAGAGCTGCCTCTTGCTAAGTAAGCATTCTGTTTTGCTGAGTAGAGACTATTAGGTACTGCAGAAAGTTTTGACATTTATAGATTCCCTCTAACTATAAAACTAACATCTCTGTTTACTTCCAAATTTACCTTCTTCCTTCCTTCCCCTCTCTAGTATACATAGTAATGAATTTAAATGGTCTCTGTTTCTCTCTCATGTATGACGTCAATCAGCAATTGCAAGTGATAGTGTATCCTTGGCTCTACTTGATTGCGATCTGCAGGCTTGCATTTGCATAATTAATATACACATCCATATTTAATCTGTGCAGATGAAGACAAAGTCATGACTACTTAAATACCAAAGAGCCTGGCAAACTTCCAATATTGACAGAAAGCTGTACTCTCATGCATTCCTCTCTCTGAGAGGAGTTAGGACTGTTTAGCCAGTGTTATGACGTGTATTGAGCCTCTCCATTTTTCAGATGGGAGAGGAGGAGACAAAGTAGTAAAGTTTCCCTTGGATGCTCCCTTAACACTTCCATAGTGTACTAATTGCTAGAATAAGCATTTGCTTCAATTTCTGCCTCTTCTCACCTCTGTTTCCACTCAAGCAGAAGGAATGGCTGTTGTTTTTTTGGTCCTGCCTGACAGGAGCTGGTATCATAAATGCCTTTGGGAGGTTCCTATTGATCTGTGTAGAAAGACCCTACCTTAATAGAAGTTGCAGAGGTAAAGTGACTGATATTTCTTTGCTACTGCCAGCAATGATGAGGAAAAGCCGTGTCCTAGCTCTGAAGGAACATTCATCACACAATGGGAAGTTCTTGACAGCTTTGAATACAGGAACTTGGAAGTGAAGTGAAGTGAAGCGAAGCGAAGCGAAGCAAAGTGAATCCAGACCTAAGACAGGAACAGGGCTGGTCAGAAAAGAAGAATTCTCTTTTGTGAAAAAATGGACACTTTTGAATAGGCTGAGTAAAAATGATTAAGGCCTATGTTGATCTGGTTACCAGGAAGAGCCAGGTGCTATGCAAAAGAGCATTTACATAGATCAGATTCCCCTTTGCTGTTTAGTGAAGAATCACTGCTTAGCACCAGGACATCTAGAAAAGAGCCATACAAATGCAACCTAAATCCTTAAATTCCTAAAGTACATAAGGGGAAGAGAGAGAGAGGGAGAGTTTCTACAAAACTTCTGCTGTCAGTGTTCCCCCAAATCTAAAGATAACAAGATTTCTCAGGAAGCGATGGTAACCAATAAAAAAGATTTCCAGTTTTTATCTAAAGAGTGATTAAACTTCATGTCTGTTTTATCTTTTACTTTACCGTTTTGTTCCAACTTTCTTTTTAAAAGCTTGATGTTAAGTCTAGCTAAATATATGTTTTTTCTTTGTTTTACTGCTTTTCTGGCATTTGGGTCCCTTGGAAGCAACAAATTTATTACACACTACAATCATGAGTTAGCACACCTCCAGGAAACAGCATGTGCTTTCATCCTGAAGGACTTGTCCTCCAGGTTCTGTTTTGGGTACACAGGGAATCGGGAGATTTCCCACATAGCTGTCAAGGACTATTGAGGGAACTGGTGTTGTTCAGTATTTTATTTCTTGAAGAATTTCACTCCAACAGATAAAACTCATAAGCAGAAAACAGCTAAGGTATATTCTGTGACTCTAGGAAAATGTCAAATCATCATACCAAGCTTTTGGCTATTCCAGGATGGGTAGCCCTTTCTAAATCGAAACTCCATAATGCATCTGAGAGAGAAATACAGACAAATAAACATTTTCAGAATGGGAAAAAAACACTTTCTCAAAAGTCCTCTGCAAGTTCCAGTCAAGAATGTTCCAGGAACAGCAGGTAACTAAATTAGGACAATGTGGCCTTTTAAAATTCTTCCAGGGGCGCTGCTGTGTTACAGATTTGTTATGGGGGGAGGGTGTGGATTGAGGTGAGAGACAGTGAGATATAATATTGGCTGAGATATTTCTGTGTGGTTTGTCACAATCACTTCATATTGGTCTTCCTACAGTATCTCCACGAATGTTACGTAAAGTAAGTGGATATAATGATGAATAACTCTCCACTTCAAAAAAGTGATTCAGTCTTTCTCTAACTCCTAGAAGTCCTAACTCCTTTTTGTTTTCCTAAAAAAGAGGGGGAAAATATGCAAAGAAAACCCTGGAGAGCATCTGAAGAATGGATTTTTCTGCTGAATTACTAAGACAGTTATGATGAGTTAGTGACATTAACCAACATGGTTGTTTCTGGACCTAGATTTATTATTGTTAAGCCTTGGGGCTACAAAACAAAATCACCTTAAGTCTTCTCCCAGGAGAAGTTCAGCAGACGAATGAAAGGGCAGTAACAGACATATGAATTTCCATCAATTCAAATCAAGAAGCTCACTTCAAAGGCATGGAGTTTGCCCACCAGCAAGTACATTCTTAGCAGCATAAACATGCCCAAGCTGGGACAACAGCTTTTCTTTACCTCTTCACTGTTGCATTAATAGCAATAATAACAATGAATGGAGTGGTCTAATACTCTTTAAGGTAGGCTAAGTATAACACTTTCATCTCGAGTCTAATTATTTCTTTCTTAGAAGATATAATTTTAATTTTAATGGATGCACACAGGAGTCCAAATAGCAGTACGTTCCAGCAATTTGGAGTCAGTCAGAAACAGCATTATTTTTCATCCTAATGGCAGTGTCTGAGCTGGCATCTGAACTAGCTTTTTCACCCCAGAGAAAAAGACTCTTTGGAAAGCTTTGTTGTTCTGGGTAGGGGAGGTGACACTGTGGGGTAGGACAGAACCTGCGACCTGCTGCTCAGAACTGGCAAACCATGTTTGGCTCCCCTGGAAGAGAAGAGAGAAGAGTCAGGAAGAAGCTGTTCCCTGTTGTCTGGCAGACTTAAAACAACAAACATCTTTCTTTGGTTACAGCGCCAATGTTTTGCATGTATTTCTCAGTACTTGTATTTCATTCATAATAACAAACAGGAAAACTGTACTTGGATCTCTGACAGTATATTTCTTAATCTAATAGGACATGTAGGAACAATTTCAGTATATATACTTTATAAAACTCAAAGGCAAATGGTAGCTTTCTAATATTCTCCCAATTGAAATATGTTGAAATCTCAGGGCTTCTGCTACTTGTTTCCTTCTCTTCAGCCTTCTTCTAATTGTGATACTAAATGACACAGGTAAAGTAGAAGGACTTCTTGTTCAATAATGCAACACATTCTCCTCAGAAACAAAAAGTAAAACAGTTCTAACTGAGGGACCAGGGCATTTAGGTAAATTCATCCACCCTGACAATTGGCAATATGGATTAAAATTTAATTTCCACTTGGCTGTGAGCCTGGGCTGTGATCTGGCAAACTCAATAGGGCTGGGTCTAGTCAGCAGTTAGGTAAAAAAGACTGAAGAAGAAAACTGAGGAAGCAAAGGAAATTGTATTAACAAGTCAAAGTCTACAACCATTTAACTGAGCACTGTGTACTTATACAGTAGATGAGATAGAAGATACAACCCTATTATTAAAGTAGGTGAGGGTCTGCCACGCAATGGGAGATATTCAATAGATTAAGTGCTAATTGTAATTTTACTTCATTATTCAGATTGTAAGGTCTTCAGGGTGGAGAACATGTCTATCCGCATTCTCTAAAGCAGCATGTATATTTATGGTGCTGTCTAAATGCCTCAATATAATGATCACGTCAAGCTGTGTTTCTACTGAGCTTTTAATTTGGTTGAGGATCAGGGCACCCAAGTACACACAGGGTCCCAAAACACAGCTCTACCATGACCTCTCCAGGCTGAAGGATGCAGTTTCTTTCATCTATACCTTCTCACCAACAAACCTCTTTGTGTCAGTTTAAAATGAAGTGGCATTGACAAGTGACTTTGCTCTGAAAAATGACGTTGCAAAGGTAGCTTCTTGGGGTTTGATGTTAATTCTACCTTGGTGACTTCACTTCAGATTGCTCTGTGTGTAACTGAGAAAAAATAGTTCTAACTGCTTGACATTCCTGCTAATTCACCTGCAATTTTGAGGACATGTCTTCTATTCCAAATATATGCCACCATCACCCACTGAAAAGAAAGGAAAAAAACAGGGGTAAAGTAAGGTTAGTGCAGAGGCAGACCTGACCTTAAGTGGAGAATTTGCCTGACTTGCAGTGGAAGTGGACAAGGTGTTCACTTTGGTTTGCCATCTAACATTAGATGTCTAATTGAAGTGCCTAAGTTAGAAGTCCAAGGCCATCAGGGGGCTCCATTGACAGCACCTGGGATAGGAACCCACCTCTCTTCATGAAGTGCATGTTAAACCTAAGCTCCAACTTTAGGAACTTAAATCAGGGGAGTGACTTCCCACTTTCACTGCTATTTCTGTTAAAGTATAAGCCAGATGCTAATGACCTCTGTTTGCCAGACCCCTGTCAGTTCCATGGTGCAAACAGAGGCAAAAAACAGATACAAGCACAAAGACATATTTGAATCTGTAAAAACATGCAGGGAATCTGTCCAAGCAGCAGGTCCACTGAGTAAAAGGACCAGTTTTGACATGGTTAGTGTTCTAAGGCATGCAACAACTTCACTTTGGATGCCTTAGGACATCAGCCACAAATTAATTCAGACTGTTCAGCAGGTGTTCTGCTGGCATGCAGAAAGGTAAAGGAGACCATGGACTGCTCCTGAGTGATAGCTATTTGTTAACTTGTGCTCTGCTCCTGAGTACTTGGAGAGGAGGTGACTTTCCCTGTTTCAGATGTTAGGGAGCAGGGAATGAACTTCTGCTTCACAGCTTCATCTTCTAGTCATCCCAGTGAAGTGTTGTCCCATCAGCAGGGCCACTTTTAGAAAACAGTATAGCTCAGTGATTTTCAGTGCATAGTCCCTAGAAACCCTGGGTGTGCATGGAGCACTTTCAAGGGGTCCACAAAAACTATGGAAAAAGAGGGACATTGTCAATGGGTTTATGATCACTAAAAAGGAGCCTGGATACACCTGGGGATTTTTTTAGAGTTCTGTATGTTAAAAAAATTAAATTAAATTAAAAATTGGAAACCACTGTCCTAGCACTGTGGAGATAAATGAACAGGTCAAGAACAGTTCTGCTAGTACCTTTTATTGATGGAGTTTAATAAAACTTCCAAGAAAGTGACTGTTTGATTCAGGGACAGGGGAAGGGGGAATGCATCCAGAATTGAAAAACAGGAGGAAACCTGAATTGCCAGGATGTGGGTTATCTTAAGCGGAAATATTCTAGGATTATGTGTCCCCTGCATGAGGAATTAATTTGAAGACAGACAGAAAAAACAATAGTTTTGTAGGATAATTGGGGTATAGTATACTAATGGACTGGTTTTAGTGCCTTGGGTTTTTTTCCTGCAGTGTCAGCCACTGAAGTAGTTAGATGTGTGTGGGTTTTCACGTCCTGATGCTAATAATCCAGAGAACTTCCTCCTTGCTAGCTCCATAATATGTTTTATGAGCACGGCAAGTCCTTTGCTCCTTATGTTCCTGGAGCAATAAGATGCCACCTGTTCTCCACAGTGAGTTCTGGTGGAAGATGTTCTATGCCTGTAAAAAAAAATACATTTCCTGCAGAAAAAGTGGGATTTATGTCTGAGGACTGTGTTTTGCAAAAAAGAATTTACTTTATGAAGCAGCTGCACAGGTTTCTTGCTGTCTCTTGCAAGGCTTACTCATTCCTAGGTGAAATGATGATTTCACAAAAATTAATGACTTTCAACTTCTGCACAGTAAATATTAATTTCCAGTGTTTCTCTCTTCTTGTTGCCACAGACGAAGCTATCATTGCTTCATATAATGATGAGTGATAGTCTTCTTGTGATAGGGTCCCATCACAGCAAAAACAAAAAACGTAAATAAAACCAAACAGATAGGTGCAATACTTACACCTGCTCCTGGGCTCTTTCAAAATAGCCAGAAAGCAGAGCTAATCATCTCTGATGCTGATAACTGTTACATCCTTCTCCATACTATCTGTGAAGTCTCGCTACCTCTCTCATTCAGTCCAGAAGAGTGTCAGGCTTGGCTCTGTGGCACTGTGTGAAAGTGTGTGGTCCCCTCTGGTCCTTCACTGCATCACAAAGCCAGCTTCAACTGCCTGTCCTCACATTTCAAACTCTGCTCTGGGCTGCTGAAGCAACTTTCTCATGAGGGCACCCCTTAACAGGATTAAGCAACTATATTAAATCCAAATTGAATTGTGGACTCATTGTACTTGTGTTTGATTCTATTACATATTGTATTTGTTTCATTTCATTATTTACTGCTGGAAAATGAGCAACCCCCTTTTAACAGCAGGCATCAGACTTATGGAACTGCTGTATAACAAGCTTAAGGAGAAAGTTAGCCCAACTCCAGACTCTTGAGACAATAATACATCTATATACAACCACATCTATAAGAAACCTGTAGATAATTTTAATATACTTGTATATGAAGTACAGGTCAAGAGACAAAATTGATTATAGTTAGAAAACCAATGTACTCTAAAAAAAGTCTAGATCAATTCATACAGCCAAAGATTTGGATTACATTTTAATTTGGTAAAATCAATATCTGCTTCATATTTCTGGAAGGAGAAGGCAAAGACTAATGAAACTGACACAATATATTTTGTCTAATGTTGCTGAGGTGTAAATTAGAAAGAATAATGTTAGAAATGTCTATAATTCATACATAACACATATGAATTCCGTTGTCTGCTTTTAGTGACTCATTTCTTGCAGAAATCAATACAATAAGTAAAAAATATTTTCAGTATTCCTCAGGTCATCCCCACCACTGTCTAAAAGTAGTATATGTCAAAATCTCAAGAAATATTGCAATGTATGTATTGCAAAAGCAATATGTATTTAACCAAAGAAAGAGCAACATACCAGATGGTTTTAAATATGCAATATTTACTATACAATGAACACTAAGAGCAATGCTGACTTGACCCAATGCCCACTCAAGTCTAAAACCAGCCTTTGTTGGTTTTAGGAGACTGGATCATTTTCTAACTTCCATAGAGTGATTTTACCTAAAACATTTTACTCAGATCTACTGAGAAAGAACTGATGCATCACTGCAGACCAATCAATGGACTAGACTGGAGTCTACTGGTTCGTAATATCTGATGCTTAAAAAAAAAAAGAGAGAGAGAGAGAGGAATAAATATTCAACCTCTGTTCTGGTTTACTGATAATTTTGGAATGGTAACTTCTTGACTCTGGGACAGGGAAAACCCCCTAAAATCACAAGAGATAGGAATTTGATTGGAAATCACAAATAAAAAGGAAAACTGTTGCTCAGTTTTGCCATCAGTCCAAGTTTGGTCTGGAGTTCTTGCAGACTATGCTTGGCTCAGGAAGGCTGCCATAGATCATTTTTTGTCTTTTGGGAAAAAAATTTTGTCCAATCTGAGTTAACAAATGGATGCTAAACATTTATTTTTTTTCTATTTTAGTTCTGAGAAATTGTCACCTTTCTTATTATTCCTAGTCTGTCTCTCTCTCTCACCTGCCTTACTATGGCAAAGCTGCCTTCCCACAAGCTACTTTTCTTTACAGCTTGAGATTTGGGGTGTTGCAGGAGTATTTGTGTTTTTATATAGGTGTGTGGATGTGGTTGTACTATGTGTTGTTAAAAGGAATGAAAAAAGGGGCCATTTCTTTGTCTGCTTGCTTGCTATAGCATAACCTCTCTCATTATTTTGGAACCTTCTGCCATAGGATAATAGCCACCTTTTGATTCAAATTACTGTTGTGCCACAGAAATGAGGGATCTCTGACCTGGCAGAATATATTGCAGTGAAAGCAGTGAGAACCTGTAAAGGTTTTTATTGAAAAGGAGTTTGCAAATTGAGTTTTCCAGAGATCAATAATCAATATTGTTGTAGGAGTCAAATTTGCTGAATTTCAATCTCCATGTCAAATGCCTTTCCTATGTCCTTCTTGCATGACTTGTATATTGCTTTTTTTTTTTTCAAAGAAAATACTGTGTTTGGTACTAAAGATGAAGGGACATAATGTATATAAGCTATTTCTCCTGTGTCAGATGGGGCTTGGTACTCTATCACGCAGCAGCAACATTTAAGAAGTCAGCCAGCATATAAAAGAGAGAAGGCATTTAAGTGGATAACCAACCAGAGCGCTGACACCAATAAAGAGCATCTTCATGGCTGAAGGAGCAATGGGTGGAGTAGTTAGCAAGTGGTCTGCCACAAGGCTAAGAGTAAGGATGCTTATGCTTGGCAGTGTGTATTAATGCCAAAGGGAGGGCTTTATTCCGCAAACATATGTTTGCTGATGGCAGAAAATCAAATGAAAACTGTTTAAAAGAACCAGTGCACCAGCAGTTAACTTGCATCACAGCTAGCATGTGCATGGCAATAAAAGCAAAGACTGTCTCAGACTCCAGTATTTGTCCCTCCCAAGAAATGTAGCAAAGCATTCAGCACATGAGCAGGGTTGAGGTAGCTCTTCCCCATGGCCTTGAGAGAAGTGGCATCCAGAGCCATACACAAGGTCTACCAGGGGACACAGCCACAGAGTCCATGAGGCCAACAGAGGCTCATGGATAGCAACTGACCTGCTCCATACCTGTAAACCCTCTCAGGACCCCAAAATAGGATTGATCCCTGCAAACTGCCTGCTGGGAGCAGCTCTTGACCTGTGCAAGTTCCCAAAACTTGCTGGGAGAGCCTTTAGGAGAATGGTACCTCGCATAGGCCAAAAGCGCTCCAGGGTCTGCCCAAGCAGGTTAGTTTAATAAGCGGTTGTGTTTCCATGCCTGGAGGGTTTGCTGAGATACAGGTAGCCAGAAGTTCTTGGCACCAAAATTGTTCTTTTGAGACAACAGAGGTATCTTACATGTGGGAAAAAATGCCTGCAGTTTCCTGCTTCCATTGAGTTATGTTAGGATAGCAATGACAGCCCTACAACTGTGAGTAACTCAAAATTACTGGCATGACTGTCTCCTTCAATAGCACCTCAGGTGCCTTGAGTTAGATAAGACAAACAGGGGTTGAAGTACCTGGAAGAGCTGGAAGAACACCTACTGTAGGAGATGGAGGCAGAGTATTAGGGGAATGAGTGAAGCAGGGCTGAGGCTGTTGCCCTCTGTCCCTAGTGCTAGACTAACATTGCCACCCTTCCTTTAAGCACTATTTTTCCCTCTCAGTGGTAAGGTTCACACAGTTGCTTCCCAGTCCTATCCAGACTTCAAGATCCAAAGGCTTCACCCCCTTGTTTACTTGCTGCAAGGCAAGGCACAGACCTCTTCCATGTGAAAGTCTTCCTGTCAAATACAAAACTGCCTGACTCTTTCTCTGCTGGATCTGATGACTAACCAGGTTGTCTAGCCCAAAGCCTTGGTACTGTGAGGAATGCTCATAAAGAAAGAAGAATGAGAAAGAGGGTGAGGGGAAGCCCCTCTTCCAACACACACATCCCTTTTTTGGTACCTTGGAGAAAAAAAATATTTAATTTTGTCTTTGGTGGAGGGCCTTGCAGTATTTTAAACTGATGTGGGTAATTTTAAAGTCTGTCTTGATTTATGAAAGCTGTCTTAACAGGTAATAATGATGTAAACTGTGTATTGCTCCTTATGGCTCTGTTTTATGGATGGAAAGTGTTAGCAAACTTTGACAAGGGAGCTGGGAGCAGGAAAATTCCAAAGTTGTCCCCATTTAGATTTTATCCTGCTATGTTATCCTGAGCAACAATGCCTGTCCTCTGCACAATCACACAGAGAGAACAAGAAGATACTTAGGCCCGCTGATCCCCCAGACCTCTCTCCTTCCACTTAGACCGTAGGGCCTGGGACCATTAGCTTCAAGGCTGTCTGCCAGTACTTGTGTGCCGTATACTTAGTCTCAGGAGCAAAGTCCCAGCTCTGGGTTACACAGTTAGGATCTTCTCCTTCCAGTGCAGTTTCTAGATAACTCATTCCCTTGTCTGAAGGAGGTGTTTATGAGCTCGGGCAAGATACTGAAAAGTTTATGCAGCCCTCATCTTAGCAATAAAACCTCCATGGAGTTGATGGGGAGAATAATGTACAAACCATTATCATCCCCACCTCTCCCATCACATCCTTGCCTGTTCCTTTCATTCATAATAAAAGATATGTGCAAAGAGTGTCCTCTATTTGTACATGCAAAAGATGTGATTGAACCAAAAGCTGGTGAAAATGCATTCATGCACTTTTATAAAAGTCTCTTTTATTCACTTTTCAAAACTCCATCCAAGTGAATTGCTCAAAAAATTTTGGAAATAACAACAGTGTCATGAATCTTTACATTTCTGAACTGAAAATCTTTCTGGAAGGAATCAGCTTTAAAACTCTCAGTAGGTGTGAGAATCAACCCATCAGGAAACAGAAACAAGGACTGACCTCTGTCCAATGCTCCCGCAGCAAATTGCAGCATTGAAAATGCAAACCACTATGTCTGGTAACCATCTATGAGTATATCAATAACTGAGTCATTTATGGAAATAACCCACTGCATAATGATATCTCTGCGTATTTTTACTAATGTTACAGAAATGCATCTATGAAATGCATAGGCATGAACCTAGTCTTTCAGAAACATTCAAAATAGAGCTTTAAAGGCAATTCAGCATTGTACAGGCTTTGGGTTGGCCTTCTGCTCAGCAGTGAATTTCATCCATTGCGAATTATCTGAGAGAAGACTTTGATTTTTCACCTAAGAAGAGAAAAGGACTAAACAAATAGGATGCATGATTCATTTCAAGTAGATATCTTACTTGCAATCAGCACGTATTGTATCTGGTGACTATAAAGGACAAAGTAGGGCTGTCTTGGTATCCTGGAAGGAGGTATAGATGTTTGTGCATAAAACATGAAAAACAGGAGGAAGTAGAGATGGAGGGGGGAGTGTTCAGTGAGCTGTTCCCCCCCACACACACCCATAGCAATAGCAAAAAGTGAATCTATTATTGGAATAGCAGGTAGCAGGAAACCTGAGCTGCTCAGGGAGTACATGTGTATGGTATTGTACACCTTAAATACCTAAAGTGTATTTTTCTGTACTGTAATTTGAAAAATATTAATATTATATACTATTCTGGGCAGTAATAAAATTGCTTAGAGGTTTGAAATTGAAAAGGTGTTATGAAGTAAAATTTTAAATACTCTAGAGGTTTTGACTTTGAATTATGAGGAAGGATTAGCCTGTGCTGGCCTGTGCAGCCTGAGGAAGAAATGAGGTAAAATGGGAGACTGTCAGAGAGGTAAACAAAATCTTGAGAGGAACAGATTGAAGGCAGTAAGCTGTTTAAGATAGCAACTAATTTGAAAACAAGATGCCACAGACTAAAACTGGGATGGGATGGGTGGGTGCACAGGCAATTCAGACAAAATTACTTCACAGAAAAGAGTCTGTAATTTGGTATGGATGGAAAAAGTCAGCTACTGAAGCGTGTGTGTGTGTGGTGGAAGGATAAAGTGCAAACCCACTGTAAAAAGGAACAAGATGTATTTTTGGACAAAGATAGAATTCAGGGTTGCAGCTGCTAATTGGATTTTTAGGGATATGTTGAGATATTAGTTCCTTGTAGATTGGTTGGTATTTTCTGGGGTTTTGAGGACAGACTTTAACAGACTAACATTTTCTCCTTGCTGTTAATGTTCTGGAGTCTTTAACTCTTTCACAGCATGAGCCAGACCTCATGGAGGTTGATGGGACTCCTTCCTCATGTCAGGGTGTCAGTGGGATCAGGCTCCTACAGCAGAAACTAGCAGAGCTTTAAGATGTCCTCAGCTCTGTGGATAATCTCACTTTTTGATCATCAACAAGACTTTTAAGTGAATTACAGCTGTCAGAGAATAGTGCTTCTTTAAGCCTTTTCTCCCCCAAGTGCTGAGCACCTTTGGAGCCTTCCTTGCTGATCTGTTCAGGAATCCCTGATGGTATTAATTCATTCTGCTCATGCTTGTGCTACCTGCTATCATGATTTCTAAGCATTGTCATAAAGTTTAATCTTCAGGTCTTAAAGACTCATAGACTAGATTCTATAGCATTTGAAATCAATGTAAGTAACAGCAATGTTTACTTCAAAGAGCTGAACAGTAGGTAATTTTAAACATAAACCTTCTGAGGACCTGCCAGTGCTCATAATCACTAGTATCATATTGCATGTACACTCGCTCTAATTGTCAAGTAACTACATATATAGCCTGTAAGGCAGAGAAGCAAAGACCTTCAGTTCCAAAAACTCTGCCTTGTACTTCACAAGCTAATGAAACAGTTTCATTAACTTAGCTATCACAGGGCATTATGGTACACATGAGCAAGTCTAATACATTCCATGCAGAAAAGCACTGTGGTAAACATATATCCAAGCCAACATGTCACAAGGTGATACCTTGATTTTATTTTCCAACCTACAAATACAGTGGGAAATAATGCTGTGGCTGCAGTCTTCAAAGCCAACAGCTGAATTTAATGTGATCAGTTTCCACTGAGGCTTTTGTCTGTAAAGACTTCTAAGAGTAGACACATTTGTATGCTCTAATTGTTTTGTGTTACTCAGGTGAGGCAAAGTAGTCATAAATTTAGAAAAACCAACTAGTTGGGCTAGGTTTATAAGCTGGAGGCAGGGAAAAGCAGCTGCAGTACTTTCTAAGTAAACTTTGATGGTTGAGTCTTTTCCTTCAGGAGTAACATCAACATACTGCAAAGTGGGGATGAAACTGCTGAAATGCTTAATCTGGGCATTTTGATCCCTTGAGTGCTTCAGCTTTTAAAAGTAATCTTGACTCTGCATTGATGTGTTTGGCTTTGGAAGTTAAAACATCCTCCTAACTAAGCTTAGCCTACTGCTGCTGAATTGTACTCTCATTCTAACTCAATTTACACTCATTTTGGTCTGGAAATAAAAAGGAATTTTTACTCTTGTTGACTGGCACATGCCATTCTATTGATTAAATTAGGATGATTTCCATAATAAGGTGTACCTGGTATGAATCCCAACCTAATTAGTGTCATGCAGAAAATATTATAAAAAATGGAAATACAGAAACTTGATGTCCTATTTCATATTAACAACCTGAATACTCAAAGTGTTATAGCCTAGCCCAGAGGAACTTAAGTTAAATGTTAAATGACATCTCTTTTATAGAACTATTTTTAACTTTGCAACAGCGTATAACTTAAGGCAGAGTTATGTATTACTGAATAGCTTGGCAAGGTAACTGAAGCAAAGATGTGCAAAGGTTATAATTCTCTATTCCTTTATAAAGGAGACCAATCAATCACATGTTGTTAACAAAACCCTAATACACCACACCAGAACGGTGTCTGCCTTTTTTCCTGGGTCACCTCCCTTTGTCTTGAGACATGGAAACGTGTGAGTTCAGTACTTCTGTTCCACCTTCTCATATCCCACTCTCCTCTGGTACTACAAGACCATAGCGTGCAACAAACCTGAACTTGAAAGACCCAAGAGCACCTTTACCCACCAGAAATATATTGAGCCAGAAATTCTTGTAATGGTGCATTTTTCCGCATGGAAATCAATAGAAATATATTTTATCATAATCTTAAAATCAATATTAAATAGCTAAGCCAAGCTTTTGGAACAATAAAATCCCTGACTATAAATTTTCCCTAATCTGAGCTTTGAAATAGACTGTATCCATAGTACACTCCAATACTTCTTATGACCATTTAAACAATTGTTTTTATATTTAACACCATATTTTGTTCTAGGAAAAGGTAATAAATGTCTCTGCAGCACTGAAGAAAGCCAATAGGGGACACTGGTTGTTTGGAGTACATTCTCTTGAAGCATTTTTCTTTATGTTGCTGGAAGAACTAAATTAGCTGGAAAAACATGAACTAACAACTAGTTATCCATCATGGCTCTTTGGGCCCTAATATCATTGTACACAATTGCTTTACAACATGAAAGGCCAACAGAACATGCACCCAGGGACAACGCTATACTGAAAACAATCAGACAGGTGGTACTTTTTGATTGAATTTAAAGCAGTTCAACTTAGATAATAAAATGGAAGAGTGAACTAAGGTAAATGACAAAGGCTATAAAGTGCTGGGAGGAAATCAAAAAACATGTTGGAATTCATCTAAACAAGCAATTGTGCTTGTCTTTGCTGCATCTGACTTTCAGATGTGGATCAGAGCAGAGAAGAGAGAACAGAGAGCATTGTGTAAGGAAGCATCTGGCAACCAGAGGGACTGTAGTTTTGAGGAGAATCTCCTAAATGTGCTGCAACAATGTTATGAGTCATGCTTTAATAAGTAACAATTAGCTTATGAGAAGATCACAGAATCACAGAATGGTTGAGGTTGGAAGGGACCTCAGGAGATCATCTAGTCCAACCCCCCTGCTCAAACAGGGTCACCTAGAGCACATTGCACAGGATTGCATCCAGGTGGGTTTTGAATATCTCCAGAGAAGGAGACTCCACAAACTCTCTGGGCAACCTGTTCCAGTGCTCTGTCACCCTCACAGTGAAAAAGTTTTTCCTCATGTTCAGATGGAAGCGTCTGTGTTTCAGTTTGTGCCCGTTGCCTCGCGTCCTGTCGCTGGGCACCACTGAAAAGAGTCTGGTGCCATCCTCTTGACACCCTCCCTTCAGATACTTGTACACATTAATAAGATCTCCTCTCAGCCTTCTCTTCTCTAGGCTAAACAGGCCCAGCTCTCTGTCTTTCCTCATAAGAGAGATGCTCCAGTCCCCTAATCATCTTTGTAGCCCTTCGCTGGACTTGCTCCAGTAGTGCCACATCCCTCTTGTACTGGAGAGCCCAGAACTGGACACAGTACTCCAGATGTGGCCTCACCAGGGCTGAGTAGAGGGGAAGGACCACCTCCCTCGACCTGCTGGCAACACTCTTCCTGATGCACCCCAGGATACCATTGGCCTTCTTGGCCACAAGGGCACATTGCTGCCTCATGCTTAACTTGGTGTCCACCAGCACTCCCAGGTCCTTCTCCGCAGAGCTGCTTTCCAGCAGGTCAGCCCCCAGCTTGTACTGGTGCATGGGGTTATTCCTCCCCAGGTGCAGGACCCTGCACTTCCCTTTGTTGAACTTCATGAGGTTCCTCTCTGCCCACCTCTCCAGCCTGTCCAGGTCTCTCTGAATGGCAGCACAGCCCTCTGGGGTATTGGCCACTCCTCCCAGTTTTGTATCGTCAGCAAACTTGCTGAGGGTGCACTCTATGCCTTCATCCAGGTCACTGATGAATAAGCTGAACAAGACCGGACCCAGCACTGACCCCTGGGGGACACCGCTAGCTACAGGCCTCCAACTAGACTCTGTGCCACTGATCACAACTCTCTGAGGTCTGCCATTCAGCCAGTTCTCAATCCACCTCACTGTCCACTCATCTAGCCCACACTTCCTGAGCTTGTCTATGAGGATGTTATGGGAGACAGTGTCAAAAGCCTGGCTGAAGTCTAGGTAGACAACATCCACTGCTCTCCCCTCATCTACCCAGCCAGTCATTCCATCAGAGAAGGCTATCAGATTGGTTAAGCATGATTTCCCCTTGGTGAAGCCATGCTGACTACTCCTGATCACCTTCTTGTCCTCCACATGCTTGGAGATGGCCTCTAGCATGAGCTGCTCCCTCACCTTTCCAGGGATGGAGGTGAGGCTGACTGGCCTGTAGTTCCCTGGGTCCTCCTTCTTGCCCTTTTTGAAGACTGGGGTGACACTGGCTTTCTTCCAGTCTTCAGGCACCTCTCCTGTCCTCCAGGGCCTTTCAAAGATGATGGAGAGTGGCTTAGCAATGACATCCGCCAGCTCCCTCAGCACTCGTGGGTGCATCCCATTGGGGCCCATGGATTTGTGGGTGTCAAGTTTGCTTAAATGATCTCTAACCCGATCCTCCTCAACCAAGGGAAAGTCTTCATTTCTCCAGACTTTCTCTCTTGCCTCCAAGGTCTGGGGTTCCTGAGGGCTGGCCTGAGCAGGAAAGACTGAAGCAAAGAAGGCATTCAGTAACTCTGCCTTCTCTGCATCCTTCGTCACCAGGGCACCCACCCCATTCAGCAAAGGGCCCACATTTTCCCTAGTCTTCCTCTTGCTACTGCTGTATTTGAAGAAGCCCTTCTTGCTGTCCTTGACATCTCTCGCCAGATTTAATTCCAAATGGGCCTTAGCCTTCCTCGTCACATCCCTGCATACTCTGACAACGTTCCTATATTCCTCCCAAGTGGCCTGTCCCCCTTTCCACTTTCTGTATACTTCCTTCTTCTGGTTGAGTTTTGCCAGGAGCTCCTTGCTCATCCATGCAGGTCTCCTACCTCCTTTGCTTGACTTCCTACTCATAGGGATGCTCTGATCTTGAGCTTGGAGGAAGTGATGCTTGAATACTAACCAACTCTCTTGGACCCAAATTATGTTCAGACAGTGGCCAGGAATCAGGTGGAAAACAGAACTACTTTTCTGGGCTCTGAAAGTTTCCTTTGGGTTTTATTGTGAGTGTATACTCATGGAAAAGGGAGCATGGGATACATTGGTGTCAGATACATCTGACCCTTTAACATTTTTTAGGGTCTTCCAGAACTCTTAAGGCCAGGTTGGCAGATCTGCAGTGCTACATAGAAGTGGTCTGCAGGATGGACTTAAGGTCATTAGCATGGCTGCAGGAAAAGCCCTGGAGCTGGCTCTGAGATGGCCCAGCTGATATACCTCTGAGTGGAGTAGCAATGGAAGAACAGGGACCATCCTTTTGAGCTGTGTTTTGGAAATTCCGCACGGGTACATTTCTCTGTAGTGCAGACAGGCACTATTTTTCCTCTTTCCATCTTGTTGGCTTTGTCTAGTTCCTGCCCAGCTCGTCACCAGCTGCCAAGAGATTATCATTTGCTGATACAAATCCTCATAGCTGTCTAAGGAAAGAAACTGTGTGTGGGAAAGGAGTCATGGCAAAGAATGGCCAACAGGATGCTTGACAGGCGATCCTCTTCCTTTCTCCTGCGGCTGGAGCTGAAAGGGCAGTAGGCAGGTATTAGAACCTGTCTGTGAACAAGGAATTAAGAAGACATCTGCACCTGCTGCTTTCACCATGGGAACCACCCCTCTGTTTTTCCATGGGTTATTGCTATTTGTAAAGCGCTGATAATCTGTTGGCAGTTGTAAAGCTGAGGTCCTTCCGCTTATGTGCTTACAGCAATGGTACTCACCCTACGTCTCCTTGCCTTTCTGCATGCAGCTTTTCTCCTGGCTTGAAGGAAAATGCTATCTAATGTTCTGTCAATGATCTAATTTTTGCCCCTGGAATAGAGGTAATTTAAAACAAAAACCAGATTTCTTCACTTGTGGGTCACAGTGGCACTGTTAGTACTTAGCTTATAAAAACTGGTAGCAGATATGAATTCTAGCCTCTTTTATGACTGAGCCATAAATAACTTTGTTTTATTTTATCAGCTAGCTGAAAGTCAAACTAGTTCTGGAGGAGAGGAGCTGCTGGGAAAAACCCTCACTAGTTCTCCCAGACGGATATTGATTGGAGTCATACAAAAATACCCAACCTACATTTTTCCTTTCGTCTCATACTCTCCCAGCTCACTTAGACTGTGTTGGCAACACATTTGTTTCATTCATGTCTTCATATAAAATATGTCTATGTCACTTGGCAGGGGTTAGTATCCAGAATATAAAGCTGTCAATTTCTGTGGCCATAGGCAGGACATTAAATTCAATCTCCTGCCAGCTTTCTTAAGCAGTCTACCTCTTTATCCCTTGGCTATCATTCTAGGGGATATAACAGCTTGGGACAAGTTATACAAAACAATGGCCACCAGCATTTGGGAACAACAGGTAGGACTGTGGCAATACATATAGTGAGTTTCTGGGCTTTTTGAGCACTTTTTTTTTTTTTTTTTAATTTGTCAGTTGTTCAGCAGGGACAACCCTGCTTGTTGCCCCAAGTGCCTTATGCAGACATACCTCACCACACCACCACTGTCTGAACATATCTATGCTGTGGGAAGCTACCATTTTTGTATAATGCATCTTTTGCATTAACCAGCCTTCCTTTCCTTTCACATGTTCCTTTTCAGCTTGACATGTTCCATGCCTGGAAAGGTTTTACACACCTCAGCAGTGATGGGCTGCAGGAACAAATACACCCAAAGAGCAAACTGTATTTGGGGACTGCTAAAAGATTTGGTCCAATGGTTGGTATCAAATGGGAGCTTTTATGTACTGTGATAACTCAAAAGCTCTTCTTTTCAACTATCTGTACAACCAACAGAGTTCTAAATCAGTCTCAGGTAGTTAGGAAGGGGGGCTTGTACCCCATATACACCTTACTTAAGGACCTTTTCAGTATGCCACTGAGGCCCAGAAAAACAAACAAGATGTCTCTTAATGGATCAGGGTTAGGAAGAGAATAATATGAAAAATAATGCAGCCTTACCTCAAACGGCATGTACAGCAATAGCTACTTTATCTTAAAGAAAACTGGGAGAGGTTCACAGAAGGGCAATGAAAATGACTGGGGGCACGGAAAACCTTTCAAATGAAAAAGGTTGTACTAGGACTGCTCACCTTAGAAAGGCAACCAAGGAAAGTGAATATGATAAAGATACACTAAATCATGTCTAGCATAACAGTGGCAGCTAAAAATATTCAAGTAAATTGAAAAGCAGCAATTTCCAGACTGATGAAATAAAACCCTTTTGACACAAGAGATAATTAAACCATGGAACTCTCTGCTGCAAGACACCATGGAGGTCAGATGATCAACGTGATTGTAAAAGAGGTATGATTTTTGTCTTAGTAACAAGACTCTCCAGACTTACAATACTCAGCGTTCACACAGTTTTCTTAAGACATTAAAATCTGAATTGTAAAGTACTGACTCTTAGGAGGAGACCCAATTCAGTAGCCCAATAGAAGCGAGGCTGCTGCAACTCCATGCCCCTAGGTCCATATAATAGTGAGGCTGAACATGTATTCCCAGTAGGCACACACACAAACACATGAATGCATGTATATAAAACACACACACACACACACACACACACACACACGTGTATACACATCCAGCTATACAGATCAATACAGACAGACAGACACAGCATTCACACAGATGCAAACAACTCCAATAGCCTCATCTGGTTCCTCTCTGGCTGTTCAGCAGGAAGGTCCACTAGTGGGAAATATATATATGCACATATGTGTAATGTGGACTCCTCCAGCAGCTGTACTTAGAAACTCAGTCTACCCAGTAACTGTCCCTGGATCCCCAGTCTGCCTATTTGCTGCCATCTGGATGTAGGAGCCCTCGAGGCTGCAGCCCCACTCCAGCTGCTGATACAGACCCCTCACTTACACACACAAACACATTCACACACACACACACACACACACACACACACACACATGCTATGGATCCCTTGGTAGCTGGGCTTTGACAGTCAGTCTACCCAGTAGCTGGTCCTGGATCCTCACTCCTCTGAGGTGCCTACCCCTAGACACACACACACACACACACACACACACACAAGCAGGTCTCAGTTGACCCCAGACCCCATAGTCTCTCCAGCAGTTGGCGAGGACTCCCCTGGTCCCTCCAGTAGCCGGCTGCCCTGTGGTCTCACCCCAAGACACACACACATACCTGGCTCTCAGGTCATCAACTACTTGCCAGCTGGTCCAGCTTGACATTCACTGTTGATCACACACTAACATATGCACCCTCACTCACTCCAGTTGCTGGCACAACAGACACGCGAGCACCTATGATCCATGGTGTGACCCCAGTTGCTGGTGCTCAGACCTCCACACATACACATGCACACAGAACAGAGAGCCCCTCACCCAGGAAAATACTTTGAAATGGACTTTAATAAGAAGATAGGACAGACTGCACTGACGAGGCGCAGGGCATGGCCAGACAAGTGTACTGACAAGCAGCCTGTTTATGCAGAGCTGGCCTCTTTTATCCCATTGTTTCTCTATTTTCCCACATTTGTTCCTCCCCAAGCCACCTTGATCCCTCCCTTTCCCTGCCTTTGGATCCTCCCTGAAACATGCCATAATAAGTCTTGTGCAATCCCATGAATGTCTTATAGCGTGTCAGCATCACTGACATGCTTCATCTGCTGGGAGTAGCAGCTGGGAGTTGGTTGCCCTTGGGAGTCATTTGGTCCTGGGGGCAGGTCAAGAAAGAGCCTAGGAAGCCATTAGGGGCAGCTCCACCTCACCGGCTTTCTTAAAAAAGACCAAGGATATTTTTTTCAGTGTATGGATAACAATGTGTGCAAATGTTCAAGAATTTAAGCCATCTGGAAGGAGTACAGCCAAAAGCTGAGATAGGATCTTGGCTTTCATATGGGTGTTGTTGAAGTTCTTCAGGGACCATGTCAAAACAAGTCTGAAATCCCAGAGTTGTTTCTTTGTTTAGTGAGGACTATAAGAGAAATTTCTCTTCATCCACAGAGAAGGTAGTCCAGCAACAGACCTTTCTTAATTATGTTTTGTTGTCTAGGGACGTATATTTGCTGAAGGAGAAATTGTGTTAATCTACTCTTCAGATGAAAACCTCACTTTAGGAAAGATTGTTTTCCTCATTCTGTTTGGGAATTTGAACCTTCTCAGCAGTGGTACAAATAAATTCTGTGTATATAATCTTTGATAATGATCACACTTTAGTTCTATGCTTATGCAAGTGAAGACGACTGAGATTTCCCTAAGAGCTTGGAAGTGGCTTGAAAAACTTTATAAAGGCTTAAAAGGTGCATGACATCTTATTATCATAGGTGATCACTCCCTAGAGCTCTTGGTGCTTGAAAGGTGGCTGAATTAGGAGGGCAGGAAAGGAAGAAAGTGCAGTCAGGCTGTGTCTTTTTGCAGCAGAACTGTGATATTCAGTGTCTGTGCTTGACATAATGTGGTTTACAGGCACTTAATTTTGGCTTCCTGCCTGCGCTCCCTAACAGACAAGTTATTTTTTAATTTCTGTAAGCAGGTGTGAATTGCCATGCTAGTAGCCACACAACTTCTTCACTGTGATAAATGCTCAGCATTCAATTACAGCTGGCCTGACTGTTGTTTAAGAAGGGGTTGCATGGGCATATCTTAACAATGTCCCATGACACCCTTCTCCTAGGAGGAAATGTACACTTGAAAGAAATTATACCCAGACTTGAGATCCCTTCAAAATCTTCTTCTATGGAATATGATGGATTTTACCCCCAAGCATCAACATCTCTCCTCTTTTATGTTAGTAACACACGGCATGCAGGCAGATCATATTTAATCTGAACTAACCCCCCTGAACCAAATATACTGGAGATGTGAGGAGCCAGAGCACCAACTGCTTTGAGCTACTGATCTGATCCTATCGTAAAGAGTGAATTGCTAAAGTAGATGCACCCATTGCTGCCAATCTTTTTCGCTGTTAGTACCAGATTCAGCTACATTTGTAACAGATGTATTTGAGGTCAACAAGCACAATAAAGCATATGTTCTCAGAGAGAATCAGCTTTCTCTGTTCAAGTAAAAAGTAAGGGACAACACGTAATCAAGCTAAGAGAACTGAAATATGCAGGAATCCCAATATAAATTCCATGGATGATCTTTATTTTTAGCTGTAAGTAGAGAATCATGAGTAAAGTCAGTACACACATGCTCATTCATTCTTAACTGGCCCAGTGAGTGAAGAATGAAATGGGGGCAATACCAGCTGACGGCAGGCAGCCTTCCTAGACTTGTTAGAGTCAATGCGGGGAGAAAAGCCAAGATTAATCTCTCATAGAGGGAGGCTGAATGAAGGATCCTGTCTCTCCCGACCAACTGAAGAGGAAATGTAGGAAGACTAATTTCCCTAGTCTAAAGTCAGCATTTGGGGGTACTCCCTCAAGTTCCATGAAATTTCCATTAAATATCACTACACTGGGACCAGGATTCCATTCTCTCTTCTTCAGTAACCTAATGCCAATGCCTTCTGTACTTCATCTGGTTTTTGGGTTCAGTTTGCAACATTTTTTCAAAATCCATTTTGTTCAGTAGTCACACAACTCTATAGACTGGCTAGATACCTAGATTTTATTTTATCCTTTGGAACCACAAGAATTTCTTATGCTGAATCATAATGGAAAATTTGAAATGTCAAAAATAATTGTGACTTATAATCTGAAAAGAAAAAGCAAGAAGTTTAGAACAACTGACAGTTTCATTTTAAGTCTGACCAATTCAATTTTTTTCTTTTTTTTCCCCTACTAGAATTACATTTTAAAGCAAAGTCATTTTGAACTGAAAAGCTTTTTTTTTTTTTTTTAATTTCAAGCCAAGGCCATTTAAACCAATAGTTTTCTTCAAAAGATTTCATAATTTAACCTGTGGGCATTTCCTGCCAAAAAAATATTGTGCTGAAAATTTCTGGCCAGTTGTATTGCCTATGATTCAATGCTTAATCAGCTAGATGTTCGCATGTTTAGTTCTGGCTAATGGATATTCTATACTAGAGTGCACCTTTATAATTTATTGATATGAAAAATTAATGTATGTCTGGGTTTGGTTAAGAACAAAACAATGTTTTTGAACATGAAAAGACAGAAAGACTATTCTTACCATAAATTCTTACAACCCATATTGGGCTGAATTCATCAGACTGATTTCTCCTTTTCAAATGCTGAAGAATAAATAGCTCTACTGATAATTACAAGGCTTTTATATGTACTGTGTGCCCATTTAAAATATGGCAAGCACACAGTCTTGTGATATTCTATATCAGGGGACCTGTAAAGCAATGTAAAGCTGTGGCTGGGAATGATATTTAAAAATCAAAAGATTATTTATGGTCTGTAGGATTTCAAGGTAAGTTTCAAAAATGCACGCACAAACGAAAGCTAAGTTGCTCTGCCTTTACAGTCCTCTGTGCTAAAGGATTGGCAATTTTTTTATTTGTGATGAGGTGCAGTTCCTCCAAGCTGTGCTTTGAGAAAACATTACTGGAAGGATGGTGACATAGCTGAAGGCTTAAGCTGTTAAACTTTCCCTTTGTAGTCACGTGGGTGGGACTGCTATATGGTAATTTATGAGACTAAGTATATATAGCTTCTTTCTCTTTCTCCTCTGGGATTTTCAAGTACACAAGGTGGATTTTACTTGAAATTACCTGCCTGCAAAACTCCTTGACTGTATTCTGCCTTTCCCTTATCTTTCAATATACTCCTGTCTGTTTTGCCAAAGGCTTTTGTAGGAGGTACTAATCAAATTTCACTGCAGACTTTTGCAATAACTTGTTTGTTTGCTTTGTACAAGAAAGAAAGGAAAAATGATGAAAATTATTAGCCAGAAGCACAATCTCTCTCTGTCTCCCTTGTATGGCATAAAGAAAATTATATGAGAGCAAATCTGTTACTGTCTAATTTGACACAGTCCCCCACCAGGCACCTCGTGCTGTTTGTGGAGGTGGGTGTGAGGCAGATCCAGGCATCAGGGCATCAGTGTCTGCCAGCTATGAGTGCTGAAAAGCCAGCCATGTGATCAGTCTGCTTTTGCTGTCCACGCTCATACAGCATCTGTTTCAAGAGCATTTGGTTTGCGTTCCCTGCAGGGGAGGGCTGGTGCGTACCTGTGGCTTTGTCCTCCCCAGCTCTCCCCAGGGGATCCCTGATTCCAAACTTGGAACCTTGTGTGACTGGAAGGAAGGAGAGAAAGGTGTTGGCCCCAGAGCTAGGCTGAGAAACCAGCAAGTACAGAACGGGATTACCTTCTCAAGCAGTTCAGCTGTCCACAACTCCTCTGAACACTGCTTCATTGTAAAGATGGTGCTTCAGAAACTCTGCAGATGGAAACACCCATAGTTTCACAAGTACCTCTCTCCTTTGGTGTGGATTTCCAGCCTTGAACTATTGATAGTGGCAAAGATTCATTTTTTTAATGTAGAAATCACAATTGCTGTCAAAAAGTAGAAAGTGTCATTGAATTCTCTCTTGAGAGCTTTCCCTGGCGAAAAACAAGGATGGGAGATAATAGCCCTAATGGCTTTAAACATTTCTTGATCCTTTTGAATTAATTACCAGGAATGAAAGTGGTTGAGATACTTGTGAGTCCACAGAAGTTGACAATTATTCTCTGGAAAGCAGTAAGGATGAATATCATTTTGGTGCAGTGAGATGCTAATGTTATCTTTTACAGTCAATGGGGACCTAAAGTGAGGAAGCAAACAGTGTCCCTGTTACTCAATGACTATAAGAATTCAGTACAGAATCTAGTATTTCTAGCCATGAGCTGAGGTGGATAGTATCTTGAAATAAAAGTTATGACCATGGTTTTCAGAGAACTTCCCAGATCCGCTGGCATGTCCATGAAAACTGCAGGGTCTTAGATCCTCTGAAAATTATCTGCAATCATCTTCTGTATTCTTCAAAAACAACCAATCACTGTTGACTGCCAGGCTAGAATATAGCATTGTTTGTTGTGAGCATTTGTCCAGGAAATCTACACTCTCATTCAGTTAGTTCACCCTTACAAGCAAGGATTCAATTTTTCCTCCAAGTGCAGTTACTGCCAGCTGCATTTTGTCTTGCTGTGTGAGTATTTGCTCAAACACGTTACATACTGACAATCTGTCCTGCTCTGAGCCTCTCTTTATGCTTCCCTCAGTGGACACTGTCAAAACTAACTCTTCAGGCTTGAAAATTGTGGTCTGAAATCTTCCCTGAAACTGTTTATCTCTGTGTTTCAGGATATTAAATCTTAGCTTCAAGGTAGAAGTGGAAGAACAGTGAGCTCCTCTTCAATTTAGGACAGGGGAAAATGTCTTGTCACACACACCCAAGATGTGGGACAATGTGTATCACTTTCTTTCACTTCCTTCACCTCTAGGCCAAGAAAGGTGGAAGATATGTTATGTCTATTAGCAACTAAAGTCTATCTAGTATAGCTGGATATTGCTATTGTGAGTCTGATATTATCTGTGGCAATGAGTTCCACAAGTTAATGATATGTTATATAAACATTTTTTTCTAAAAAGAATAATCTGCTGGCTTTTGCTCCTGTTTAACAATCCCATAAATAATCAAGTATTCTTTTCACCTTTACTATACAACATGCTTTTATTTACTTCTGCTGCATGTACTCCTTGTTCCTCTCTAATGGAAGCAATGCTGATCTTTTTACTTCTTCTTTCTGCATCTTAACCTACAATCATTTCTGTCACCTGTCTCTTGCCTTCTGCCTTTCTCAAGACATCTGATTTATACTGTTCTGTGCAGGCTGCACTAGTGAAGAACCTAAAGCTAAGGAGTGGTTGATACCACTTCATAAATTCAATGATCACTCCAGTTTAAGATGGTAGAGATTAAATGGAGCAGTATGAAGAAACCTAACGGGTGAAGCACCTGTAACATTTGACTTCAGACAAGGATTCAGCCTGACACATATTTTCGCTCATTAATTTAAGAAAGGAAAAGATCTGGTTCTATCTCAAGCCAGCCAAAAAATCCAGTGGCACTGGATATAATACAGAATACATGAGTGTGGTTCCTTACAGTTAAGCTCCCTATAACTCTGAAAGAGATGTATTGCTCTCTCTTTGCTATCAGTATTCTGGGAATAGTGGGATAATTTATCCTACTATTAAGAAATCAAAATGGAGATTTTTGGCCTTCTAACCTCTATTGGTAGTGTAAAGTCAGTGAAAGATCCATGAAAACTACTCCAGACCAGTTTCTTAAATGAATTGCATGATGAGATATAGAGTTCTCACCTTAGGCCTGATCCAATCCACACTGAAAGCAATGACCCTTTTCCACTGGCTTCACTGAGAGCTGAACTGGCTGCCAAAACAGAAATTGATCTTTCTGTTAAATGACACTGTAGTAAAGAAGCCCCACATGCTCACTTTGCTTTTACTGTGGCTTTGGAGAGAGGGCTCTACAACATCAGTTTGACAGTTTTCATTGAAAAGAAGCAGTTAAAAATGCTCTGTTAAGAAAAACTGTTATGCAGGGCTAGGTACCTTTCTGAACTCCTAATAGCTTGTAACTCATCAAGAGAATTGTATCTGTGCCCAGTTTAGAGACAACCTATTTCTGACAAAAAGATTCACTTCCATTAAATAGAAAAATATAAACTCTGCTACAGGGACTGCTTTGTGATTCAGACTATGTCTCCAGAGTATAGATACTCTGTATGTAAGTACCCTCCAGTAATTAATACTGCACTATCAGCCCTCTAATTCATGCAGAAGAGGAGAGCTCTAATGCTACTTCCCAAGGTAACACAGAATTGGCAAAAATGTAGCTTTGAAAATCAGAGAAATAAGGGAGACCCTTTGAAGGGCAGTCCTGTAGCCAGAGACCCTGGGAAGAGTTCGGAGTTCCTTTCACGGACACAGAAAATGCCTCTCACTTACTAAGCTTAAGATACGTGCAGCACTCTCTCCTCCCAGTATAACCTCACAGCTAAAGAAGCAAAGGTATTGAGTGACAAAAGACATTTTAAGACATTTTATTATGAATCCAGCTTTTCTGTTGGTTCATACTGATAGCCATCTGAGTCAACCCAGCTGATAAATGATATTTGGTTGTTGTAAAACCAGTGAATGAGTTCACCAAATGGGCTGCTGTCCTGAGTATTGCAGGGCTTGCTGGACCATGGGAGAAGATGGGTGTGAAGAGGACTGATAAAATGTATGCTGGCATGCTAAAAGATGTAGCGTATTTTAGAATAATCTGGGACTTTCTTTCTTCCCAATGGCATCATTATCAGTGAAGCAGAAATGCTCACCATTAATTGGGGAGTCATAAGAAGGACAGCCTCATCTCTCAGGACAGATAAAGCCATCTAAAATCAAAGGCAATTTTTCCTTTTAAAAAAGTGAACTGGAAGGCTGAGGATATCTCTACCTTTGTCAACTCTGAAGAGAAAACAATGCAAATAGCAAAAAGGGAATATTTGTGGCCTATTGCATCTTCTAAAGTACCTGTGAAGCCAGGACTTCTTTCTAGAAATAAGTCTTGATAGTGCTGATTTCTTCATCACCATTCTCAGAAGGTGTCAGAATCAAGCACAAGTTGGGACACTGAATGTCCTCCTCACATCCATATCACATGCAGTGATTTTAATGAGTTACTGATTGCTAATGTTAATGAGCAATTGATTGCCAGTGCAACCGGAGTTCTGGATTTTTTGTGATTTTTTGGTAAAACCTCTGGCTATGGGCATTTTCCTCACAATTAGAAGTAGAAAAAAATGCTGGATTAAAGCATAGAACTTTCTAGGCTTACAAGTATATGAAAGGGAAGATTTAACAGAAGCACAGTCAGAGCTGCTGACTGCTAACAAGAAATAAAAGCACTTTTCTAGTTATCAGACAAGGCGCATCTGGAAAAATCAAAGTGCAGAAATAAGTAAAATGAAGGCATTTTGACAATCCCTGAGCACAGATGAGAGCTGGCACTTGAGGACAGCACAGGCCTTCTTGCAATCAGCCAGAACGGTATTTGTAAAGTTGGTCTGAAAGCACAGAGCATAGGTGAATCAAGGACGGTGGCCCCTCCAGAAGGTATGTCTCCAGAGTCTGGCCTCCCTCCCCTCAGCTGACCTTGCTGACTACAGTTCCCAGTGCATCACCTTCCATGTGTGGAAAAAGAGCTAGAGACAAGCTGGGATGGGCACTTTTGTACCTTCTCCCTCTCCTTCTGAGAGCTGTCCCAGTGCAGGGGATACAGAAAGCTGCATGTACAGAAGTGGAGAGATCAAGGTTACTGCTGGATGCCAGCCAAGCCCAAACGGTGGAACTGGAGAGCACCTCCCAGGTTGAGGCATGTGCCTGAGTGCACCCTGGGCCTGTTGGGATTAACACCCGTGAACTGCCCTGGCCACCCCACCCCCCAGCAGCAGTCACCAAACCTGAGGAGCACTCACAGCCTGCTTGTGTCCCCTGTGGATGCTCAGTGGGATCTCTGCCAAAAAGTAGCAGCCAGCTGTGTTTCTCTGTCCTCCTGACCCCCAGCCTAGCTCTCTTTCCTCTCATGCCCATGGCAATTTCCAGAGAAGATGAGAGACTAGTGACTTTTTAATGCTGACAAATGTTGTCCACTGCAGGTATAATTTGCTGCTTAAAGTCATAATGGTCATTTTATACACATTTTGGTGAACCATCATCCGTGAACAATGGGTTTTTTTACAGAAATGTGAGTTTAACAACCCTAAGGCTCTTCTAATTTACCCCAGCAAGCTGATACAGAGAAAAACTTAAAAATTAACTTTTACTCCCCCTCTTTGGTTCCTGCCCCAACACAGTAACTGCGAGTGGAGACTTACAGAGTGAAGACTCAAAATGCAGCTGCATCCTGCATCTTCACTGCATGTAGCTCTGTCCTCAATTTCCAGAATTAACTCAAATAAATTATTCATTTCTACATGCTTAACCAAGAAAATTCTGCACAGTGACAGTGTAGAGTCACTCTGAAGGGAAAAAATCTGACCCTGTAGTGCTATGGATGACAGCTATTTTTGCCTTTTGGCTGACATACAGCCACCTGGGATCATTTACTGAAAGAGAAACTAATGAAATTACTGGAGTGCCATACAAAGAAGAAAAACTGGAAGGAAAATTCCCATGAATGTCACATTACAGAATGATGAAAACGCCTCCCACCTGCAAACTTCTTAAAAACATTTCCATGGTGCCCCAGCTTCTAATTTGGCTTCAATGGGTAATGGTAGAGAACTAACTCGAGTTTATTGAAAGGACATAGACATGGGTTTTAGGAAGGAAACATCATGAATACACTAAGGAAACTGCAGCAGGTGTGAGCATTAATAACCATTCTCCTCTGCACTGAAACTTGTTCCCTTTCCACATAAACCACAAATCTCCATTATTCTGTATCATCCTGGCTCTGTATTAGTTTTGAACTCCGGAGTCTACAGCAGTGCTATCCAAGGCACAGATGAGCTAGCTAAGATCCTTCTGGGTAACTGTGCCAGGTGTATGGAGGGAGCAATGATGGCTGTGCTTAAAATTATGTTTAAATAGTTCCTTCTTCATGTGCTGACAATTGTTCACAAGGAATTACATTTGTACTTGTCAGGGAGAGCCCCACACGCCATGGACTTCTTATGAATCAGCAGTCAATGTGTGGCCCTTTAGGGTGAAGTGATGAGCTAGCTGTAGTTTGGAGAAGGATGTACATTCATCTTTCTGTCAGATTGGCATGCTTTACATATTCATACATTAATTTGATTCACAAATATACACCTTTCATTTTCTACTGATCTCTTTTTCCTGGTCACCTTCAAAATCCACATATTGCAGTCTAGATTTTTAATCCTCTTCTTTTCTCCTTGCTAATTTCCTCTTATCCTAAAGCAATGACTTTAATTTTCTCCTTTGAAAGCATCTAATGAATCTGGCCTTGTGGTGTTTACACATGCATCGTTTTCAGTTTTCCTCTAAATAAATATTTTCTAAAACTGTCAGTACAAAGGACACAGAAGGGAAATCAGAGTCCAGCTGACAGGGAGAGATGTCTTCATCCTGCTGAAAATGTAACATCCCAAACACTGCAAGCTGGGCCTATACGGACAGCAAGAGCCAGCACAACAGCAACTTTATTATTTAATATTCATGTTCTGTATATTTTAATACTAGAAAGCAAATCTACTCTACATACAAACTAGAAAGGAGGATTTATTTTTACCAATTCAACCTTTATTTTACCCACAAGGTTACCTGAAACACTGCTTCCCACAGCAGCAATAGAGAGCTAGCCTGGCCTACCTTTGAGAAACTGCTAGCAGAGTGAGGTGTTGGAGGGAACCTGCAGGCTTCCTGGCAACAGGGCTACCGTGTCCTTCTGCCCCTGCTCTGCAGGCTGCAAACTGTAAAGGCCGATAACTTCAGGTTATTGAGTGAACAATGTGAACCATATAAGAGAATTCAAGCTTATATATTAGTCTTAAAAACCCAGTACTGGTGATCCATTGCTAAGAATTACTCAGGTTTGGAGGCAGGCTCATTTTAAACATAGTACAAAACCAAAGAAAATGAGGGAACCTCTGATCTCACTTCTCTCCTTCTGCTGCTTTTTTTTAAGGGGAGCACTTTTTTAAACCACTGAGTTTAAAATAATGTAACTATGGCAAGATCATCACAAACAGGTGAGGTCTCTATTTGATATTCAGGATTAGTAGAAGGAGTAGAAGCCACAAGAATTCCTGTTCTGCAAAATATTCTCAGATGCTGGTATAGCACAATATTATGCAATATGTCCATTTGTCTCTTTTGCAATCCCAGATAAAGACCACGATAGAACTTGTGAAATAACCAGACAGCCAAAGGGTGATTTAAATCTGAAATATCCATATGATAATGTCTCTGTTGTCATGCATGGTTTCACTTAGAAAGTAGAACTCCTGCTATTGGGGAGCAGAGCTCCCAAATAATGGGCAGCTCTGCTAACAGCCTGGGGACGTGGGTGTGTACAATATTCAAACCCAGACGGGAAAATATTTCACAGCTTTTGCCATGATTTGAACATGACAGGCTGAACATATGGTAGGGCTGGAAGGCTTTTATGACCAGGTCCTCCTCCCAGCTCCTGTTCCAGGTGGGACAAAGATGTCTTCCTTTTCCCCTGTCTCTGTCTCCTAGAATGTCAGTACATCTTAAGCAGAAATGGAGAACTGCAAAAGCTGAATCTATAGAGTAAAATACATTTTTTATTTTTTAAATTCCTGAAATAAGGTTGGGAAATTCTCTTTCTGTTCATGGATGTTCTGCAAGTTGGCAAAGAGGCTAAATTAACTACATAAATTATTCATTACAAATTATTCACTCTATGTAGCACATACTGATTGTTTAGAAAATTCATTCTTTCTGTCCTAGAAATGTCACTGGCTGTAACTCATTACCTCATCATTGACAAATTCTGTTGATTGCTTGACTAGTTGCTTTAACTAATCCAGGATTATGGACTGTAAGAATAATAATAGCCACTTCTCTAGTACTTTACACATGAGGATCTCAAAAAAAACATTTCTAAATGCTAATTAATCCCCAGAGCATCTCGGATGTGAAGTATTCCTATCCTTATAACAGGTTTGTAGCTCTTGAACCTTGTCAGGAGGTGGAAGGCCATTTTGCTGACTCACACAAGCTGCCAGGTCAGGTGGATCTCATTAGCTCCAACCAGTCAAGATAAAATGCTGAGCATTAAAGAGACTGGAAAAAAAGAAAAAAAAATCAAGTGTGAAGAGTTGGGGAGGCTGAAAGAATTGGTGTTGGTAATTTCCTTAGCTGCTTTAGGCTTCAGTGAGTATTGACAGCATTGTTTGATTTGGGAGCCTTCCTCTTAGGAGTTACTGAGGGAGCTGAATAAATGATAGAGAGTTGAACGGGATGGAACCCATTCACTTGAACCCACTGATTGGGTTGAATCTTTTAGGCCTTTATTTATTTTGCAGGGTGTGCTTCCAGACCTGCCTACACTGGCAATCCTGAAATTTTGTGAGATGGGTCTACTATGCACCTGTAGTTGATCTGTAGGGCTGCAAAATATTGAAGCTGCTGTGCATGCTATGCTAAGTGTGCAGTGGCAATTTGTCTTGGACTTCTGCATGTTTGATGGTCTGAGAGGTTCTTCTTCAAAGATGAAGATACTTGACTAGAAGTAGGTATCTACTACCTAAATGAGTGTAGATGAGAGGCTGGCAAATAAGCTGGACTGCTAAGAATTTCCTTTGTATGGGATAACTTCTAGGTGGCAGAATGGCTATACTGGAGCTTTAAAAGCTCTGTCCTGGAGTCAGATTATCCTTGTCAGATATAAAGACAGATGGGAAAAGGGGTGTAAAAGCAGCTCCTGCACTAAATGGCTGTTAGTTCTGAGGATCACCTATGCTCTTTATCTGCCACATCTGTTATGTCCCTTTGCTTTCCCATTTACTGGGAAACTGAGGTACACAATGGAAAGTGAGCTTATTCAGTGAATCACTGGAATGTGGGGATCTGAGTCTTATCTCAAAGTTTTTCATGAACAGCATTAAATCTTGTGTTATTTTGGATTTCACCTGCATTTGTTGCTCTTTTAAGAGATCAAGCAGTACAACAGCTAAATGGTGCTGTAACGTTAAGCTCTGAAAGTCAAGTACATTGTGCTCTGCAGCAAAGGAGCATCAAGACCAAGTACCAAGCAAAACATTGCTCTTTGTCAGTTAGTGTTTCCACTGAAGGTAAAGAGCCGGGACTTTGAGCAGAGAGTGAGAGAAAAATACACAAAAATGTGTGTCTTCCTTTAAAAATAAAAAGAATTGAAGATTTAGGGAAAACAAATGTTACCAGGGCTGGACAATTTCATGTACACTGAGGGAAGGGGAATGAAATGGGCTTGTTGGTGCATGGCTCTTAACACTGTCTTTGTCCAGAAACATGCATCATGGCATCTAGCGTTTGTGCTTTAAAAATGTGATTACCATCTGAAAAATGAATCCAGATAACCAGTAAGCAGAGATAGAATGAGAGGCAGAGGCCAGTTCATGGCTGCAAGCTGCAGTGCATGGATGCTAATGTTATTCTGACACTTTTTTATTTTTTATTTTTTATTTTTTATTTTTTATTTTTTATTTTTTATTTTTTATTTTTTATTTTTTATTTTTTATTTTTTATTTTTTATTTTTTATTTTTTATTTTTTATTTTTGAAAGTAATGAGCGCTCATGGTTCAAGGGGAAAACAACACTCTGCCTAGCAGGGGCATTTAGACAGAGTGTGACAAACAAAAGCTTATGTATTGCTGCAGGTTATACTGCAGGGCTCTGTGGCACTGATGTGAGTGCTTAATTAAATAAGAGCAGTAGGGGTATAGAGAGCTGCTGCTTAAATTTTAGGCAAAACATTCTTGCCACTCATTGATAACAAAAAGGACTGACTATGTCTGTATGATCTGACTCCGCTCTTGCTTGTGCCAGCAGACAAAAGGAATAGCTTTCTAGAGGTTAATGGCTTTAGACTGATATGTAAATGAGAGGAAAAGCTGATCTTAAATCCTTAGGAAGCAAGAAGTGGTGACAGAATTTACTGCAGACCTCTTCTACAGAAGAAATCTGTGGGGGATGGAAGGGAGGGATTGTGCAATTAGAGAAGCCTTCAGCAGTGCCATTCATTTTGCACTTGTGCTCCCATTTAAGTTTTGGCAAGTGTGGGACTTGAGAAGGAAGAAGGAAGTGTCAGAATAGTTGTGGAGAGGACTTTCTGATGGGCTGCCCTGGATCCCACAGAGTGTGTTCACATTGTTGCTGGGAAAACAGGACAATGCTTTTCAGGCCAAGTTCCCTGACCATCCATGTTCCTTACCCTTGGAGTGCATTTGGGGTGCCAGAGCCCTGGCCCAGGCGGGGACATGGTGGGGCAGCAACCAGTCCCTCAGGTCTTCAGGGCAATCCTGCACCTGTCTGAGACCACAAAGGCACACCCCACAATGCAGCATGGCAGAGCAAGTGATGCTGCTACCCCATCCCTCACTGGTGCTGCAGGACTCTTGAAAAACTTGGCAAGGTGGAGGGCTGGCCAGGACACTGCACTGAGGGCAGGCTGCTTGTTTCTTTCTGCAGACAAGTCCTACATCGGACTCTGGCTACTGCAGAAGCCTCAGCCTGGCCAGATTTAGCTTTGCTCCAACAGGCATGAAGAGCGAGCACCCTGGGTAGACAGGACTGGTCACTCCGCCCATCCCCACCAACAGTGACCTGCTCAGCCTGTTTTTCTGAATTGTTTTTTTGTTTATTTCTCTTTCTCCAGTGTCGGGCCCATACCAGGCCAAGGCTGCTGCTGCTGATGATGTCTCCCCCTGTCCCACCAGCTGGCAGGCTGTGTCATTTTTGAGCAGGTGCTAAAGCTCTTCCCAGGGAGGAGAGCCTACAGAAGCATGCAGGCAGACAGAAATCTGGTAGACGCGTTATCCTTGTAGATGCAAACTGTTCCTTCTGCCTTTCCATGGTTCGCTCCCAGTGAGGAGTACAAGGGAGATCAGGATCAAAATCTGGGAGGCAGAGCAGCCATTCTTTGCTAAAGAATGGGATTTCAAGCAATGAGAATTGGAATAAATCCTTTATCCTCAAAGGGCTCAGAAAACAATAGCATGTTTGGCATAGAAATAAAACATCTGAACAACCGAACAAATCCCTGGTATAACTTCATGGGCTTCAGCAAAATTAGCTTGGAATTAATAGTAGCACAGTAAATTAAGAGTTTTCAGGTTAGAAACACTAAGTGCACAGTTCTTTGCCTGTGGAGCAGGTAACATGTTTCCGTTTTGTCATCTACATACTCAGACTATCTGGAATTGGCATCCATTCATTCTTCTTTCAGAAAAGATGTACTTGTTTTTGGGAGTCCAAATTCCTGTTGTCTATGTGGCTGGAGGGACAGTACCAATAATAAGGCAAATAGTGAACTGTTCCTTCTCTGAGTAAGGACTGGGATACACAGGTGAGACAGTGCAGGGAAATATGTACTGATAAAACTTGTGCTATTAGCACTGCTACAGATCAGGGCTGCAAGTGTGGCATTTCCCATATACATGTCATTCATTGTTCAGGAGACAAAAAAAATTGCTCAAAATACTTTGGCATTGCCTACATGCTATAGGATACTATTTACCATAGTGTGCTACTTAATTTACTCTCTGTGTGCTGTCTTCTGTGCTTTCCTTCTCACTTCATTTCTTAATAAAACAAGATTTCTCTGGGTTTTCTGGTTCCCTTGAATCATCAACAAAAAGCTAATGTGACTTTTTTTAGTCTTACTACTAATATATTTATAAAAATAACTCTAATCATTGCTACCTCTTAGGAATTCCTAAGTAATTGCTGGAATACAGCTAATAATTGTACCCTTACTTTACCATTCAGCCATTATTCTTCTGCGTAGTCATAACTTTTGCTTTCTAAAAATTAGCTCTCTGATGAGCACTTCCATTAGGCTACTTTTTTTTTCCTTAGGAAAATATGTAGTTCACTTAATTACTTTCACTCATCTGCTTAAGTCCTGTGCTACCATTTTACCACTTCTGAGAACACTTTGTATTTCTAACTTACATGTCTGAGAGCTATGCAGGGAGAGGGAGGTGGCTTCTGCTTTGGGGGAGCTTACTCACTGTGGGGGAAACTTTCAGTAATCTTCTTTCCCAAAAGGACAAAAAGCCAAAATATCAAAGCTTCTGTTCCTCAAGAGGTTCTGAAAAGTGTGTGTACATGTGTTTGGGCATGGGTGTGCCCCCCCATCATGGAAGTTTAAAGATTCTGTGTGGGTTGTAATCAAAGCTGGCATTTAATTTTGAAATGAAGCCTCATTTTGATGCTTCCTTATTTTCACTTGGAAGTTATTCATTTAATTTTTTAAAGCAGTTTTAGTAAAAATGTTTGTAGTTGTATCATCATTTGCAATATGTTATTCAGTGTTTTCCATTTTCAGATATTCTATAGAATGTGCTTTTCTCTCTTTATTAATAAACTTGTTTTTGCCCATCTGCAATGAGGTGGTATGCTCTTAGACACTGTCACAATGAATAGTCTGTGGTAGTTCATTATTGCTACTATTGTAATAAGCATGATATTAGCAAAGTGAAGCTATCACTAAGATCTGCAATACCAGCAGAAGCTTCTATTTATTGTCTTCCAATTTCTTTAAAGCTAGGTACTGACATGTAATAATGACTTGAAGGAGCACTCATAAAAGGTACTTTTTTCTCTAATCTGGTTAGAAAGGCTCTTATGAAATTCTTGCAAGCATCAGATTCAGACTGTGTGTTTAATAATAGATTCTCATGGAATATGAGAGTTCTTCTAACTTCTTTTCTCTTATCAATTCTCTGCTGACCTTTTCAGGATCACTTCCACCTCTATTCCGAATTAACACCTCTGAACAATAACATAAACTGTACAAACCCAGTGATTGCCAAATCTCTGGTGTGTTTAGCAATAGCACATTATACTGGCACAGCTTACATGGGAGGCCTGCTCTTTTATTCTATTCAAGTTCATATCTCATTTTCATTTCCTAGTTCAATGGAGCTTGGCCATGGGTGAAACATTCAGACCCAAGGGGCAAGGTGACATGGGAATTGTGTTGGCTATCCTGTTTTTCTTAGCACTTTGTGCTTGCTGATTCACAGAATTATATTAGTAGCAACCTTGACTGGCTTTATCTCCCTGTGTTTGTGAGCAAAGGGGAGAAAATTGGTACTGATTATGTTTGCATAACAAACATAGGAGGAGAAAGACATTTGTCCTCCTGTGGTGATGCCACAGGAGGCTCCATGGCAAATAAGAGAAAACTGAAATATTGACAGGATTGCTTTTGCCCCTGGCATTTGCTATAGTGCTACAGAAAATAGGTGGCTTAGTTCTTATCTAGCTATGATTTACTGCAAAAAGTCAGTCTTTTGTACTGACTCAATCTCTGTTTAATGGAGAGGCAGGCATCATGAGAGCAGTTTGTGACAAATTTATTAGCCAGACATATACATTTAATTAATGTATAGCACTGCATTATACTTACAAGCAAAACTGATAAAGAACAGAAACAGATGGACATTTTTATCTTGCAAAAAATGAAGACACACTTAATTCTCTTTGCTGATGACATAATATGAGATTAATCTGCTGCCAGAGGTTCTGGTGGTAAATTCATCTGCTGAATTATACAGGGTGTAAAGAACATCAGGATCACGTTTGCCAACATAATGGCAAACAGCCTGTCTAGGAGGGATGGAGCTTCATTAATTCCCTGGGTAAATCAGAAGCCTCACCTGCCCTCTCCCTTACCTCTTACTTAGAGTGTTGCTTGAAGTATTTTCTTAGTATATGGAAAAACCTTACCCATGAAGTCCAGGACCCAGTCAGGGCATTCATGTCAGGAACATACAGGCTGTGTGTGACCTAAATGCTCAGTTGATGAGGTCAGATGGAGGTTAATAAATCAGTCACATGTTTGAGAGGCCCTATAGGGATGGCTCCTCTGTTGTGCTAGCAGCTGCAAACAGTAGCTTCAGTAATACTCTTTTATGCCTTGTATGATGCTATCAGATAGTCATTTAGCATCCTAACAACAACTTTGATCTGATTAATGCCACTCAGCAAGGGTTTCCACAGAAATCAGTAGCAGGATGCTTTGGAGCGTGAGACTAACATTAAGTAGCTACAGGTGGCCTTTTTGTGTTAGAGGGGTAAAAAAAATGTAACTTCATATTGCTGAACTCCCTCTTGGAATTGCATACTGTGGGCAATATAATTCTTGAGGATGAATCTGACAGTCTTATTCCATTACTACAACTTTGCATTTGTGTCTTCCTTGGTTTTGAACTCAGTAATCATCTATGCTTTTCTCTGCGAGCATAATTCATACAAAGCTATGCATTAAGATGTCAAGACAGTAGGCCAAGACTCTTCAGGTACATTAATGTAAGGCTAGAATAAAACCCAAGAGTTCCGGTGTTTTCTACAGATTTACAACGTTTAGCTAAAGAAAAAAAGTGTCTTGAAGTGCAGATGCCATACCATATTGTGGGATAGTGGTCTGTGATTACCTGTGATCCTCCCTGCCGTGGGGTAAACAGCGGATGCAAAGGGTGATGTGCGGCCTGACGCCCATGCCGGTGAGGGGTGAGGCAGCGCCCAGGGCGAGGCGGAAGTCTCGCCACTCGCCATTGCTCAGCCCAAAACGACGCCTGGGGCGAGGCGGGAGTCTCGCAGCCTCGTGGTGTTGATAGGCGCAAAAGGAAAAAAAAGGCCAGCAGCTATTGACACCCTCTGCTGAGCTCGACAAGGACCAAACATCCCGCAGTGTTTGACTCAGCCCCGCCTCGCCAAGAGTATAAACTCAGTGCATAAATGTTCCTCCATTTGGAGGACGAGAACACCAACCTACGGATGGGTCGACGGGCCTGGACCTCTCTCCTCCCCAAAACAGGGGCGCCTTTTGGTAAGGTTTGCGCCTCCGACAACGTCGGACGTTACCCCGGGAAAAACACCATTGCTGAAAGCGCTTAATTATCAGTTTGAGCTCAGAAAAAGTAGAATTTGTTGCAGTAAGTGCATTTATCACCGGCAATCCTGAACCTGTTGCTCTGTCGCTTTAATAAATTGTTTATTTTGTTCAACTTTGCGAACCTGACTCAGTGAAAGCCCTTCTGAGGAGGGCTCTGACAGGCAAAGTTGGTTACCCCTTTCCCTCCCTTCACGTGACAGTAACACATATATCTGAATAATGTAATGAATATCTTACAGCACTTGCTCAGCTCCTCTCAGTGTTTCTTTTCTGAAAAAAAAAAAAATATGGACAAGTGATAAGTAGGCCAATCAAACTGTTTTCACTTGTATCAAAAATGTTTTTTTCTGACTTACATTTTTTTTAAACTTCTCATCTCCAGCTCAAAATTCATTTCAAAATGGGAAATTTAAGAAAGCTTGCTGTTTATTTTTCAAACATAATATTTGTCATTGTTCAACAGTTCACAGAACATGTAGGTTTGGATAAAATGGCTTTTTCTATACAAAATTTCTGACCTGTTCTAGTTTTAATCAATTGGCTTCAGCATGTGAAACTAGATGTACTGTATTCAGTTTGCCTGCCAGATACTATCCCTAACGAGGTTGTTCAGTGGGCTATTCAGTCATGAATCTTAAAGTCATGAATCTTAAAGTCATGAAGTGCTTTTATTGCGCCAATAAAAAAGAAAAGAAGCATCAAGCAATTGGGATAGGAAAACTTAGGTTTGAATAAGGGAAAAGGAGAAAATCAGTGGAGCCAGAAATACAGCTCTGTGTACTTTCACTATTAAAGTACAAAAGAAAGCATATGGTGGACTGTGACATGATATTCTGTAAAATCAGATAATTTAGCAAGATTTAGTGGGTTGTTTTATGACCGAAACATGGAATAGAGCAATAATTACTAATCTGTCACTTCCATTGACTTTGACTACATAGGACAATTGCCACTTGATCTGCTCTCCAAACACAGACGGGTTACATTCTCACTTAAACTGTGCTAATTTATATTGTTAGAAGCTCAGAATAATTGGTCCTAGGGGTACCCTGCCATGCCTGCTTTCCTCTAACAATGCCTTTTCTACTTGCAGCTAGGAGACAGGTATAGGAACTGCTGGGATATCTCAGCTCTGCTCTGGGAACTTGGGAAGCAAAGGAAACTTTAGATAACTAAACTAATACAAGAGTTCCCTCACTGAGATGACCCAAATCTGTCCTAATGCTTGAAGGGCCTTGGCTACAGTGTGAAGATGAGGCTTGCCTTTATATTTTAAAAAAGAAACAATGTCTTCAGCATCATATTGGGTGATGAATATAACCTTGTACATACCTCTGGTTTTACCCTGTGAAGAAAAGTTGTCTGAGTTGTACACTAAAAGGGTTTTGCTCTGTTTTTCTTCATTGATTCCCAGGTTTCTCCTGGAATCCTTTTTGGAAATGCTGCTTATTCCTGGCTACCCAGAAGAAGTTGACCGTTGTTTTTTTTTTTTGGGGGGGGGGCAGGGGAGGAGGTGGTTCTCCTGCCTATTTTCTTCTCCCACTCTTTGTGGAAGTACATTGTATTCAGCATAGTTTTCATCAAAACCCTGGTAAGAAACATGCTATGGTTTCATTTGTGCTTTCTCATGAATGAGCCAAGGGCTGAGTAATTCACATTTACAGAGTTTTCTGTTATCTAGGGGAGCAAAAGACGGTGTATGAGAATGTGCATCACCATTAAGGTAGACTCTGAGGTACTTGAGAAGCTGAACTCTGATCTATGTTCTACATTAAGACAGAGCTATTGCATACAGCTTTGTTTATGGGGGGACTACTGATACAGCATTAAGAAAAATTGATTCTTGTCTCAATTTTTCCCTCTTAGAAGCACCTCCCAAACAACAGAACTTCAGTTGCCAAAACACACTGAGTATTAATCGCACTGTGTGGAGTACTTTATCCTGGAGTTTAAACAAAAATGGCATTTGATATTGAGCAAAAAAGGGTTTCCTTAAACTCCCTGAGCCCTACCCCTGCACAAACACACAAACAAGTCATTCTGAATGTACGGCCTGAGACAAAGATGCAGTAATTCATCCAGGCTTCTTTTCTTTAGGGTGCATAATACATCTGCCTTTCTGTAGCTCAGACAAGCATATTTCTTGCTCACCAGCATCCCAGCCACACAGAGATAAACACATTTTTCTGCCTAGAAGCTGAAAAATGAACTGAAGGTGCTGAGAGGGGAAGCTGCAGGGTTTAATGGCTGGAAGGCTAAGTCTGGTTTCTTTTCTTATCCCTGTTATTGATTGCATGCGTCTTCAGCAAGGCTCTCCTACTTGGTGTACCTGTTTCCTTTCTGCTGTCAGATTGCTCTATCTGGCACAGGAAAGCTGTATCCTTCTGTGTGTGCTTAGCGCAACAGGCTATGCTGGTCCAAGCAAGAGTGATGTACATGAGGGATCTTATAGCGATATATTTGCCAAGAGGGCTTAACCTAGCATCTCTTTCTGTGCTTGCCACAGAAAGAGAAGATGGCCACCTGCAAGCATAATGACAAAATGCAGCCCTCTAATAGCAGGTGTTTCCCCAGGGATGCAGGAATGGCAAGCTGCCAGCTGCTCCCTGCTGTCATCAGGGACACAGAGCTGCCCTAGCCCATGGGTCTTGCTGCTCTGCCTGCTGCTGCATGCACCTCCCTGCATCCCTTCCCTGGCAGCTTGCTCAGGGAGGGGGTCTGCCGAGAGCCCTCTATAACCTAAAAAAGTTCATCAGTGAGCAAGAACACTCTGTGCATTCCCAGCCTAGCAGTCTGACCTTGTCCTGATGTCAGTGATGCTTCATCATGGTACCACAAGCTATCCTGCCATACTGCTATTGGAGTACATACCTATTTGCACACTGCTTTTTTGGTAAGAAATTTTATTCCTACAACTGCTGTTAATAATGAATTAGCTCTACTGTTATTTTTCATTCACTTTATTGGCATGAGTCACATATTAGTTGTAACTGCCTTTTCTTACTGTGGGTCCCACTTCTTGCTGCCTGTACTCTGTTTGACTTCATTCCCCTTGACCCGTACTTCACATCTTTGACCACATTCACGTTGGTTACATGCACTTCTCTGTCAGCAGTGACTTGATTCTTAAAATTAGCAGAAAGTCCCTCTGCGAAACGCTAAAACTGTTGATCCATCTACGTGTAACAGAGCAAAGCATGAGATGTAATCTTACTGTTGTATCTCTTGAGTATCCCCACTTTGACTCCCCCCTTAGTGCTTGCCATGCCACAGATGTCAGCACAGAGATCAGGTTCTTTATGGGTGGCACTGAATCTCTCTCTGGGCTATAAAGCCCTGTGGCTTCTTCACTGAGGTCTCATTTAAATAATAATGAGTTATCAAATATTCTCTCATGAAATTAAAGGTGCTTTACAAGCTTATACAGATTACAGTTTTAGCAGTTTTGAATCTTTGCTATCCTAAGCGCTATCTACTAATGGTCTCTCCTATGCACAGGCCATACTTAGAAGGCTGACGATCACTCAGTATGGTGATGCTTTTTATTTGCAGAGTTGAAATTTATTGACATTAAAACTATGAGGAAACCTTGGTAATGTGTCAAATGAGTTAATATCTCCTGACTCTTTATTGTTCCTATTCCTTGAAGAGGATGTGTGTAGTATAGACATGGGATAAATAATAACATTGTCAGCTTGATTGTAATTTTTCCCTTCCAAAGAAGGATAGGGGGATTTTTGCCTTCAACAGTGCTTTGCCTTTATATACTCAATAACAGGCTGAAAAAGGTTTAATATAACTGACTTGGTATTTTAGGAGGACACTTTGCCAAACAATGGAAACTGGCTACTGCCAGCTTAAAAGGTCATTGCTGTGTAAGTGTGCCCCTTGGTGCATTAACTGTAAACACAGCTTCTGATTTAGTGTAATTGATTTTAAAGCCTGATAGTTTGCCAAATTGATTTATAATATGAATTACTGCTGGGACCAAAGTTTTGGGGTTTGAGTATAAATGACCAAACATCATCAACATACCTAACTCTCCATTGTTTGTAGCTGCTGCCTTCCTTATTACTATTGTTAACTAATGGTTTTCACCAGTTCCTGTGGAAAGCTGTGAAGGCAACTGTGAAAAAATAAAGGCACAAATAGGCTTTTTGCCTAGTACTTCCCTTATAAAAGAAGACAATGTGAATAGAAGCCAATTTAATTAGCAACAGCTATGGATCTATTTCTGATCTCACACTGATAATTCTTTTGTGTGATTCTATTGATTCACTAGACTTATTCCTGGATTACATCCCTTTCAATGCGGTCAAAATTGTATCTAATGTCCTTGTGATACAGGAGAATCTCCTGAATAGGAAATTGCCTGAAAGAGTACAGTAATTTGAAAGAAAAATACTTAGGGCCTAGAATCCAAGGAAATGATAGAGCTGTTGCTTGTATAATAACATAATATTAATAAACTTCAGGACAATGCATATGATTGCCTGGATGCTTGCGGGTGATGTCATCTCATTTATCAGAATCAAGTTAAGCTGGTAAAAATCTTTAATAGTAAAGAGAATAATTCTGTTTCCACGTAGAGCAGCAACTATAAAAAAGGAAGATTTTTTTTATCTAAATTCTAATAAATTGTGATTTTTCTTATATGTAGAATGCAACACTGAGATAATTTTGTTGAGAGAACAAATCCATTCTTTTATATATTTCTCTGGCTGGTTGGGCTATTGGCTGACAGGGCACTGAGCATATTTGTACTGTTTGTAGTTCTGTACATGAACTTTAAAACTGACAATGTTTCTGAATGCTAGTGAGACAGTGACAGATAATTGCAAATGAATGGCTCAGAATGAGAAAGTACAGTTGTAAAAGTAGAGAAGGGCTTCATCAGACTGCTTTAAAGTTCTGTACCTCATCTGTCCTGTTGCTCACTTTTTCCTCCTATAAACTGCAATACACTACAAAATTCTTCCAAATAAACTTGATCAGGTAGGATACTCTCCAGTTCAGCAGTTTAAGTTGTTTGTTTCATTCCAAAAGGCGTTAAGCAGCATGAAACTTGGAGAATGATAATGAGAGGGAGCAATTGGGCAAAAACTTGTGTCTATTTATTTTTGTCATCTTCTGCTAGTGTCCTGATTAGTTGTGAGTTGCTGCATGAGCCTCTTATCGTCCAAGCCTGAAAGTTACCAGGTTTGGTAATTGCAGGCAAAGAACTGGATTGACCATGAACAGAAATATCTTTGAGGTACTATCAGAGCATTTCATTGGCATTGCAAATGGTTCCAGCAGTGATCTGTCAGTCTCTTTTAATTACTAGGCTTAAATTCTCATTGGTGTTTAGAGAAAATGATGATAAAAGAAATCTTTATCTATCTGTGTGATAGATGTACCTGTTACTTAATCTTGCATATCAGTAAGGGCGAGGAAAACCTTCAGTTACAAGTTTCCAGCGACCGATGGTACTTGGTCTCGATTGCCAGAAGGGCAGAGAACTCAGTCTCACAAAGACATGTTAGAGAGAAAGGAATAAAAATAATAATAATAATAAAAAAAACAAAAAACAAAAAACAACAGCTCATTCTGATAAATCTAGACACTCATCTTTTGTGCCCAAAGTCTACCAAAGGTTTTTATGCAAGCTGTAATTCAAAGCCACCTTCAGCAGGTTATCAACAAACTTCTACAGCTCAGGTACTGACAGATTATTAAATGGGAGAAATCAAATGTTTTATGGTAAATATTCACAAAGCTGGTGCTTAGTGTTTCCTGTGCACCATGATTTCAGTTTTGATGCTTTTATCTAACCACATGCCTGTTGCAAGAAATTCTTGTGACATTTACAGCAGTAGGGCATATTTCTCTTCAAGCAGTTAGCCTAAAATTCTAGGTTTCTAACCACTGATTCAGAGATGCTGTGTGTATTGAAAACTGTCACATAAGCCCTGAACTCCTAAGCAGGAACTTTTTAGGAAAGAAAAATTGTGTACCACATAGGCCATCTGCTGAAGCCAGGGCATGTCCTCCAGCCAGGAAGACGCACAGATTCATCATTTGTGAAAGTAAGTGAAACTCATGGTGCAGCTTCAAGACTCATTCTAGAATTTGCTCTCTGACAGCTGTTGGGGCCCTTGCGGTACTTCAGAACAACAATCTATATGAAATATAGATTGTTGGAACTACACTGTTTAGGATTAGTTGCTTAGCATAACTTGCTTAGCATGAGTAGCTAAATTTGCTGAAGCCTTAGGCCTCAGGCTGTAGCCGCTGCTATGTGCTTTGAAGTAGTTTTACCAAGGACACTGGTGCAGCTGGGAATGATACATCCTGAGAAAGTACAGATAAGCTAGCAGAAGCCAGTGGGAACCAAGGTTAAGGGCTAGACAGCTTTGCTAAACAAGCAGCAAGGTACAAGGCATGAGCGCTGCGTGCGTGATCGGTGCAATGATTGGCTACCTGTGACATAATCTGTATGAACCACAAATCAAGGGCCAGAGCGCCGAATACCTGTACTTATAAAATGGGCAAATTGCTGAATAAAGATGGAATTGAACCTGCATTCTGTGAATGCGTATGATTCTTTCCCGTCACTCCCGCGGACCGCGACAGACAGCTACTGAACATCAGTTCTGTTACAAAACAAAAATTATGTTTGCTTTCTTGTCTGTTATGGCAGCCAAAGCTCCTGAATTTAAAGGATGAAGCTTGATGATGTTAATTTCAGCTGCATCAGAAGACAGTGAGTGTTAGATTAGAGACATGAAATAAGTGTGCCTATGTGGCTTCTCTTGCTCTGCCTTTGAGTCCATTTATATTTTACATTGTCAGATCTGCACCAGTTATGCAGGTTCTCACACTCTGCTATTAAGCCATAAAAGAAACTGCCTTCTATTGTTGGGAAGGGGAAGAAAAAAAAAAAAATCATGGGTGTGTGGCCTGACTTTTATGACGCTGAGAAAAATTAATCAGAAGATGAGCTGTGTTTATAGGCTCCAGGACCCGGGACCAGTCAAGAGAACTTCAAAAGAAGACCTCTCTTTCCACTTATGTCCCAAACTTCACTCATTCTGCAGTCTGCTTGCATGCTCTTCCCTAGAGTCTGCCCTGCATCTATGAAGCATCTCCAGCCTGAGCTCCATGGGGAGCTCCTTTTGGATGGGGAATGAGCTGCCTGTTCATTCAGGGGCTCCACCTTATTGCAGAGCCATAGCAAAGCCATCACAAACGGGAAGCTTTCCTCCCTGCTGCCCAGCCCACAATAATTTTAACACAGACTGTGCTGTACATATGCTGTCAACTATGAATGGCTCAGCCAATTTTGCCATCCATTGGAGTTGCGGAGGACAGTAATCACCTTTCCTAAAGAGATGCACAGCTAAGGGAACACTTTCTGTCATACCCGCAGTGTTGTAAAGGACATGTGGTCAGAGAGGAGTGTTATACCAGTTTTGCCTATTTTTATCAGGCTTGTATATCAGGTCTTTAGCAGCAAAGTTATCCTTCTACTGCAAGGCCTACTTTCCTTGCTTTTCCAGCTCTGAAATGTTAAGAACTTTTAGTTTATTTTTTATTTTTATTTTCCCTGCAAGAAATTGACTGTGTAGCTGTGGGTTTCAACTGCCTTTTAGTGCTTTCAGCTTTTACTTACCAAAAAATAAAATAAAATAAAGCATATCAGGTTTTGTCCTAAAAGATGACAGCAAGAAAGATATTTTCCAAGTTGTCCAACAAACTTTCCAAAATAGGACTGCCTCCCTGGCTTGGGCTAGTCAGCCTTCCCAACCCCTGTAGATCCAAATGCAATGTAACTCTTATTACATATTTCCTGTTTTGATGCTTTCCCACCATCCCTCTGTGCTGCATGCTTCCAGGCCAGGACAAGCATGTATACTCCATTGTTGTGTGGAGTCAGCCAAGAGTTAGTTCAGCCTAAATTACAATCGCACTACATGCTCCTAATTCCTATTTATTTCACTCTTACAAGTATACTAGTTTCAAGCTGGCTATTCTTGTATAATTACAAGAATAATTTCTCCCTAGGGCTTGAGGGAGAAAAACAGCCCTTTCAAGAAGGCTCTAGAAGAGGCAAAAAAAATTCAGTCTGTGTTTTGGAAGCGCAGAAGCTGACTAGGACTGATAAATGATTAGGTTGAAGTAGGTTTTATGTGCACCTATGTTTTCAAATATTTAAAGGCATTTCTGCCGAAGCAAAGGCACATTATAAGGTTGAGGAAAGCAGGCATTTATAAGCCTATCGCAGGGCATAAAAGTGAGTGATAGAGCTCAAAGCTAGCTTGGTATGAAGAAATGTTAAGCAAGCACAGCTTGAAGTGTGTTGCGTAGGTCTTTTTTTTTAGTGTGTGGGGGTGTCCCCACGAAAAGAACATCTACTTTTGCCAAATCCAGGCTTTTACTCTGTACAGCGCTGCCTCTTCTCCAAAAGCCGAACTGTGGCGGGGGCGACTTGGAGACATGTCTCTACAGAGCAGGGTCGGCGAGTGGGAGCCTGCACAAGCCTCCTGCTGAGAAAAGAGCTGGTGTGGCAAGGAGTCAAGGTGGTGTTGTCAAAGCCTGGAAATGCTGCAGGCTCTTTTGGGTGTTACGTGCTGGGCTCTTCCGAACCTCGCGGGGTCAGGATACTGGAGGAAAGCAGGGCAGGTGCTCGTGACCTCCAGCAAAGGGAGGTGGCCAGGACTAATGGCTAATGTGATCTGGAAGGCAACAGTTTGGATTCCAGGGGTTATGCAGGTTTTCCAAGTTCATAATCACTTTCTTTTCCCTTTCGTGCCCCCTCCAACAAAGTTCTGTTTGTTTAGGTCCATTTGCTTAACTGACTCTTTGCAAGGGAGGGAGCATTGCTTGCTGTGTGCCTAGAGCATGCTGTTTACCTCCTCTGGATGGATCTGAGGCTGACAATGTTTGTGGTTTTAATGAAGACCATAAGCGACTGGATGTGGCTTTTTTTTTTTGCAGTTAGTGCCTGGCAGAAGTATTACACTTGTGAAATCTATGAAGAATCTCACAACACAAAAGAACCATACACCAGCTTGGCTGTGCTTCCAGCCTAGCAGGCAATAACAATACATTTGTTGCGTGTCATCTATCCTTTGACAGCTTGTAGCTGCCATTTGTCAGTGAAAAATCTGGTTATTACAAGAAAGCAATTTACTCACAAAATTCAAAAGGAGATTCAACTCCACTTCCTTCATTGCTAAGATGCAAAACACTGTGACATGATTAAAAAATGTGGTATCCGCCACTTCAGGATTTTCTTTTGTTCCCCTTGATGACATCACACATCTGCCCCAGGCCCTCACTTAGAACAGTAGAACTGCTGCTATAAATTGTTAGTTAGTGGGGCTTTATCTAGTTGTTGAGGAATAGCATAAACAAAATTTCCTTTTAAAACACAATGTGAAAGTAACACTCAGAAGTTTGCTTTTGTAGCTAATATAATAAATTTCTTCCCCATAAATTCCTAATCAAGATGAAGACAGATTGTAACACCTGGAAAATATGCTTCTGTAAAAATTCTTTGCATCTGTTAAGCTCATGCAGTCAACTGGACTGAGCACTGCTGGCTGGGTCTGACTGCACCCAGTTACAATTATCTCCTCCTCAAAGTGTAGAGGTGGCCACCAGCTTGAGCAATACTTATTAATATATAGGTGCTTTATCCAATCTGGGACCTGAGGAGCTGCCAGAACATCATCAGGAGGCCGAGAGGTCAGTAAGTGAACTCTGAAGTTAGACAATGTGCATCTCTGTGCACCGTGCATGAGTCTGAAGAGAATGAAAGCTGCCTGTGGTAAAACAGAAACAGTGCAGTGAACGTGTAGACCAGCTACGATCTATCTTCAGTTGTCCAGGGACTGTGGGGAAGTGGGAAGGAAAGAGGTAACCTGGATAAAACAAGAACACAGATAATATACAACACAGTTAAGTTGCACAATAGGTAACTGCTTAGTATGTGTCTCTTTAACAGCTTCCAGGAAGAACAGAAGCACTTTAAACATCAAAGGTAGCGTGGTGTCTGGTATGCCTGAGTGGTATTCACCAGCATCAGGGACCAAGGGAGGCACCACAGCTGCATTGCAGCCAGGCCTAGTAGGACACTGGGGGCTGGTTGTCCACGGTCTGATAGTCCATCTGCTCATGATTGATTCTTGTCTATACTCATATTTGCTTGTCTTATCAGAAACAGCATTTCAGGACAAGATTAGACACAGAACTGGAAATTTTCCAGCAGAATGTGTCTATCCAAAATTGCCAGTTTGTCAAAACTGACACATTTCATGAAGATTTGTCAATTCTGAGAAATTTGTTTTGAAGGGTAATGAGAAAAACATTGAAGAGATCAGGCAATTCTGATTGACTTCTTCAGTATGGAATATTTCAACTTTTCTGTTTCAAACTAACTTTGTTTCCTTCTTCATTTTTCTATATTTCATAGAATATGTGCAAATCAGAATGAAACATTTTCAAGTGACAAAACATCTTTGAATGATATGTTCAGGCTTTCTTTTTTCCCATGTATCATTTTATTTCAGAGTTTTTAAATTTTAAAATTTCCTGCCAAAATAAAAAAAAAAAATTTTCTTCCTTTGCTCCTGATTGCGTTTGTCACAGATTTGGCAGTTGGCTCTTTCACCTACATTGATTTCCACTATACTAGAGATTGTAGATACTTGAGAAGATGTGGGTAACAGTACTGGTAATATTCCATGCTCTTCTTCTAGCAGTAAGTGTTCCAGTCTGAAATAGAAACAGTTTGGTGTCTTAACATTGTTCTATTATTATAAAGCTTACATGTAGAATCAATGAATGTGCATCCAGGTGATCCATTATTAACCTGGAGACAGCTAAATATCCTGCTAGATCCATAATCTTTAATTCCAGAGGAAAATAATAATAATAGTAATAAAAATATGACTGGAATGTAAGGGAAATGCTTGTTAGAACATAAAATTGCTCACTACTTTGCAGAAACAGGTCAAGGAGAGGGAACTTCTTTCAGGCTGGGGCAGAAGCAACCAGATCAGCGCATAATCAGGTCCTCACTGAATGTAAATCTCTTTGGTATCCTGTGTGTATTTTACAAGCAGGGAAATGATTCAAGGAATATGCTGACCTAGTTGATTCAGGAGTATTAAGATTCAATCCAATTTTAGGGCCGTGCATTCCCAGGAGGTGCTGGAAATTGTATCGGCTTTCTACAAAAGCTGTCTCAGGAGCTCTAGTAATAGCCAAAACCTTTTACTTGGCATGATGCCACCCTAATGAAGGAGAAAAGACATTGGGAAGAGGCTCTGCAGAAAATAAAACTGAGGATGAAAACTGGCAATGTGGCAAGGAGAGAGACACAGAACTACATGTGATGCCTTAATATGCCCTTTACATCTGAAAAACATCTGTGCCTGAACTCAGCATAATATAGGAGTGGGTTCTCGCATGTGCCCTGGTCCATTAATAAATACTGCCAGGTAGTAGCTATATGGCAAGTGCAAACTTCTAGAGAAATGATTGGTCTGTACTGCTGTAGACTTGCTCCTACACTAGCAGGCATGCAGAGATAGGCATAATATCTGCTCCCTGCCATGGGGCCCTCTGCAAAGGGAATCAGCCCCTTTTAGCTTTCTAAGGAATTTAATAGCACAGGGAGTTAGCACAGGTGGATCAAAACCCACCACCAAGTGACAAGTTACTCCACATCAGTAACACTGTGGTAACTGCATACGCTTGCAATTTTACTTTGCTCTGCAGCACTTATAACTGTATAAATGTCAGAGGTGGCTTACCTCTCAGTGAAACAAACTACCTTATTGAATGTTTCACAATGGGATTTTGTTCCTTGCAAGAAAATATGCTTCAGCTAGGTTATAAAGTGGGAGCCATTGTAGGTTACACTAGCTGAAAGTCTAGGCTAGAGGTTTCTTTAATTTAAAAAATGAAGTGCTTCGGGCATTTTTATTTTGAAATCGAATTGTATTTTTAAACATCATTTGCAAAAGATTTTTTTTATTCACCCTATAAAAATGTTAGAACACAACATAACTGATAGTAGTAAAAGCAAAGTTTCTTTCTAAATTGCTGGAAGTTTTCATTTTTTTTTAGTTTTGAGGAGAAACTGTGTTCTTTTTCCTTGGGGAAAAAACAAAGAAAAATGTTGACCCTTTTTGTCATTGCCTTCTACTCTCTTCCTTCAGTTACTTAGCTACAAATTTTCCTGTTCTACTAGAGAGGAAGAATAAGACAGGCAGATCCTCTAAAACAGTCTGACTATTTTTCTAGTCCCGTATTTTAATATTTGGATTAATTTTTATGAATTTTCTCCCTGCTCTCAGGGAGTCATTTTTATGCAACCAAAATAGTTCAGGAGCAATTCCCCCCATGCCACACTGTAAGTAAAGACCTGAAACACTCAGTCTTGTTATTTCTGTGTCTTCAGTTTCTTCTTGAGGCATTTAGGAAGACTCACAAAAATATAGCGAAGCAACATATCTAAGCAAAAAAAAAAAAAAAAAGGGAGAAAAAAAGCAGCAACAGTTGGGCTGACATGTGGAAAGACCACGACCCTTTGCATAACCAAAAGAAGTATGTTCCATGTTGGCAGATGCTCTTTAATGGAATAAGTGAAAAAGACAACTGCGTTAGCAGGAAAAGAAATTAAACTTAGTGTGGAAGGAGGGCTATAGAAAGAGCATGTAGTTGCACTAATGATTGTGAAGGTTGCACAGGGGGACACAAACTGTTTACCACATATTTAGTATGATATTACTGAAAAATAGCTGGGCATATGAGTAACCATCATATTAAAATTAAAGTTATTAAAGCAAATACAGCAAGCTGAAACACCTGAGAATCGGCATTCAAGTAAACAGACTTCTGGGGAACTGGGAAGCGAAATGGCTTTGAGGGTGAAACAGGAACGGAGCTGTGAGATCAGGAAACTCATACAACTCTCTGACTGGAAAAAGCCTCTGACCTTCCAGCCTCCAGCAATTCAGAGGTAACTGGGTTTTGTTCAAATGTAGGGTCACCACTGGAATAATAACATGCTCCAGGTACTAGCAGTTGTGCTTGCTGCAGTCCTACTCTGTAGAGTGTTGCGTGCCTTAATTTGTTTTCATTTTTACTAACAAAAATAAATAGAAATTAGAAAACTCCAGGGAGGGAGGAAAGAAATTGCGTTTACGTTTCAAAGCTCTGCAGCCAGCTCTCCAGTGTGCAGTTGCAGTGTAAGGCAATGTTCATGCCTTGTTAAATAAAAAACAAAGAGCAAAAGAAGAAAACAGCTGTTTTACCAGAAAGCACAGATTCCATCTCTTATTCATCACTCTACAGTTTCTTTGCAGTCTCTGGCCTGAGGCTGCATGAACATACATATTTGAATTTGAAATGCAGTGGTTGAAACCTTTCTTCCCCCCTTGAAAACACTGACAAAAATATCACAAAATTCAGATTCAGGTTGAAGGTATGGAAAGTTCCCTAAGTGCTACAGTCTGCTTTCTCTCTGACACAAATAGAGGAGCCATTAGGCTTGTTTTTCAGTTCCTGTATCTCCAGTAGAGAGCCAGAACTTGAACTCTGTGCTTTATTATGGGATTCCTACAAGTTATCCAAGTGGAGCAATCCAGTGCATTTATCTGGCAACTTTCCATCTGCTGTTCCAATTAGGCCGTGAAAAGGTGTCACTGTGAAACCTCTGTCTCTGTCCTTGCCGCTAAAATCTTCAAGGCAAGTGGCAATTAAAAGTCTTTTGGTTAATCAGCACTCTTAAGTGCTTTAAGTTTGCAGACAATAGTCAATCAGCAAGACTTAAAAAGAGGCTGGCAAGCATGCATGTAGCACTACCCCACATGCAGCAGCTTGGATAAAATGTTGAGCACATTACCCTGATGGATGTTGCACCAAAGCAGATGCTTAACAATTCAGCCCTGAGACAAGCACGTGTTGTTTCATGGTGGAGCCACCTGTTGTACTTTCTCAAGTTGTGACATCCTTGGATTTATGAAGTAAATCTTATGAAGTAAACCTCTGAACTGAGTCCAGTTTGTATTTGGCTCTGAAACCTCTTTAAAATAATCCAAAATAATGCAGGAAGTAGTGCTGTGAATTCAGTGGTGAACATTTTTCTCCTCCAATTTTGGACTGAATGGCTGTTTCAGCAGAGAGTTAGGAAGTACTGTGCTAACTGGTGTCTTTCAGATAAGATGTTAGCTCTTTTTTTTTGAGAAAATTAGCAGAAAGCTTGCTCATGAGAACTGCACTGCAACACTTTTAATATTCATCTGTCACTGATATACTCCAAAACAGAAAGAAAAGCAGAAACAGAACATGTTCTGTAGGGCTTGACTGCTCCACTCCCTTTCCACTTTACAAGTTACAGCATGACTTAAACAGCTAATGCTCTCCACCTTTGCTCTGTATTCAGCCTGTGAAAGAAGTTCTCTGCTTCAGCAACTCCCCTGGGTTTTCCCTGCCTGCTTCAGTCCGTACAGTCATGCTTTTAACACCAGGTGCTTTGATGTAAGGAAGAAGGTGAAGCTAAGGGGATCTGGCCTCTGTCACTTGCATTCCTTCCACATAGTCTTTTTTCTGTGCTCTCCTCTCCTCCCTCACTGTTTGCTTTCCTTCCCCCTACAGTGATGATAGCAGAGAGAAGGGAACTCTCCATCTCACAAGCAGGGTCAGTTCTGAAAAAGTCTAGGGCTCACCCTCCACTTCCTGTTTGACGTAGACACCATATTAACATAAATAATGGTGCACTAGTGTGTCTCAGAGCAGCCTCTGGCCAAAAGCATCAGCTTCTTCAATTTCAGCTATGAGATTTCCAAAGATTTAATAACTAACTTGTTTTTCTAGATGGATTGTTCTTCATGGTGTCCTTAAAATCTGTTCTATGTACAGTCAAATTTATAACTGACCACAGTACTAATGTGTATAGAGCAGTGGCAGGACAGAGTGTGGCCTCTGTTCAGGTGTATCTCAAAAAGCACAGGCCAAGATCTGTTCTGCAATATTCCACTGAAATCATGGGATTTCACTCAATATTAGCTGTGTGCTTATGTCTTCCCTAGCTTATACCTTTGCTTGGTGCAAACTGAATGAAGCCTTCTGCCTATGAAAACAGGAACACCTAGGAAATAGCCCTCCCATGACTTTTGCTGATCAAGCGGAATGGGTGTGTTGGTGTTCACGCTGCATGGAGCTGATGCTCTGTCCACTAGGGCATTTTAAAAGAATCCCACTGGCTTTAGTTGAGACCCTAAAACTGGAAACTTTTGGAGAATCCTGGGTCACTGTGACAAACCACAGGGGGGTCAAAACCTGAAGGTCTAGTGGGAAGACGCATCTTTCCCTTCTCCCTCAATCCAACAGGGATTTGAAGAAGAATCTGTGTCCTACCACTTTTGGCTGTGAAGAACACTATATTCCATTCTTTTTGGCAGATGACTTTTTTCCCTCTTCTTATAATGTGCTGCCTCATATACTGTACAACAAATGAATCCTGTGTGAGAGGAAAAACTGAATTTTAATGCCTCCTACTGTATCACACAACTGATTTGTGTATGAGTTTTCTAAGTAGCCTACGACCTACTTACACAGGAAAGCATCTAATACCCAACTGCAGTAGTGAACAACAAAGATGTGTGAAGTGGGCTTTCATTGGCATGAAAGAGGAGTTGCTGACAGAATAATAGCACTGAGGGCCATATTTTGGGAACTTCTCTTTTGCTAGGTCCATGGGACTCCAGGATTGCCCCTCTCAGAGCAGGCTGCAAGGTGCTGCTTTTCTTTCAAGGTGAGGAAGCTGCTTGGTGTTCAGCTTGGGTATGTTGGTTGCCCTTTCAGAGGATAAGCTGTTAACATCCATTATGAATCATGTTTTTCAAAGTTTATATAATGTTTACAGCTGTAGTAGCCTGCTAGATTCTTCTGACATTAGGGGAAAAAAAGTCCTTGGGTGATTCTGTACATCCTAGTAGGAAATGTTTTAAATATTTTGGATGAATCTCTCCTAGAAGTGCTGATATCTCTCCATTGATTGTACAGGAATCCAGAGAACCAGCTTAGATGTATGTTGTAGATCTCCTGCAGACTTGAATGGTTGTTCTCATGTGGAACTAATGGAAATCTCTCATAAATATACAAACAGACCAGGAAATTGTGTGGCTCTTCTAAGATTTAAAATCTGTCATCTATTAGCCTCTTACCTGGGTCATTCTTTTGTTTCTTTGTGGCTAGAGATTAGCATCCACTTTAATGAATACAGAGAAACAACAGGAGTTTTTTATATTAGTCATTCACACTCAGAGAAAGACTGGCCTGTTTGGGAACCTAAAACCACATCCTCCATGGAAGATAGAATGTATAGGAACAACAGGTTGGCATGAACTTCATACCAGTGAAATTTTTTGCTACAGCTCAGCAATCTGTAGAAGGAGTTGCTGCAAAAACAGGTGCTCTCAGTGCACCGAGGCATGGAGCACTTCCAGCAATGAGTACCCAAAGTTTGCCTTCAGCGATACTCAGTGATTCTCTGAGGACTTCTCTAGACTTCAAGAGCTCTTTGTGGTACCAGGTTTCATGGAAACTATGTAAGTAGTCAAGTCTGGCATGAATTTCTGAGAAATTAATCTTTCTCCAAGATTTAAACCATTTTTTAAACTTACATCCTCAATGGATTATACAAATTAAATATATATACTCACATATGTGTATATTTGCATACAAACCAGTATAGTGCTCCAAGCTCCTGGGAATATTAATGTAGTCACAGATATATTTTTATTTTGCATCCTGAGATTAAAATTTCAATAGGTGAAACAATTCATTATTCAGAAATTATTAAACCATTAATCATTTAAATCAAATTTGGGGTTTCAGTCAAATAGGGGGAAAAAAAGTTCTGGAACAAGCTACTTCCCTATTTCCATATTTCTTTTATGCAAATATTTAATTTCTCAGGCTTTATGACAAGTTTCATTCTGGCAGAATGTTTACAACCCATTTATTAACCCTTCAAACTGGGGGGAGGGGAGAGATGATAGCCAGAAGATTAATGTGACCTTAGCTTCAGCATCACATTTTATAACCCATTATCACATGGTGCCATTTCTTTCCAACAGTAAAGCAGCAACCTATCATGAGAGTAACTTACAGTGACAAAGACAATCAGTGTGTAAAGCTACAAGATTGTTTTATTCCTCAAAACTGTAGGACAGAGACCCTAATGACACACAATGACATGAATGCTGATTACTTTTATGACATAGAAAGCCCCTGATTGGAGATTGACCTCTAGCAGAAAAATACCTGTCTGGGTAAATAATTCTACTTTATTATAAAGAAAGAAGAAAGTGATGAGGGACTTGCAATCAATTTTCTGTTGTACCCACAAAAATGTGTATCTATCATGGCGATGTGAGGGTAAGGACAAAGATCATCCTATCAAGTTTGTTCATTGGAGGAAAAATATGTTTTTAAGTGGTACTCTATCATTTCTTGCCGAGCCAGCCTGCCTTTGGTGGGCTGACTGACTGCCCTCTTTTGGAAAAGGAGCCTTTAATTATGGACTGGTCCAGCTCCAACAGAGAGCAATGATAGACTTCTCACTAATTTACATGGGGGACCAGAGACCCTGCATTGTAAGTACTTAGCCAAATGCTTAAGTGTGTTCGAAATAGTAGTTCTGCTAACTAGTATTCTCTTGGACTCCTGTATATTTTTTTATCTTAGTCGTGGTTACTTACGGTGGCACACCTAAGTTTAGGCCTTTGCTGTGTCAGTTTCTATACTGGAGTCAGGTACCCTGGACTTTCTTAGTAAGCTATTGTTAAGAATACTGGACTGAAACTGTCTAGAGTTAATTGCTTAGCATAACTTGCTTAGAGTTAGTAGCTAAATTTGCTGAAGCCTTAGGCTGCAAGCTGTGAACTTTCACCTAGATGTTGCCTAGTTATGTGAAAGAGGGCCCCAGAGCTGGTTCAAGCTGAAAGATAAAGAAGTTACAACCAACAGCAGAAGCTGCAACCTTGAAAATAAGAAAAGAAACAGCCTGCCTAGAGACAATGGCGGAATCCAATGAAGAAGGGGAAGACCCCAGATCTAAATATTACTACTGGTCTAAACTGTGGCATGAGGGGTGGGAAATTTAGATTTTAAGGGTATAATTGCCCAGGGATTTCTTTGGGGTCCCTCTCTGGAGGCACCCAGGTCAAGCTGTTATTTGCCGCTGTACCACTTACAGTAAATCAGTTTGCGATACTCCGTGTCTGAGACT